>NC_090646.1:134367180-134722608 GCF_040937935.1 Hyperolius riggenbachi | reverse complement strand
ACAGCCTTTAGGTGACGGTGACGGGTGAGGAGGCGGGGAAGACAGCGGGAGCCGGTGGCTATGCATCCTAAAGGACGCATTCTCAGCTATACTAATTAGGTTGGCCACCCCTCCCCCCAGAGCCCCCCATACCATGGACCATGCTGGCCGGTATAGCTCAGGGTGCGAAGCCCCAGTCGGCCAGGGCTCCGCATTCTGGCTATCCCAGCCTGCATGGGGGACTACAAAGGCTCGGGAAGGGGGGACCCCACGTTATTTTTTGGGGGGAAATTTCCCACTATCAGCACAATTTTTTGGTGTTGCTAGGATGTAAGGGGCCTTTGCTATTAACTGCTAAAGTCGGCGGGAATTGTTTCCCTAAGAACTGTCATTTGACGCATTTAAATGTATACTTTTTTCCTTTGAAATTTTAAAATCGATTTTCTCAAAAACGATAAGGTATTTTTTTTGTTCCACTGTTCTACCTAACATATCTGGCAAATTTGGTGTTCCTACCATGTAAGGGGGCTTTGCTATTAACTGCTAAAGTCAGTGGGAGATAATCACAAATTAATTTTGACTGTGATCCCCGCGATTAGGACCGTGATTGCATTCCGAATATTTGTAATCACGGAATTTGCGTGGCCGATTTCTGTGATCCAGAATCGATCACGGCGTTGAATACCGAAGCCGAACAGTGAAAAAATGCTTGTGAATCACGACTAATCCGTGATCACGGAAAATATCTGCCCATCACTGCCTACTGCGATCCTCCACAGGCGCCCTATTGGCTCTTCGTTTGAGTTAAGGCGGAAATAGCCGAACCCGATCGGATCCGCACTACTGCGCAGGCACAAAGGACTTGCACCTGCTCAGTAGAGGAGATCCAATCGGGTTCGGCTATTTCCGCCTTAACCCGAACCAAGAGCCGCTAGTGCACCTGCGCAGGATCGTTGCCGAAAGGCGTCAAATCCTGGGGCGGAGTTTTACAGGGGACCGCGCATCCCTGCTTGAGTGGCGATTGCCACTAGGAGACTCTTAGATGGCGAAACAGTCATCTATTAACCTCTTGGCGACCACGTCACGCCGATGGGCGTGGACGCGGCGGCAGCCCCAGGACCGCCCAATGCCGATCGGTGTAAAGTCCTGGGGCAGGGATTTGCAGGAGATCTCCGCTTGGATGACAGAGCTCCGCCATCAGTCTCCCAGCTGCTAGGAGACTGTTAGACGGCGAAACCACCGTCTATTTAGTCTGTACAGCACTGCGATCTACAATCTACGGCACACAGCTGTCCCCTCTAGAGGCTCAGGAGTGATTGGCTGTCATAGGCTGATGCCTATGACAGCCAATCACGATCACGGTGATTGGCTGGCTGGGGGGAGGGAGGGAGGGACGGAGGTGTATGAAAATAATAAAAAAAAAAAAAGCAAAATGTATTTTAAAATAAAGGAAATAAATATTTGTAAAAAAAATAAACAAACATCCTTGCAGCAAGGCCTTAAAGCTGCAGTGGTCTATTTTGTAAAAAATGGCATGGTCACTAGGGGGGGGGGGGGGGGGTGTTGAGCCTGCATCCTTAAGTGCTGCAGCGCTGTACTGGGGACAGCCGTGTCACTCGGCTGTCGCTTAGAGAGGCTCACAGAACTATTGCTCTCATAGGCTGATGCCTATGAGAGACGATTGCTTGGATTAAATGTCCAAGGGATGTCCAACGGAGTGAGACTGGGCATTTCACCAGCGTGCTAACAGTTAGCATGGCATTGTGAATCAAGCCCCTTGTCTTTAAATGAGTTATCAGGCAATGATAAGGAAAATAAGTGCTACTTACCTGGGGCTTCATCCAGCCCCAAGTTCGCCGCCGCTGCCTCCCAGTCCCCGGCCACGTGGACTGGAGCGTACTGCGCAGGCGCAGAACTACTCTGCCTGCGCAGTACGCTCCAAACCACGTGGCGGTGATTGACAGCGCCGCTCGCGCAGGCCCAGTGCAGGGCGGCCTGACATCATCGGCGGGGACCAGGAGGCAGCGGCAGCGAATGGCTGACGGCGGAGCTGCAGCTTGGAGCTGGACGAAGCCCTGGGTAAATAGCACTTATTTTCCTTATCATTGCCTGATAACTCCTTTAAGGACGGTTTTTCATATGTTTTTCGTTGCACTGTGATGCAATGCTCCTGCCGCATCCCACCGCAACACAAAAATGGACAATTAAATGACCCTGCGGCAGAGTGCGCGTCGACAGGGTTATATGCATAGCGCTGCCCCCTGGTCAGTTAAATACTCCCTGCTGGGCAGGAAGTACATCACTGGGATTCCCGTCGGTCTGCGCATGTGCGCTGGGACTCACCACGCTCTGTCATTTACAATATTTGCGTCACCCATAGACTTCCACCACCCCAAGCAGCATGTATTAAGCGCAGGGCTTGCGGTAACGCACTGCTGCCCTTGCGTTGGCTGGGATATTTCCAGCTCACTGCAGCGGATCACAATAAGTGGGAAAGTCTCCATAAACTTTCATTGCCCTTGCGGTAAAATAGGGTAACGCAACACAGGAGTTACCTGCAAGTGTAAAAGGGCCCTAAAGGGAACCCAAGGTGAGAGTGATATGGAGGCTGCTATATTTATTTCCTTTTAAACGATGCAAGTTGCCTGGCTGTGCTGCTGATCCTGTGTTTCTAATAATTTTAACCATAGACCCTGAAAAAACATGCTTCCGGTGTGTGACTCAAACACTTCTGCAGCCAGATATCAGCCAGACTGCCATGTCACTCTCATTATCACTTTAAAGGACAACTGTAATGAGAAGGTTAAGGAGGCAGTTATATTTATTCCCTTTTAAACAATAACTCCTCCTCCAAGATTGACCGCAATTGGCCACTGAAAATTCTCCAGTCGGGGGCAATTGGCGTAAGCGCAAGTCTGGCCAGTAGCGTTCGGTGACGGGAGTGCGATGAGGGCTTGCATGCGGCCACGCATGCACAGTATGTCCTAGACCTGAGGACTTTATGGGGTCAATTGCAGAGGATCCAGGCGGCACAGAAGTACGGATAGGAAGCAATCAACCTGGAGGGGCTGGAGGAAGCCCCAGGTATGTGTATATTTTTTTCTCCTGCCCCGTTTACTTTAAGTGGCAAGAAGTGAGGTCCCAGGGAAGTGATTTCTGCATCAGGAAACACATTAGGTGTTCTCAGTAGCTATGAGCCTATCATCCTGCACATCTGCCGTACCAGTCTATGACTGGGTATTCCTCTGAGGCATAAAAGTGTCAACAACAACAAACAGTCTCCAGGAGGTATCACACTGTGCACTTGATAATCTTTACCAAAAACCCACACTTAGCCAGCACATTATGAAACTCCACAGAAGACAATACATTTCACATAAAATTGTCTGATCGAGTTACTCTCTCAGCAGGGCCTGCAAAAAAATGATTCATGTTAATTTATTTCCCAGCTTGATTCCAAAGAATGACATACTTCTGAGCATGTTATAGAAAATGAGTGACACTGGAACAAAATATTTGTAGGGAAATTGCTCTTTACTAAACCAATTTTGACAGTTCTGCAATGCCTTTGCTTGAGTTTAAAGGACAACTGAAGTGAGAAGAATATGGAGGCTGTAATATTTATATCCTTTTAAACAATACCAGTTGCCTGGCTGCCCTGCTGATCTACTTGGCTGCAGTAGTGTCTGAATAACATCACAAACAAGCATGCAGATACTCTTGTCAAATCTGACAATAATATCAGAAACGCCTGATTTGTTGCATGCTTGTTCAGGGTCTATGGCTAAAAGCATTAGAGGCAGAGTATTAGAGGCAGAGGATCAGCAGGGCTGCCAGGCAACTGGTATTGCTGAAACAAAAATAAATATGGCAGCCTACATTTTCCTCTTGCTTCAGTTGTCCTTTAGATATCTTCATTCATTTTTAAGTGTATATAAACTAATTGAGTTTAGTTTTTCAGGCCATATAGGAATTTATTTTTGTACCAGTACAATTAATTATATTATAGCTGACATTTTCCTATGTTTTTAAGAGAAAACCATTGCAATGTGCATGCGGTAGAGAGCATCACAATGGATTTCAAAATTGGTATCCTCTGGCAATGTGGGCATCGTATAGTACCTAATCACCATTGATTTGTATTACAGGCGTAGCATGCGGGCTGTCCAGTAGCGCACACCTCCGCTCGGCTTGTGTTATTGTGAATAGGCTCATTGCTGTGCGATTATGCATCACGCATCAAAGCACACAATGGTATATTTTTTTTATTTTTTTAAGCAAAAGTATGTAAATCTTTTGACTTGCCGCCCTCCCAAACATCCCCCCCCCCCAAAAAAAAATAAAATAAAAATAAATTACAAAATTGATTCTTCTATATGTTTTCTGTCCTAAGAATGTCAATTTTACAAAGATTATGATTTTATTACTTACATTGCAGGGACCCTGAAAAGATGAACAATCTGACATTTACAGTAGGTATTATTATTCTGTCAGCTTTAACATTCTCACTGAGGTATTGGACTAGTACATCTCTTAATTTTCCATGACTGAGGTCCTTTACAGCTGACACAAATCCTGCAATAAATCTACATGCTTTCATGGAAGCAGACATATTGTTAACATCCTGTGTTTACAAATTAGCTGCTCTGCTGTGCCAGCCAGCTGGCACAGTTGAGAGATCAAATTACATAAAGTTTGCATTTCATTATGTTTTCGTTTTGTCCAGTGCAAAAGTTAACTGCTTCCAGACCGAAGCAGTATGGATCTATGTCCAGCAGGTGGTGCTGCGGATCTGACTGGACGTAGATTCTACTGCTTTGGCATTCAGCATCCCCGCCGATCTCGCCGCTCTGCACTTGCCGCAATTCACTCGCTCTACCATCTATAAGACGGCAGAGCTCTGTGAGCAGGTCAGGGCCTGCTTTCATTGGCTCCTGACCGCGTGGTCATGGAGAGACAATCACATTAGCTCAGACAGCATAAGGAGCTAATGAAAGCTGCTCCTTACTGGCTAACAGCGCTCTGCCATTGAGAGAGGAGCATGTGATGATTGGACAGTGTTGTGACCAGCGAGAGCGGTGGGTATGTGCGGCGATTCATTGGAAAGCAGCGTTTTATGGTACCAGCAGTCTCTGGTCCTTAAAGAGAAACCGTGACCAAGATTGAACTTTATCCCAATCAATAGCTGATACCCCCTTTTACATGAGAAATCTATTCCTTTTCACAAACTGATCATCAGGGGGCTCTGTATGACTGATATTGTGGTGAAACCCCTCCCACAGGAAACTCTGAGGACCATGGTCCTGGCAGTTCCCTGTCTGTGAACCTTGTTGTGTTGTGGGAAATAGTGTTTATAGCTGTTTCCAACTGCCAAAAAAGCAAGCCGCTGCTACATCACCTGCCAGCAGTAAAAATGTCCCCATGTGATAAATGTCAGAATGTAAATCGGGGATTTAAAAGATTTACAATGGGCAATGGGCACTGACTAAATCATTTATACATAATCATTGTAAAAATTAAGCACTTTTTTTATTATATTATTTTCACTGGAGTTCCTCTTTAAGGGAGCAGTGACTGCTGGTATGGAAATGTTTAAGGTCCACTTTAAGGTAAACAATTGCTTGATACTTTATTTTCTTTTCCAGAATAGTGGTCACATGGCTGTTCTCTCCTTTGCAGCAGGAACAGAGGCATGGTATTCCAGGCTAGGGACACATGCCCTTTACTTACCTGAAATGGCTTCTGGGGCATTGCACAGCCTGGGCTGACAGGAAATCAAACTGTGCCAGGTATTAGGACATTCTTCCATGAGCCTTATTCCTGGAGTTTAGCATTTGGCAGTGGCAGAATGATCACAGAATGTTTACAGGGTGTTTCTGCAGTCAGATAAACTGATCCAGTGCAAAGAGAGATATAAAGCCTACAGTTAACGCGGGATTGTGGGAAAACCACAACTGAGCATATACTGTACACCCTGAGCCACACTATACCCAATAGGCCGATCACACTTTTTATCTGTCTTGTTTGTGTATGCTGCCTCTTACAATGCCATTTCGTAGCTGACTGAAGGACTGTGCAGGATGATGGGGATGCAGTTCTGGAACCTCAGCAACTTTCCTTTATTGACACACTGCTCTAATTGACCTGTTAGGAACATATTTCAGCTAGAAAGTTAAAGAACATGCCTAATTGGAAGTTGGTCTGTGTCAGATGTGTCACGTTTAGTTGCCCTTTTGTTCTGTCTTAATTTAACGTAAAGCCTTACTCACTCAATACTTTGATAACAAAGGAAAGGGCAACAGAGCAAAAGGAAACAAAAGGTTTTTACACTGGCACCTCCTATATAACTGAAAATGAAAATGTCTTTTCTATTCACATTCCAGACAATAAAGTTATATGACTAATTACTTTTTATTGTCCATGTCAACAAGGCATGGGCATATTTTATAAAATAATAACAATGTCACCTCGGTTTATGTCAAAAGGTGGAAAGATTACTTCTGCAAAGACTAGGTGACTGTAACGACCGGTGAAGCACAGAGAGGATATGATTACCGGTGATCTGCAGTATCACTGGGAATACAGATGTATACCAGATTATAAGTGATCTGCAGTATCACCGATAATCCGATATACCAGCTAACCTCTGTACTAGAGTAGAGTGTGGTGTTTGGTGTAACAGTAACACTAAGAGGACTGAGCCTCAGTGCAGTGAGGAGTACTGCACGGCTTCCTTCCGAAGACCTGAACTCTCCAAGGCGGGAGGAGTCAGGCTGACAGTAGGAAGTTTAGTCTGAAAGTGACACTCAGGAGGTAGTGTCACTAACAGGACCGGGAACCGCCTCCAATAGTAAGGTCGGTTCTCGAGGTCAGACAAGCCAGGTTGTAACACACGGACAGATAAAGTACAGAATCAGAAGGCAGAGGCGGAGTCTAGGTACAGGCAGGGTTCGGCAACAGGGTATCAGAAATATCGAGGTACAAGATCAGGAGGCAGAAGCAGAGTCTAAGGGCGAGCCGGGGTTCGGCAACAGAGTATCAGAATGGCAAGGTACAAGATCAGAGTTCAGGAGGATAGTCAGGCAGGCAAAGAGTCATAACAGATAATCACAATCAAACTAGTACTTTAAGCTATCAACAGAATCTAGCTAAGTGTAGGATTACAGCTCCAGCTGGTCCCGGCACACTTAAGGATCTGACTACAGGTCTGAGTGCTCCCACGTATGTGTTTGCAACGCCAGACAAAGAGCAAGTGAACAGCCAGCAGTATATATACACAAGGACCTCTTCAGGACCTCCCTAATTGCTGGACCAATGAGAGTAGTGGAAAATGTCAGCTGACCCGCCTGGTCAGCTGACTCCCTTCTGGCTGTTATTTAAGCTCTGCCTCTGTGCGCGCGCGCGTGTCACTCTGAATTTAGGTGGACTATCAGTCCCAGCCACACCAGTACTGTTTTGCAATGTATCCAGTGAACTGAGTGCGGGAGCTGCCTCTAATGCGGATTCCGCCGTTACCAATGTGGATTCCGCCGCTCTGCCTATGCAGCATGCAGCGTTTTTTCCGCGTTGTGACGCCCTGCTGGACGCGGAAACAGCCGCCTCACCTTGAGAGGCAGCGGCTTTTCCGCGTTTCATCACAGTACCCCCCCACCGAGGAGTGGACTCCGGACAACTCCTACCGGGTTTCTCGGGGTGTAAGGCATGAAACTCCTTCCTTAATTCGTCCGCATGCATGCGACTCCCCGGTACCCATTGTCTCTCCTCAATGCCGTACCCCTTCCAATGTACGAGATATTGTACCGAGTTTTGTACAAAGCGTGAATCTAAAATCTTTTCAACCTCGTACTCAGGTTGGTCATCTACCACCACGGGAGGATGAGGAGTGGGACCCACATGGACTGCTGGCTTAAGCAGGGATACGTGGAAGGACCTTACCCCACGCATGCTGGCGGGAAGATCAACGGAGTAAGTAACGTTGTTGATCTTCTTGGCTACTGAAAATTGACCCACAAACTTGGGGCCCAGTTTATCCGAGGGCTGTCTCAGAGTCAAGTGACGAGTGGACACCCAGACCAAGTCTCCTGGCTGGAACTTCCACTCCAATGAGCGTCTTTTGTCAGCCTGACCCTTTTGACTCTGGAATGCCCTTTCCAGATTACTCTTCACCGTCCCCCAGATATCTTTAAATGCCCTGTGCCAGGTTTCCAGGGTTGGAAACGGAGAAGAGGCAACTGGCAAGGGAGAGAATTTGGGCGATCTCCCCGTCACCACCTGAAACGGAGAAAATCCGGAGGAGGAATTTCTCAAATTATTTTGAGCAAATTCTGCGAAGGGCAAGAATCTGACCCAGTCGTCTTGCGCCTCCGCAACATAACATCTCAACAATTGTTCTAAGGACTGATTTATCCTCTCAGTCTGGCCATTTGTCTGTGGGTGGTAGCCCGACGAGAATGACAGCTTCATGCCCATTAGATGGCAAAAAGCTTTCCAAAATCTGGAAACAAATTGGACTCCCCTGTCTGAAACTATGTTTTCTGGAATGCCGTGTAAACGAAAAATGTGAACAATGAATAATTCGGCCAATTCCTGAGCCGAGGGGAGTCCTTTTAAGGGCACAAAGTGGGCCATTTTGCTAAAGCGGTCGACCACCACCCAAATGACTGACATGCCTTCAGATCCGGGAAGCTCACCCACAAAATCCATGGACAGGTGGGTCCACGGCTCACTCGGGGTGGGCAAAGGCTGCAAGGTACCGACAGATGCCAGCCGGGAGGGTTTGCTTTTTGCACATATCGCACACTCCCTAACATATTCCTTGCAATCCGCTGCCAAGGAAGGCCACCAGGCACATCTGGCTACCAGATCTTGTGTTCTAGATGCCCCAGGATGCCCAGCATTCTTGTGCGCATGGAACATCTCTAAAACCCGGAGACGAAAAGGTAGGGGAATGAACATAACCCCTGCGGGCTTCCCTTCCGGGATGTCTTGTTGGAAGGGAACCAAAGTCTCCTTCAAATCTTCCCAAGTTCCAGTTGCTGCTAGTACCAACCTCTGGGGAACAATGGTCTCTGGAACGGAGGGCTGTGCTGTCTCTGGCTCGAAGTACCTGGATAAAGCATCTGCTTTAACATTTTTGCTACCCGGAGTGTATGTAATAATGAAGCTGAACCTAGAGAAAAATAATGACCATCGAGCCTGACAGGGGCTCAACCTCTTAGCCCCCTCGATGTATTCCAAGTTCTTGTGATCAGTGTAAACCGTGATCGTATGCTCTGCTCCCTCTAACCAATGTCGCCATTCCTCGAAAGCCAACTTAATGGCCAGGAGCTCCCTGTTGCCTATATCGTAGTTCCTCTCTGCCGGGGAGAATCTACGAGAGAAGTAAGCACACGGGTGCATTCTACCCTGCAAGCCTGATCGCTGAGACGGCACAGCCCCCACTCCGACCTCTGAAGCATCTACCTCAACAATAAATGGGAAAGAAGTATCCACATGTCTGAGGATGGGTGCCGAACAGAATAGATCCTTCAGGGTGGAAAAAGCATGTAGAGCCTCAGGAGACCAGTGAGTAGTATCTGCCCCTTTCTTAGTGAGACTGGTAAGTGGAGAAATGACCGTGGAGTACCCCTTTATGAACCGCCTGTAATAGTTAGCAAAGCCGAGAAACCGCTGAAGAGACTTCAGCCCAACTGGCTGAGGCCATTCCAGAACAGCAGAGACCTTGGCAGGGTCCATAGACAGGCCTGTGGTGGAAATTATGTACCCCAGGAAGGCGACAGATGTTACTTCAAAAATACATTTTTCAAGTTTAGCGTACAACGAGTTTTGCCTCAGTTTATTCAAAACAAATTTTACATGGGTCCTATGCTCAGAGAGGTTGTTGGAGAAAATAAGTATATCATCTAGGTAGACTAGAACAAATCTCCCCAACACCTCCCTGAAGACCTCGTTGATGAGTTCCTGGAAAACGGCCGGGGCATTACACAGCCCGAAGGGCATTACCAAGTACTCAACATGCCCGTCCAGAGTATTAAAGGCCGTTTTCCACTCATCGCCCTTCCTTATGCGTATCAGGTTATACGCGCCCCGCAAATCCAACTTAGAAAAGATCTTAGCGTCAGTGATCTGTGTGAATAAATCGTCTATCAGAGGCAGCGGATAGCGATTCTTCACCGTAATCTTATTAAGTCCCCGGTAATCAATGCAGGGCCGCAGGCCTCCATCCTTTTTTTTAACGAAAAAGAAACCTGCCCCAGCAGGCGACCGGGACGAGCAAATGAAACCCTTGGCCAAATTCTCACGAAGGTAATCTTGCATGGCCAATTTTTCGGGTCCCGACAAATTGTACAAATGGCAAAAAACTTAAGGACCGCCACTCATCTACCAATGCTTAATTTATTGATCACAAAGTCAATTCACAACAGTATCCCTCCAATACCCCCCCACCTATTAAAACCTCCCAAAGAACACACTGGAATAACAAGGAGCGCTCCTGGCCACAACCATGCTCATACACCCACATTCATCCAACAAGGATTGATCTAGATGAATTGAGGCTAATGTGCCGTTTCTCGGTCTGCTGTTTGCAAGAAGTCCACTCTAATATTCACTCCGGATTATAGCTTACAGACAACTACTCCTGCAGCATAAATACACAGTCCAGAGTCCTAATCTTCAATGACTGCGACATGCGCCTGCATAGCTATGCCTTTTAACACTTCCTTATGTGAATGTCTGTATACAGCTCCTCTTCTTGAAACCATGCCATAATGTAACTTGCTGGTTTCTACGCAGCTAGATGGTTTCCAACCAGCTTTCCTTTCAGCATAAAGGTATTACCTTCTCGCCGCCGATTCTGATGGCTAAGGCTTCATTCTGCGGCGTCCCGCAGTATACAGGTACCTGTACTTGTGATTGTTTGCCGGCTGACCGTAGATCACGCATCCCTCAGCATGGACGCCAGAGCTGCTCCTCGTGTTCAGCGTGTAGGCCACGCCCACATACGCGTTACGCCCACCAACGTGAGCTTCGTCAGTGTGATGACGCTGTGGCTAGATGGTAATGGGAACATCCTCTTCCTTTTAAAAGACTACGAATGTCCTATATCCACGCCTCTCTTTGGGTTTTCTTTGATTCTGCGCTCTAGATGTTTTTCCTCATTGTATGATCAGTTCCCAGACTTTAGATTAAGGGGGAGGGAATCCATATTTATTCAAACACGGCCGCATAAGATTTAAAATGTTCAATGCCTCATATGTATGCCTCAGACATGTGCATGGGATTTTATACTATTCATGATGTAGTTATTTTTGTGGCTCATGCTTAATAGTTCTATTAATACAGCAGAGCCATCACCCTTTCACATATCAATTTTTATCCATACATACATGGAGCTGCACTTATTCAATTATTCAATCATACACCCTCCATGCATACATAAATGTCTTTTTTCATGATGTTACAATAAGGCATCCCTCTTAACCCTATTTGCAGTTCTCTATGCTTTTCACAATCCTAGCTTGTCATCACTCCTGTCTACATTTTCCAGCATCCCTACGGTCCAGACTCATCTTTATCTGTCAATCAACCTGTACTTTCCCAGTTATATATATATATATATATATATATATATATATATATATATATATATATATATATATATATATATATAGGGGACTGATCTGTATGTGGTCTCATCAGACCTTAGGGGCACCTCTACCCATATTCCTTCAAGAAATGAACCAGATTTAATTCTGAATTCAGTCCTCGTGGGATCAGCGTTCCCAAAGTATATATCCACCTATTCTCTATCTGGTATAGAAATTTTTCAAAGTCCCCTCCCCTTGTGCTCCTTTTCGGTTTAATTATACATTTGTACTTCAGACAGTCTGGATTGCTATCATGGAATACTGCAAAATGTGTGCCCAATGGGCTTTTCTCATCTGCGGCGACAATATTTCCTACATGTTCCCCAATTCTTTCTTTTATCTTCCTTTTTGTTTTCCCTATATACTTCAGTCCACATGGGCAGGTGATCATATAGATCACACCTTCTGAATTGCAGTTCACAAAACTTGTGATGTCATACTTTTTGTTCCCCTTTGCATTCTCAAATTCATTTGTTTTTCTACCCTTTTGGGATGGGGCCCAAGAATCCTCTTCCCCAATTTGGATCAATGCTTTTTGAATGGACCTCAGCCCTCACCAAAGTGTCCTTCAGATTCGGGGCCCTCGTCTGTCTGTACATAGACCTATCTGCCATAAAGCAATTTTCCTGCAGAACCAGCCTCAATAATTCAATTACTGTACAATTTCTCTTATACATCCATCCTCTGTACTGTGCTAAAAAGTTCCTTACTGCTTCAATTCCTACCTCATGGGGGACTGAAGTATATAGGGATTCTATGTCTACACTTACTAACAAATCGTCTTCTTCAATTTGGAATTCTCTAATCAAATTCAGCAGTTCAGTGGTTTAATGAAGGATGGTAATTCTTCCACTAAGCTCTTTAGCACTGGCGCACGGAAGGGGTTGTTCCGGGTGTCTGGAACCACCCCCTTGCACCTAGACCGGAAGTGCCTCCGGAATCTGAGCAGCGGCAGCCACTGAATGTAATAGTGCAGCTGCCGCTTGCTCATGTGTGTGCGCAGTAGGGGGGCCCGGGGCCCGCTAGCCGTGTGGGGGGGGGGGAGCGCTGTCACTCTCCCTATTGAGGGACCCCCCAGCCAGATATGCTGCTTCTTCCCCGCAGCCCCGCAGTCTCCCGGAGGCAGATCAGGGCTACGGCAAGATGGCTGCCGAAGCCCTGCTCTGGAGACTGTGTCTCCAGTACAGGGCTTTGGGAGCCATCTTGCCGTAGCCCTGCACTCTGCCTGTCAGCGCGGGAGATGTGCTGCAGGAGGATCATCGGGGAGCTGGTGCCAGATGCCAGGAGAGGAGAAGACTTCTGTCAGGTAAGTGATTTGTTTTTTTTTTCACAGGTGCATTTTTTTTCTAGTTTCTGCTGCCCACATTACGATTTTCAGGTGTCTGCTGCCCACATTACGATTTTCAGGTGTCTGCTGCCCACATTACGATTTTCAGGTGTCTGCTGCCCACATTACGATTTTCTGGTCACTGCTGCCCACATTGCGATTTTCAGGTGTCTGCTGCCCACATTACGATTTTCAGGTGTCTGCTGCCCATATTATGATTTTCTGGTCACTGCTGCCCACATTGCGATTTTCAGGTGTCTGCTGCCCATATTACGACTTTCAGGTGTCTGCTGCCCATATTACGATTTTCTGGTCACTGCTGCCCACATTGCGATTTTCAGGTGTCTGCTGCCCACATTACGATTTTCTGGTCTCTGCTGCCCACATTGCGATTTTCAGGTGTCTGCTGCCCACATTACGATTTTCAGGTGTCTGCTGCCCACATTACGATTTTCTGGTCACTGCTGCCCACATTGCGATTTTTAGTTGTCTGCTGTCCACATTATGATTTTCAGGTGTCTGCTGCCCACATTGCGATTTTCAGGTGTCTGCTGCCCACATTACGATTTTCAGGTGTCTGCTGCCCACATTACGATTTTCATGTGACTGCTGCCCACATTATGATTTTCTGGTCACTGCTGCCCACATTGCGATTTTCAGGTGTCTGCTGCCCACATTACGATTTTCATGTGACTGCTGCCCACATTACGATTTTCTGGTCACTGCTGCCCACATTGCGATTTTCAGGTGTCTGCTGCCCACATTACGATTTTCAGGTGACTGCTGCCCACATTGCGATTTTCAGGTGTCTGCTGCCCACATTGCGATTTTCAGGTGTCTGCTGCCCACATTACGATTTTCTGGTGTCTGCTGCCCACATTACGATTTTCAGGTGTCTGCTGCCCACATTACGATTTTCTGGTCACTGCTGCCCACATTGCGATTTTCAGGTGTCTGCTGCCCACATTACGATTTTCAGGTGTCTGCTGCCCATATTACGATTTTCTGGTCACTGCTGCCCACATTGCGATTTTCAGGTGTCTGCTGCCCACATTACGATTTTCAGGTGACTGCTGCCCACGTTGCGATTTTCAGGTGTCTGCTGCCCACATTGCGATTTTCAGGTGTCTGCTGCCCACATTACGATTTTCAGGTGTCTGCTGCCCACATTACGATTTTCAGGTGTCTGCTGCCCACATTACGATTTTCAGGTGTCTGCTGCCCACATTACGATTTTCTGGTCACTGCTGCCCACATTGCGATTTTCAGGTGTCTGCTGCCCACATTACGATTTTCAGGTGTCTGCTGCCCATATTACGATTTTCTGGTCACTGCTGCCCACATTGCGATTTTCAGGTGTCTGCTGCCCATATTACGACTTTCAGGTGTCTGCTGCCCATATTACGATTTTCTGGTCACTGCTGCCCACATTGCGATTTTCAGGTGTCTGCTGCCCACATTACGATTTTCTGGTCTTTGCTGCCCACATTGCGATTTTCAGGTGTCTGCTGCCCACATTACGATTTTCAGGTGTCTGCTGCCCACATTGCGATTTTCTGGTCACTGCTGCCCACATTGCGATTTTTAGTTTTCTGCTGCCCACATTATGATTTTCAGGTGTCTGCTGCCCACATTGCGATTTTCAGGTGTCTGCTGCCCACATTGCGATTTTCAGGTGTCTGCTGCCCACATTACGATTTTCAGGTGTCTGCTGCCCACATTACGATTTTCTGGTCACTGCTGCCCACACATTGCGATTTTCTGGTGCCTGCTGCCCACATTGTGATTTTCTGGTGACTGCTGCCCACTTTACGATTATTTTCTGATGACTGCTGGCTGCTGCCCACATTACGATTATTTTCTGATGGCTGCTGCCCACATTACGATTATATATATACACTGGCTGTATGCAGGGGGAACTGGCTATATACACTGGCTATATGCAGGGGGATCTGGCTATATACACTGGCTATATGCAGGGGGAGGCATCTGGCTGCATACAGTGGGTATATGGGTATATACAGGGGGGGGATCTCTGGCTATATATACAGGGGATCTGACTATATACACTGGCCATATATACAAGGGGGATCTGGCGAAATACAAGGGGGAATGTACTAAACGGGGAGTTATCTGGCTATATACTATAAATGGGGATCATATGGTTACTTATCCTAACTGGGGGGGGGCCTCATCTGGCTACCTGTGTGATAAATGGGGGTCATCTGGTCACCTATACTAAAGAGGGGTGGGGTAATTTCGTTATCCATAATAAAGGGGGGTTATCTGGCTACTTAATCACTGCCACATTATATATATTTTGGCGAAACGCTACTGCATCATGTGTATTTTGTAGGGAAACACTGCGCATTGTGTGTATTTTGTGGAGAAATGCTGTGCATCATGTGGATTTTGTGGGCAAACGCATGCGCGGTAGTGTGCGGCTTGCCAAAAGAGACCTATCAGGAACCCCCCCCTTGAAAATCCTGGATTTGCCCCTGTTTAGGTTCTCGTCTATAAAGACCCCAACCTTTTCTAATGGTCCATCTATTGCAGCTACTATGGGCCTCCCCGGGGGATTATCTGGCATGTCCTGAGCTTGGACCCTGACTTATTAAAAATTGTGGGTCCATAACCGCTGCTGACTCCAAGAAGGGCCCCGAATCTGAAGGACACTTTGGTGAGGGCTGAGGTCCATTCAAAAAGCATTGATCCAAATTGGGGAAGAGGATTCTTGGGCCCCATCCCAAAAGGGATGTTCCCGTGTGGATCCTGCAGATATTGCAAATTGGTAGAAAAAAACAAATGAATTTGAGAATGCAAAGGGGAACAAAAAGTATGACATCACAAGTTTTGTGAACTGCAATTCAGAAGGTGTGATCTATATGATCACCTGCCCATGTGGACTGAAGTATATAGGGAAAACAAAAAGGAAGATAAAAGAAAGAATTGGGGAACATGTAGGAAATATTGTCGCCGCAGATGAGAAAAGCCCATTGGGCACACATTTTGCAGTATTCCATGATAGCAATCCAGACTGTCTGAAGTACAAATGTATAATTAAACCGAAAAGGAGCACAAGGGGAGGGGACTTTGAAAAATTTCTATACCAGATAGAGAATAGGTGGATATATACTTTGGGAACGCTGATCCCACGAGGACTGAATTCAGAATTAAATCTGGTTCATTTCTTGAAGGAATATGGGTAGAGGTGCCCCTAAGGTCTGATGAGACCACATACATACATATATATATATAAAACTGGGAAAGTACAGGTTGATTGACAGATAAAGATGAGTCTGGACCGCAGGGATGCTGGAAAATGTAGACAGGAGTGATGACAAGCTAGGATTGTGAAAAGCATAGAGAACTGCAAATAGGGTTAGGAGGGATGCCTTATTGTAACATCATGAAAAAAGACATTTATGTATGCATGGAGGGTGTATGATTGAATAAGTGCAGCTCCATGTATGTATGGGTAAAAATTGATATGTGAAAGGGTGATGGCTCTGCTGTATTAATAGAACTATTAAGCATGAGCCACAAAAATAACTACATCATGAATAGTATAAAATCCCATGCACATGTCTGAGGCATACATATGAGGCATTGAACATTTTAAATCTTATGCGGCCGTGTTTGAATAAATATGGATTCCCTCCCCCTTAATCTAAAGTCTGGGAACTGATCATACAATGAGGAAAAACATCTAGAGCGCAGAATCAAAGAAAACCCAAAGAGAGGCGTGGATATAGGACATTCGTAGTCTTTTAAAAGGAAGAGGTTGTTCCCATTACCATCCAGCCACAGCGTCATCACACTGACGAAGCTCACGTTGGTGGGCGTAACGCGTATGTGGGCGTGGCCTACACGCTGGACACGAGGAGCAGCTCTGGCGTCCATGCTGAGGGATGCATGATCTACAGTCAGCCGGCAAACAATCACAAGTACAGGTACCTGTATACTGCGGGACGCCGCAGAATGAAGCCTTAGCCATCAGAATCGGCGGCGAGAAGGTAATACCTTTATGCTGAAAGGAAAGCTGGTTGGAAACCATCTAGCTGCGTAGAAACCAGCAAGTTACATTATGGCATGGTTTCAAGAAGAGGAGCTGTATACAGACATTCACATAAGGAAGTGTTAAAAGGCATAGCTATGCAGGCGCATGTCGCAGTCATTGAAGATTAGGACTCTGGACTGTGTATTTATGCTGCAGGAGTAGTTGTCTATAAGCTATAATCCGGAGTGAATATTAGAGTGGACTTCTTGCAAACAGCAGACCGAAAACCGGCACATTAGCCTCAATTCATCTAGGCCTCGGATTGATCAATCCTTGTTGGATGAATGTGGGTGTATGAGCATGGTTGTGGCCAGGAGCGCTCCTTGTTATTCCAGTGTGTTCTTTGGGAGGTTTTAATAGGTGGGGGGGTATTGGAGGGATACTGTTGTGAATTGACTTTGTGATCAATAAATTAAGCATTGGTAGATGAGTGGCGGTCCTTAAGTTTTTTGCTGATTGAATAGTGTTGGTCCTGCCTTCCCTCACATGGTGAGGTTTACCAATGAAGTGAATGATCTGTGCGCCAGATCTTAATATATTGTGTAAATTGTACAAATGGCCCGGGGGGGGGGGGGGGCACACAACCTGAACGGAGATCGATGGGACAGTTGAAAGGGCGATGTGGAGGTAACTTATCCGCTGCCTTGGGGCAAAATACATCAGCATATTCCATATACTGTTCAGGAACCCCCTCCACCTGAACCCTGGTTTGGCCCAAAGTCACCCTCCCTAAACAGTGCTGAAAACAACGATCTGACCAGGAAATTAATTGACCAGAGGCCCAATCAATGTGTGGGAAGTGTAGGTGTAGCCATGGCATGCCGAGTATAATTGTGGAGGTGGCCATATGTAACACAAAAAACTGTAACGTCTCCCAATGTAATACCCCTATGGTAACTCCGACCTCTGGTGTTAGAGTCAGCGAATGATTCCTCTGCAGAGGAGAATCATCCACTGCCGTAACCTGCACGGGTGGATCTACCGGTGTGAGCGGAACCCCCAATTTCTTAGCGAACTCGAAATCCATGAAATTTGCCGCGGAGCCTGAATCAATAAAGGCTTCCGTGACCTCGGTTTTATCTTCCCAGGAAATTGTATAGGGAAGAAGCAACCGTCTTTCTTTTAGGGGCGTGAGTTGGGCGCCTAGGGTGTCACCCCTTACAACTCCTAGGCGATAGCGTTTCCCGGCTTATTTTTATCCGGCTTAATGGGACAGTTTCGTACCCTATGTCCCCCTTCACCACAGTATAAACATAACTGTTCAATCATTCTCCATCTTCTCTCTACTTGGGTCAGCTTAGACCGACCGATCTGCATCGGCTCAGGTGGAGGCACGACTGGAGATGATGAGACCGAAGGAGATGGAGTTACCAGGGGTGCTACGGGAGGAGCTGAATAAGATGTTGCCCTGACACGATGACTGCCCCTAGTCTGTCTTTGATAACGTAGCCTACGGTTGATTCGAATGGCCGAGGAGATGGCCTCATCGACTGTTTTGGGCTCGGCTTGGCTTAACATTAGGTCGGAGACCTCATCCGACAGCCCAGACAGGAAATACTCTAACAAAGCATAGGTATCAAACCTGGCCGTAACTGACCACCTACGAAATTCTGCCGCGCAATCTTCGACCGATCCCTTGCCTTGCCGCAAAAGCTTGAGCTTCCGCTCAGAGGTCGCAGCGAGGTCTGGATCGTCGTATATTACTGCCATGGCTTTAAAGAATTCCTCTACTGAGGTCAGAGCTGTATCTGTGGGGGGCAGGTTGTATGCCCAGGACTGGGAGTCGCCAGTCAACAAAGTCTTAATAAAAATGACCCGTTGGGTCTCAGTTCCCGAGGATCGGGGTCTCAACTTGAAATATGACAACACTCTACTCCAGGGCCGGTTCAAGTAACAATGGGGCCCTAGGGCAAAATTAGCCTTGGGCCCCCCAACAAACACCCCCGACCAAAAAGCGTCATTAGAAGCCCTTTGTTGCAGCCAAACTTCCCCCCTGGGCCCCTGAGCTGGCTGCTGACCCTCCCCCAATCACCTCCCAACTTAACAGCCCTTTCCAGAGTCCCTGGGGAGAAACAGTTAAGATGGGGAGGGACATCTTGGGGGCCCCTACAGGCTCTGGGGCCCTGGGGCAGCTGCCTATTTTTTCCTATGGTAGCTCCGGCCCTACTCTACTCTTAAAATTTCGAAAGTCAGATTTGTGGCCGGAAAATTTATCAGGTACTGACATACGTATGTCATCACTAGGAGGGGATCGCACCGAATCAACTGATGTCTGGAGGGTTTGCACAGAGCCTGTTAGAGCATCAATTAAGGCTTTGTGCTGGCCCAGTGCTTGATGGATGTTATCCACCGAAGTGGCAAGCACATTCAGGGGGTCAGCGCGTGCGTCCATCTGTCTTTTGGTCTGGCGTTCTGTAACGACCGGTGAAGCACAGAGAGGATCTGATTACCGGTGATCTGCAGTATCACTGGAAGGTTAGTCTGAAAGTGACACTCAGGAGGTAGTGTCACTAACAGGACGGGGAACCGCCTCCAATAGTAAGGTCGGTTCTCGAGGTCGGACAAACCAGGTTGTAACACACGGACAGATAAAGTACAGAATCAGAAGGCAGAGGCGGAGTCTAGGTACAGGCAGGGTTCGGCAACAGTGTATCAGAAATATCGAGGTACAAGATCAGAAGGCAGAAGCAGAGTCTAAGGGCGGGCCGGGGTTCGGCAACAGAGTATCAGAATGGCAAGGTACAAGATCAGAGTTCAGGAGGATAGTCAGGCAGGCAAAGAGTCATAACTAATAATCACAATCAAACTAGTACTTTAAGCTTTCAACAGAATCTAGCTAAGTGTAGGATTACAGCTCCAGCTGGTCCCGGCACACTTAAGGATCTGACTACAGGTCTGAGTGCTCCCACGTATGTGTTTGCAACGCCAGACAAAGAGCAAGTGAACAGCCAGCAGTATATATACACAAGGACCTCTCCAGGACCTCCCTAATTGCTGGACCAATGAGAGTAGTGGAAAATGTCAGCTGACCCGCCTGGTCAGCTGACTCCCTTCTGGCTGTTATTTAAGCTCTGCCTCTGTGCGCGCGCGCGTGTCACTCTGAATTTAGGTGGACTATCAGTCCCAGCCACACCAGTACTGTTTTGCAATGTATCCAGTGAACTGAGTGCGGGAGCTGCCTCTAATGCGGATTCCGCCGTTACCAATGCGGATTCCGCCGCTCTGCCTATGCGGCATGCAGCGTTTTTTCCGTGTTGTGACGCCCTGCTGGACGCGGAAACAGCCGCCTCACCTTGAGAGGCAGCGGCTTTTCCGCGTTTCATCACAGTGACGCACTGGATTTCTGATTCAGAACTGCCTCATGGGAAAATAGCATCATGCTAGTGTCATGACCTGTGCCTTTAGTCTCCTGCTGGTGGCAGCACTAAAGAATTTCTGTGTGAACTTCCGTTGTCTACCAGCAGATGCCTTTCTGTGCATTTTGGAAGCATGCGTTTCTTCAGCTCACCTGTGCTAATAGCCTTGTGAATCTTGTCACCTTGTTCTTTGTTACTTGTCCCTCATTATCTGACTTCTGGGTATTGATACTCTGCCAGTTGGAATACTCTTTTGCCTGCGGTGTATGACATGATGTTCTGTTTTTTGCTCACTGTATGAGTTGAGAATCCAGGGTTCTAAAGGTTTTATGCAGTAGCTCTGTACACTTACCATTAAGTAATTAGAGAAACAAAATGTATAAATTGGTTCAAAGCAGTGGACAAGGGCTTGAATAAGGACAAAAACTTTTTATATTGGTATGAGGCTGATGATATTCAAACTCTTTCTCAGTCTATATAGCTAAACTTGTGAACTCTGAATTTACGATACCTCTGTGTCAGTCCAACTCCCAGGTCTGTGAGCATGAAATAAACAAGGATCCTTATCTCAGCTAACAACCTCTCACCCCATTTAGAAGTTCTGTTTCACTTAAGGCATCTTAATGACATGTATTTATGCTTGAAAAAAATCGATGTTTTCCCATTTGATGTTGCATGTATAAAGCTGTCTGTACTATCAGCCTGCAAGCAAACAGGATTTAAGCCCGACGAAGGCTGCAAGGCTGAAAGCTTGCTTATTCTTATTCTTTTTAGTTAGGCAATAAATGGAATCATCCTGATTTAAAACTTCTTGCATTAAGTAATTAGAGGTTGTAAACCTTTGTCTGGAAGCAAAAAAAAACACAGTGTAGGAAACAGATAACCAGTTAAATATATTAATATATGTCTGTAGGGAGCTGAATAACATTAAATAAAACTATCCTCTTGTAGCCAAGACACAACATTAAATGTAGAAATTAACTATTCAATGCAAAATCAGACAACAGGATTCCAGGAAGTCCTGTTTAAAATTATTAGAATGATTCGATCTATACAGTAGATACAGTTGTTTATCTAATCAGTTCATTTTACCTCAGGTTTTCTTTACATTCTTTTTTTTTTTTTAACAATTTTTATTGAGAACCTAGGAAATGCAGATCCAGGTACAAGAAAAGAGACAGCATCACATTAAGCTGCATTTTACATGATCTGTACAATAAAGTTGACAGCTGACAACATCTCCTAGTTTCACATTTGTTTAAACAATTCTGCTCAGTTCCCTTGTTAAGATGGCCACATACGATACAATAAAATGATCCAATTTTACAGCAATTCGATAAAAACGATCGGATCTCCCGGCAAAAATGTAAAGCTTTTTTTTTCATTCGACTGAAAAATCCGAACGGATTTTCCGTTTTCTTCGATTTTTATCGATCCAGAATGCCAGATATTTTTCTTCACTCTTTCTAAGGATTGTATGGTGTGTGTTAGATTGTCAATTTATGAATATATACACCCTAGCAATTTTGTCAGAGTTTCCAATCATTTTTATCATAATTGGGGAAAAATTGAACATATGTGTGTGGTACATTGGTCACATTTTTGAAATGTTACAATCAATCAGAAAAATGTATTGCAATTCTTAAATTGAACAGATATTTAAAAAAATTGTTTAGTGTGTGGCCACGTTTACAGTATGTAGGGGTCAGGTCAGCATGGCACCCTACAAATAGACATAACTAGGTATAACCTCTCCCAAAGGTAAGTCTAGGTAGGTAGTATTCACTAATATATCGTAGTAAACTACTGATTCCCTATACGTCCTCCAGAAGAAAAAGGTAAAAAAGGGAGACCTAGTTAGAAATAAACAACATATTATAACTACAAACACATCAAGCTTGATCCTATAACCCAGTCCACAGCCACTCCATCCTTTACCACTCACTACCTGTATATATCCCAGGTCCCGACTCCCATAGATCATCAGCTGATGACTATCGTATACCTCCAAGGCTTAAGCAGACACAAAGGCAAGTGATCCACTTTCTCATTGACTTATCGGACGGTCGCTCACATCCAGGCCACCAATGGACCCCACTAGCAACTATCATGACAAATTTTAACATTTATAATGCATACATATAACATTTGCATTTCTCCCAGAGCAAAAATGCACTATAAATAATTTTTTTCCTATGTTGCTGTCACTCACAGTAGGTAGTAAAAAGCTGACAGATCTGACAGGTTTTGGGCTAGTCCATCTCCTCCTGGGGGATTCTCAGTATTACCTTTATTCAGGCAACAATCTCTGTCCATAGTCTTCATGTGCAACTGGAAGATGTTTCTCAATCACGAGATGACTCACAAGTTACGTGGAAGCTACAGTTGTGAGATGGAAGCTTCCTGGCTGTATCTGATGACTCACCACATCCAGAAACTCTCATCTCTATTGCCAGGATAAAATAACAGTACGTCAGTGATGAGAACATAATAGCTGACTTTTCCATTGGAAGCAAGCAAGGACAAATAAATAAACATACACAATAATGAAAAGCATTGTCATGCATATGTAATATGATCCTAAATGATTGTTCAAATTAATGTCTGTACCCAAACAAATATTTCTTTTTAATTTATTCTCTTTCCGCCCACCTAATACCAAAAAAGGCCTGCTGCCCCTAGACCCCTCTATACTCACCTACAAGAGTTTTAAACTTTGGGGCCATGTGACCTCCCTCCACAAGTGAAATGCACATATCCTCTCTTTGCAGCACCTTCTAGCTGTCCATGGTCCACATTTCCCTCCATAGGGAGGAGCGGGACAGAGGTTAAAGAGTAATTGTCAGCCACAAAGTCAAATTCTATTTACCCACTGCTCTGTGTTATTACTATTTAGAAACGTTTCTGCTGTAATACATATTATCTCAGTCAGCCTGGCTATATTTGGTACATTGCCGACGGTAAGGAAACTTGTCATCACCTCTCCTACTTTCCTGCTTCTCACCGATTGGCTGAGGGCAGTTAAGCAAGCTGCTGAAATCTGATCTATGCTGTGCTCACATGTGTTTACAAAGCAAGCTAGCTCGAGTGCGTCTGAAGACTGATGAAGTCTCCCCAATCCGGAAGAGAGCAGTCCACAACCAATTGGTCATGGGCTGCTGACGGGGGAGCCTACGGGGGATTGCAGAGATCAGCAGCAGAACAGGAAGGCTCTATTTGTTCCCCAACCCTGTCCTCAAGGCCCACCAACAGTGCATGTTTTGTGGAAACCCACACAGGTAGTTAATCAGTTCTGCTGCAACACTTATTACCTCACCTGTGCATGTTTGTGGTTTTCTGCAAAACATGTACTGTTGGTGGGCCTTGAGGACAGGGTTGGGGAACTCTACTCTGTAGGACCCAGATACTTCCCTTTCCTTGGGTAAGTATCTGTTTGTTTGTTTTTTTAATTTGCTTCAGGATTGTTGAAAATGTCCATCAAATAATTTACCAGTATTTAGAGCACAACAGTTGGGTAATGCCCTCAATATTTAACTCATTAAATCATAAAAATTCAAAGCATGTCTAAGGTCATTTGGACCTCTAAACCTCCTACTTTTTATTTATTTTTAACTTTTTTTCAACTAGATACTAAACTAGCTTTCTGTTACATTCTATATATTTAGTGTGATGGCAACTAAAACGTGTCGCCATACTTAAAGTAATTCCACTAGCGTTGCAATGCCTCCCAGACACGGATCGTTTATATTGCGCTTTTCTCCTGGCGGACTCAAAGCGCCAGAGCTGCAGCCACTAGGGTGCACTCTATAGGCAGTAACAGTGTTAGGGAGTCTTGCCCAAGGTCTACTACTGAATAGGTGCTGGCTTACTGAACAGGCAGAACTGAGATTCTTACCCAGGTCTCCTGTGTCAGAGGAAGAGCCCTTAACCAATACACCATCCATCCTCCCGCACAGTGCAGCTAGCTACATGTGCAGAAAACAGTAGTGTTTTAGGAGTCAGTATTTCGCTTGTCTAGGGCCTTTAAAACATGCTGCTAACTAAATTGGAAAGTACTGTAAATCTTTATTAAAATGTAATTACAAAATGACTTGTGCACCACGCATAAATGTTAAAGCAATTTCTTTTAATTTTAAATATGCGGCACAGTGCCATAGTGTCATAGGGTTAAAATCTGGTCTGAACATTTTCTGCATGGAGTTTGCATGTTTAACCCGTGCATGCACGCTTCTCATTCACGTAAACTGGTTTACTTCCACATTCTAAAAACATATCTCAACCCCCCAAAATGGCCTTTGATAACAATAGTAACATAAGATAATGGCCCACTTTAGTAGGATTAGATTTTGAGCTCTCCTGAGAGCTATTTAACAGCAACAATGTTCAGGAGGAGCACCAAAATTTGTCAAAATGTGAGTGTGCCTCGGTCAAGATCTCTGTGCCCACAGAGATCTACAGCAATCCAAAAACAAGTAGGACCGGCACCACTCCAAAAGTAGTATTCAAGCTCTTTTATTCAATAATATAAATGGCTCAGCAATGACTGTCATTGCTGAGCCATTTATATGATTGAATAAAAGAGAGAACCTCCGACTTTGGTTCGCGAACCTCGAATGCGAACACGCAAAAACAGTTCGCGAACCGGCAAACTTTCGAACCTACATAGACTTTGATGGGCAGGCGAACCTTCAAAACTACAAACATTAATTGTGGCCACTAAAGTGATAGAAAAGATGTTTCAAGGGGTCTAACACCTGGAGGGGGGTATGGCGGAGTGGGATACATGCCAAAAGTCCCATGGAAAAATCCGGATTTTACCACCTAACGCCGATTGGCATCAAGTCCTGGGGCTGCAGTTTGCAGGAGATCGCGTGCAGGATGCGCTCGCATATCCTGCTCGGGGGTGGAGCTCCACCGCCTCTTCAGTCTCTGAGCGGCGATCTGTCTCCCCCTCTTCAGTCTCCAAGCGGAGACTGTTAGACGGCGTAATCGCCGTCTATTTACATGTACAGGGCTGCGATCGGCAGCAGCGCTGTACTGGGGACAGCCGTGTCACAGGCTGGGGAGTGATTGGCTGTCATAGGCTGAAGCCTATAGGCTGATCATTTTTATTCAAAAATAAATAAAATAAATATTTGTAAAAAAAATAAACAACTGTGTGGAGTGATCAGACTCACCCCCCAACAGAGAGCTCTGTTGGTGGAGGGGGGGGGGAGTCACTTGTGTGCTGTGTTGCATGGCCCTGCAGCTTGGCCATTGAATAAAAAAAACAGCCTGGTCTTTAGGGGGGTTTAGCACTGTGTCCTGAAGTGGATAAGGGCAGAAATCACATTTTATTGCTAAATTGGAGGCCTAAAGTGCTTTAAAACATCTTGCATGTGTATACATCAATCAGGTAGTGTAATTAGTGTACTGCTTTACACTGACAGAGTAAACTCACTGTGTAACACACCGCAAACAGCTGTTTGTGTAGTGACGGCCGTGCTGGACTGGCGCGCACCATGGCGAGAGTGCGGGCGATGGCGGTTTTCAAGCCCATATGGTCGGGCTGAGGTAGCTCAATGACAGAACAGCAGTAACTGAGTGTCCAGCTGATCAAATTTGATCTGTCCACAATGAAGCAATGACCTTATTATCTTCTTGAGTCAGGTGTGTTATAATTTAAGTAGGCCTCAGTTACTTGGCCTGAGTTTTATGTAAAAGGCTTGTCCGCAGTGTATGCCTTTAAAATAAATAGAGGTTTTGTGATGCAGGCAGAGGCATCTCAGGGTCTGCGTGTAGCAGAGGATACACGCAGATACTGAGAACATGTTCCCAAAAGAAGGCCATCGGCCTATTCTGACCTCCACACGTACACCACAGGAACAGTAAACATCAGCCATATTTACTAAACATCCACAGTCCTGCATATAGGTCAAATGCCTCATTGATTATTAATCAAGTAGGTGTGTATGATGACACCACAAGTGGGTCCACCAATAATCTGATCTAGGGGGTGGCGAAGATGATGTCATATTTAACTCTTTCCTAGTCGGTATTAAACCCGGAGTGAGCGATGGAGAGAGCATTCTGCTCTTTACTTTCACACTAGCTCGCAAGGCTGACTGGGACCTCTAAGTATGCTATTCCTTTCTGTAATCTGATATAATGTCTGCTGTACATAGGTAGTCTAGATGTAACATAGAGTAGATACAAGAAGACCTGGGTATCTTCAGTAGGAAGATACTCACGCCGCTGTAACGCAACATGGAAGTCTGCTTTGCCAGGAGATGATAAACTGTATCTATCTGTATTTCTGTTACTTGAATAAATAACGTAAACCTTGAAGAAGCCTGAGGAAGTCTATCTTCTGCTTGCTGTGTGGAGAGTCAAGTGATCTCAATAGTCTGTGAGACGTAACTGTAAGAAGTTACTGGTGTCGAAGAACAGTTTATAACAGTGGTGCTGAAACCCTTCCCTGCCTAGCAAAACAGACAGACGGGGCTGGGGCCGAAGAAGTTTTCAAGATATTCCACAGCAAAACAAGCTGAATAGACGCGGACTGTTAAGCTTATCAAGCTGAGACTGATAAGCTGGTGTGAGTGTGTGGGAGCCGAGCACACGGGCTGCAATTCGAGGAAACCAGCGGCGAAACTCGTGGATGTTAAACTTTGACTGTAAGTGCACGCAGTCATAGCCTAAACCGGATCGCAGGTGACTGGAAGGCTCCGAGGCCGGCTGGCAGCTGCCGCTGGAGATTGATCCGCTGAGCCAGTGTGGGTACACAGAGATGACACTCAGTAGTTCCAGGGATCCACTCAGTTTCGTGGAGTTGCCAAAAGCTGGTCGAATTGGCAGGCTTACGAAGTCCTCTGCTCAGGCAAGTATGATTTACGTTGTTATATGGCGTTATCTGTGTTGTATTTGGTGTTATAACAAGGAGAGGATAATGTGGTCATATGTATATTCTGTGTTAATTGCAGCGTGGAGGCTGCGTGCTTAATTTTTTTCTTTTTTTGTTCCTCCTTCTATGTTGGTTTTGTTTTTTTTTCTCCCCGTCCAGAGACTGGGAGTGATGCCAGCTGTGTTTTAGCCTAGCAGAGAGCGCCCTGCAGAATGGATGGGGAGAGAGGAGAGGGGAGAGAAGAAAGAGAGAGATAGCTGAGTAGACAGGAGAGGGGAGTTGAGACAGTTGTAAAACTTAGAAGTAAGTTTTTTCTTCGGTGAGCTGGCGTTTTTCCAGAGCCGATCAGCGTGTTTTTTTTCCTCTCTGTCCGTAGTGGATAGCGTAGTGAGAGGTGCAAGCTTATCTAGTTCCAGTCAGGGCCGCTAAAAGTTCTAAATGTATATATAGGTTTAATGTTGTAGTCATGTCAGACTGATAAATGTGCGTCTCAGAAGTATTAGCTGTTAATATGGTTTAGAGTTACGCTGTGCGCTTGAGTAGTTCTGGGTTATGGCGGAGATATGCTGCAGATGATTTGTGAGGAGAGAGAGGTTTCTACGTTCCTGGGTGATGCTAAGATGTAAAATATTTAGCATTGCAGCTGTGACGCGGTTTGTCTCAAGTTTGGCAAGCATCCCAGAGAGTATAGGTAGCGGAAGGCTGACTCTCGGTAAAATGTATCGATGCTGTGTGTAACTATGCATAAAAAAATGTATGTTCTGTGTGAGTTTGTTTCTCTCCTAAGGTATAGGAACGAGAGGCTGCTATGGGAGCAGCCATCTTAGCTGGCAGTCCAGGACTCAAAATGGCGGCAGTGGAGAGAGCCCGCCCCCGAGAGTCATGGCCCCCACACGTCATGGCAGGGGGGAGGAGGGGCTGGGGGATCCACGTCACGTCAGGCTGTGCTCGCGGCTCCGGGCAGAGCAGCTGTAAGGGAGGGGGGTAGAAATACAGAGACATTCTACTGAGTGTCTCGGTTCTCGAAGTATTTCCCCAGAAGCTTTTCCCTGGGTCCATGGAAAAGAATGCCAGAATACGTGCACCAAGCTATTACTGTAAGATTAGCAGGAGCACGGACAGGAAGAGTGTCCCAGCTAGGTGCAGGGACACACGTAGCAGTGCAGGTCAGGAAAGTGTCTGTACTGAGTTGCTTACGGGATTATTCCTGTAAGTGGGGCACCTTAATGGGTGGTGCAGCATGAGTTCCCAATAGAAGGAAAGGGGGACAGTGCATCAGGGGGGTGCCGGAGGTGGAAAAAAGGGAGTTGACCAATCCGGGTTTCCGTCGCCGCTGCTGCAGAGCGGTAACGTTTTTTTCCGGTTTTTGTCGTGGACAGGGCCAGAGCTTGACTGAGAGGTCTATGCTGGGCTGGGGCTGTTTTTTTTGTGCGTTTTTTTTCGTCCACTGATTGGTCAAATATGTTTTTTCCAGCTCCTATCAATTGTAGCACAAAGAACAAAAACTGACCGCAGTTCATGGGGCAATTATACAGATGATAGAATTGCCATGTACAGAGTGACAGTGTATCAGTACGGTGTTTGCCATGTGACTACCTACCACGTGGGCATTCAGGGATCTGCATACGGGCATGTGACGCTGGTATGCTTAGCCCTGCACCCTGTGTTGTTTAAATGCTCCTTCCTACAGGGAGGCATCCATTTTTTTTGTTAAGTCTGGGGGTGGTGGCACGGCAAACATCGATCAGAGGGTACAACACACAGAACTTCTAGCAGAGCTGGTATCACAATGAAGTTCTAGATAAGTTTATGCGAAAACGAGTAAGAGCATTGCAGGCTCACCTGCAAAGCAGCAACAGGTGTGGCATCCGTAATCTGTGCATGCGACGGCCGCGCATGGACAGATGGGGGGGGATGTGGAAGGAGCTGCAATGAGGTGAGAGCTTCCAAAGGTGAAGTCTGCGGGAGCATATGTTAAACAGGTCAGTACTGAGGATAGTACTGAGGTAGGGGGGTGAAGTTTAACTCCAATCTACCAAAAAGAGTAAACAGAGTTCATGAGAACCATAAAGCAACTAGATCAATTACGATATATATTGATCAATTTAAAGTGTACAGAGTACAAGCCGCAGGGCGAATCCCAAATCATTAATAAGAATTGATTTGTTTGTATTTCGATTTCAGGAGTTGGGCAATATGGAATCGAGACAGCTGCAGTGCTGGCAGCAAAGCTGGAGATGTCAGTCGGATAAGCGAAAGGTTCCAGATGCCAATCTAAGTTTGGAGAAACACGAGATTCCTGAAATTGGAAAGAGACTAAAACACGAGATTCCTGAAATTGGAAAGAGACTAAAAACCGAGGTTCCTGTGTAACCCTGTGTGTGTGTCATTGCAACAGACACACACACACCAAGGGTTACAGATGCATTTACTTTTTGTGGAAAGTGCTGCTGTAAAGGGAGCCTGCAGGTGCCGCCAGGGGGAGCCAATGAGCCGGAAAGAGGAGAGAGAAGCTGGGCATGTGCAGGGAGGAAGTAACAGTTGAGTTTGACAGTTGAAGGCTAGTGAGGGGGAGGAGCAAAGTAGCCGTGGAGACTGAGCTGATGATGCAGCAGAAATAAATTGTGTCACGATACTACACTGTACTGCAGCAAGAAATACGCTTGATTTGCGAGGAAATTGAGGAGAGACACAAGAAGAGACCAGCCATTGGTGAGACAGTCTGAGCAAGGCAGAGCCACAGACAAGTGAGCACTACTGAAAACTAAACTAAGGAAGAGAAAGAGAGCTGCAGACATTACATGAGAGGAGAGAGACCACTCACAGCTACAGGCCAGTAAAGAGCAGCGACACTGGAGAGATAAGCCAGAAGAGAAACAGTAAGCAATAAGAAAGAAAGACAAGGACATTAAAATGTACCTGTAACAGAGAAAGAGAACAGAAAACAGCAGAGACATTACAGTGACACAGAGACAACAGGAGTCAGGACAGCAAAGCATACAAGAGTGAGACAGAGAAACAAGTGACAGGATTAAAGAAAAGGAGTGAAGACTGCAATGCAGTGTCTGAAGAGATTTGTGATAACAGCTGGCAGACAAAATACAGAGGAGACAGCAGTGCGTCTTATATGTTAAGTGATCATTCACAATCATCAATTTCACATATTCTGTCCCATCCTGGATGTTGCTAGGTAACCGCCAGACATTTCTCTACGTTTCCTTCTGTCCTGTGCAAGAATTCAGGTCCACTTTAAAAAGACAGCTGTGAAGAAGTTGCAGACAGCGGAGTGTTGTGTAAGGAAAATTCTGGCAAGTTAATGCTAATAAAGTGTATCACATATATGTTTCCTGAGCTAGCCCTGATCCTAGCAGGCGGATGTATACAAGAGGCTTACCTATACTCATCTGCTAAGAAGAAGTTTATGAATGTGTTTTGTCACTGGACTTTTTTATCCATATGATTTAATACAAATATTTCTTAAAAAGAACCTGATTGGTGTCTGGAGGATTTCTTTACAGTTAAAGCATTATAGAGGTGTTACATTTTGGCGTACAGTCGGCAGGATATTACCTAAGTGCCTTAAAACTGGAAGATGGAATCTCAGCCTACACTATCCACCAGAAATGATGCTTCAGCTACTCAGGCTGCAGGAGAATGGTCAGCAAGCTACACATCAGTGTTTAACATGACTGCTATTGGGATGTTAGCTGCATATCTACCAAGGTTCAATGGTTATAATATGGCCCTGAGAGAGTGGAGTGAAAGAATAGAGAGTGCTGTGCAGGCTTATAAAGTGCCCAGAGAGCTGCATATGGAAATAGCGGTTATAACTTTGGAGGGAGATGCTCAACGAACAGTAATTAATGCTAAACTGCCCACACCAGTATCGCTGAAACAAATTATCGAGGTATTGGAAGACATATATGGAGATCCTACAGAGCTGCATTTGTGGAGAAAGAGATTTGTTGACAGAATTCAGAAGGATAACGAAAATATTCCTCAGTTCGCCAATGCCTTACAAGAAATAATGAGTGGACTACAGATAAAAGAGGAAAAGGAAAGAGGACAAACTACCACAGATTCTGCTGTGTGGCTGAGAGATCAGTTTATATGGGGATTAAGGAGCAACTTTATTAAAAGATCCTTAAAACAGAAAGTAGAATATTATCCAAGTTTGAATTTCCGGAAACTTCAAAGCTTAGCTATCAAGCTCAGTCAGGAGGAAGAAGCCAATCATCTGGGAACACTGCAACAAAACACCACTATGATTACTCATAAAAATTCAGCAGTTGAATTCATAACCAATAATGCTGAGGGGGAATTTAGAAAAATAAAAACAACACTCAAAGAACTAAGTGAAGAGTTAGCCAAAATGAAACAAAACATGGAGAAAACTGAACTCAGAACAGAAAATCCAAGGTGGAGATATAGAAACACAGAGGAATCAGGATGTTGGATCTGTCACCATAGTGATCACACTGCAAGAGACTGTGGAAGAGGCTTTCAGAGAAAATCAAGGAATTCTGCAGTGGTGGTCCGCATGGCAGGACAAGACAAGAAGGCCTCAGAGAAATGGAAGGAAGATAAGCTAAAGATAAAAAATAAGGTAATCGCAACCAAAGTTCTAGGCATTGTCAAATGGTTTCATGTGCGAAATGGATATGGATTTTTAAATCGGAATGACACCAAAGAAGATGTGTTTGTGCACTGGTCTGCCATAAAGAAGAACAACCCCAGGCATTATCTTCACAGTGTAAGAGATGGAGAATTGGTTGAATTTGACGTTGTGGAAGGAAGGAAAGGTACAGAAGCCACTAATTTAACTGGCCCTGGTGGAACTCCAGTTCAAGGTAGCAAGGATGCAAGATGTTGGAGACCATATAAGCCTCAGGGAAACTATGGTGATTATCAAGTGAAGAGCTTCTTGTACAGCCAGAAACAAGGAGGAGCAAAATACCCTGTACAACCTACTTTATATGAAGAATTTAGACAGAGGTGTGATCAGGACTCATCTGTTCCTCAACCAGGAAGAACAACAAGTGATACTGGAAGATTTCTGGAAGCTGGAACTAATGAAGGAAAGAAAAATAAGACTCCAGAGAAACCTATTATTCATGCTCAGAGTAGAGCACCAGAAGATTTAGGCCATGAGAAGGCTGAAGAAAGCAGTCGGATAAATAAAGAAATACCAGGACCTAGTCAGAAAGTAATGATTAATGACTTCTTAGTAGGAGATGAAGTATTACAACATAGAACAGATACTTCTCAAAGAAAGGAAGTGGAATCGTATTGGCAACCGATGCCACAACCTCAACGGCTCAAGCGTTCTAAACGAACACAGTGTTCATTGGAAACCATTCAGCTTACAAACGTCAAGGTAGCTCAAGACAAAGAGTTTGAGAAGTCAGAGAAGGGAGAGCAAAGGTGCTCTACACAAACAGAACTAGACCACGAGTCAAAATGGAAAAATACTCAACATTCCCCGCTTCCTGAACAGTTCGGATTATATGTAGACACTTTGACTTGGTTTAAAGAAAAATTGTAGGGACTACAATTTGAAAAAAAGGGGGTGAATGTAACCCTGTGTGTGTGTCATTGCAACAGACACACACACACCAAGGGTTACAGATGCATTTACTTTTTGTGGAAAGTGCTGCTGTAAAGGGAGCCTGCAGGTGCCGCCAGGGGGAGCCAATGAGCCGGAAAGAGGAGAGAGAAGCTGGGCATGTGCAGGGAGGAAGTAACAGTTGAGTTTGACAGTTGAAGGCTAGTGAGGGGGAGGAGCAAAGTAGCCGTGGAGACTGAGCTGATGATGCAGCAGAAATAAATTGTGTCACGATACTACACTGTACTGCAGCAAGAAATACGCTTGATTTGCGAGGAAATTGAGGAGAGACACAAGAAGAGACCAGCCATTGGTGAGACAGTCTGAGCAAGGCAGAGCCACAGACAAGTGAGCACTACTGAAAACTAAACTAAGGAAGAGAAAGAGAGCTGCAGACATTACATGAGAGGAGAGAGACCACTCACAGCTACAGGCCAGTAAAGAGCAGCGACACTGGAGAGATAAGCCAGAAGAGAAACAGTAAGCAATAAGAAAGAAAGACAAGGACATTAAAATGTACCTGTAACAGAGAAAGAGAACAGAAAACAGCAGAGACATTACAGTGACACAGAGACAACAGGAGTCAGGACAGCAAAGCATACAAGAGTGAGACAGAGAAACAAGTGACAGGATTAAAGAAAAGGAGTGAAGACTGCAATGCAGTGTCTGAAGAGATTTGTGATAACAGCTGGCAGACAAAATACAGAGGAGACAGCAGTGCGTCTTATATGTTAAGTGATCATTCACAATCATCAATTTCACATATTCTGTCCCATCCTGGATGTTGCTAGGTAACCGCCAGACATTTCTCTACGTTTCCTTCTGTCCTGTGCAAGAATTCAGGTCCACTTTAAAAAGACAGCTGTGAAGAAGTTGCAGACAGCGGAGTGTTGTGTAAGGAAAATTCTGGCAAGTTAATGCTAATAAAGTGTATCACATATATGTTTCCTGAGCTAGCCCTGATCCTAGCAGGCGGATGTATACAAGAGGCTTACCTATACTCATCTGCTAAGAAGAAGTTTATGAATGTGTTTTGTCACTGGACTTTTTTATCCATATGATTTAATACAAATATTTCTTAAAAAGAACCTGATTGGTGTCTGGAGGATTTCTTTACAGTTAAAGCATTATAGAGGTGTTACACCTGAGATCGGAAAACGTCTAAAAAAACTGACTGAGCAAAGCATAGTGCAAATTGCTAATGTTTTTCTTTCCCAAGGTGGTGCTTTTATAATGAAGAGTACCGTGCTGATGGTGATCCTAGGTTGCCATTTCGTCCTAGGAGAACGAAGAGAGGACATTCTCATGTATAATAAGGGGTTAATGAGAATGCAAGGCCCAAACATGTTGATGTTGGGTGACAAAGGTACTGATCCTTTCACACCTCCCTCTGATTGGCACAGATGGACCAAGCAGGGATGGAAGAAAAGAGCACTTGTGCCAGGAGAAAACAAATTTCATGGCACAATGTGGGTGAAAGGTCTGAAAGGTCAGGTGTGCTGGCAGGGTGACTGGAAAGGCAGTGTAAATCTGCTATTGAAGGTCACACTCCCAGAATCGACGCACCGATCCAAAGGTTTGTTAAAAGGTACATTGCAGTACAATGGGTACGTGCAAAAGGTGGAGTGTGTGATTCAGGGGTACCTTGTCTTGGTTATGCAGAGTGAGATGGTTCCAGATTGGAGAGGAACGAGTAGGAGGCGTCAATTCTCCTGCCGGAGAAACGCGGGGGACAACATCACACTCTGGAGCTACCAACAGAGAGTGCCTCTGAAACAACTATACACACATAAAGGCTGGAAAGCCGAGGGTGGGTGGTTCTCGAAACAAGAAGTAAAAATCGAGATCAAGCCACATTTCCAGGTGACAAAGAGGGTGGGGAGAGCGGTCCCGGGGGAGGGAAAGCCAACACAGGGAACCCCATTCACACCACACGGGTCACCACAGGGGACGATATTACACAGTCCATATGCAGCCGCTTATCCTCATGCTAGGTGGGTAAGTGAAGAGGTACTCTTAATTGAAAGATTGCAGAGAGTACTGTCTTCCCGACCTCAGGTACATATTGTGCCTCAGGACGTAAGGGGGGAAGAGGTCCAATCAGGACAGTTGGGGGCATATGTTGTCAGGGAGATGCTTAAAGATCCTGTCCAACTGAGATTGGACAAGGGGAGGTATAGCGATTTTTCTGGAGAAGGATCTTTTGCATGGCAGCTTCGAGATGTTTGGGTTAACAAAGGGAAACGGTGCAACATTCCTTTAGGCACCGCCACTTCCTTAGTTCCCACCTCAACCCGTGTCTCACACCAGGACCTGAGAGGTCAACCTTTTTTGGTGCTAGACGGGGAGGTGAAGCAAGTAGAGTTGTCCTCATGCGGGCAATTCTTGCAGAAGTACCTGCGTTGGCCGGGGCAAGTCAAATTTAGTGAAAAAGCCTGCAGGCTCAAGAACGCAGAATGCGAGGATACCATTCAAAAGATCCACCCTGAAGCCCAACCGATAGTTCCGGTGGCTGAAGGAAAGGTTTGTTTTTTTAACATAGTGTCTAAGGATACATTCAAGGTATATTCTCATAATTGTTCCGATAAGGGAGATTTTCCAAGGGGAACATATTGTGGGAGCTGAGATCCCATATGGATCCAGTCATCCAGGTTGGATGACGTTGTTTCTCAAATTGTTAAAAGAACTCTAAAGTGCAAAGTTTCACGGGTAGTTCCCGTCCTAAAAGAGAACACGACATGGGACAAAGGGGAACAGGGTTTGATCCAAGACGACCACAATTTGTTACAAAGGTTAAACAAACAGTACACTAAGTTAGAGGTAAGATTTCACCATGATACAGGTGATCTTAACGAGGTAGAACACAAAAATGAGCAGGTGAGTGCCAGTCTGACCTGGTGGACAAAGGTTCCGGTGATGTTCCAGGGACACTCGGACTGGGCCTCTGCAGTTCCAAAGTTCTTTCTACACCCACTGGTCGTCTGGATGGGGATGACAACTTTAGGCATCATTATCCAGGTGAGGTTGCGTGTTAAAATTACGTAAAACAAATTAACCTGGTCCAGAGATTGGTGCCTCATAAACAATCTCCTGAACCGATATTTTCAAATTAAGGGACATACAGGGTTATGGGTATAGGTTTAGTAGTACCTGTGATGGAGCTGATTGTATAAAGGCGTTCTTTTAGAAGGCACCTGGCACTGCTCCCTTGAGTAACAACCAAACGAGTTTCACTTTTCTGTGGTCATGCAAGTTTGTGAGTGATACGCAAGTGACGCAAATGCTGAGCATGTGGTATAGAGGGATTTAGAAGTAGGGCCTCCCCAGAGAGCCTGGTTACAGGAAGACCAAGAGGTCGTGCTCTCTCTCTTCGAGGGGTAACCACCGAGAGCAGAGAAGTTGTGTGAGCACGAACATCGAAAAGTGAAACATAAAAGAAAAAAAACCAGGTACTGGGAGGTTCAGACGCTGGGATCTGCGGGTCAAGCCGTTTTAGGGGGGGTTGTTATAATTTAAGTAGGCTTCAGTTACTTGGCCTGAGTTTTATGTAAAAGGCTTGTCCGCAGTGTATGCCTTTAAAATAAATAGAGGTTTTGTGATGCAGGCAGAGGCATCTCAGGGTCTGCGTGTAGCAGAGGATACACGCAGATACTGAGAACATGTTCCCAAAAGAAGGCCATCGGCCTATTCTGACCTCCACACGTACACCACAGGAACAGTAAACATCAGCCATATTTACTAAACATCCACAGTCCTGCATATAGGTCAAATGCCTCATTGATTATTAATCAAGTAGGTGTGTATGATGACACCACGAGTGGGTCCACCAATAATCTGATCTAGGGGGTGGCGAAGATGATGTCATATTTAACTCTTTCCTAGTCGGTATTAAACCCGGAGTGAGCGATGGAGAGAGCATTCTGCTCTTTACTTTCACACTAGCTCGCAAGGCTGACTGGGACCTCTAAGTATGCTCTTCCTTTCTGTAATCTGATATAATGTCTGCTGTACATAGGTAGTCTAGATGTAACATAGAGTAGATACAAGAAGACCTGGGTATTTTCAGTAGGAAGATACTCACGCCGCTGTAACGCAACATGGAAGTCTGCTTTGCCAGGAGATGATAAACTGTATCTATCTGTATTTCTGTTACTTGAATAAATAACGTAAACCTTGAAGAAGCCTGAGGAAGTCTATCTCCTGCTTGCTGTGTGGAGAGTCAAGTGATCTCAATAGTCTGTGAGACGTAACTGTAAGAAGTTACTGGTGTCGAAGCAAGGTGATAAGAACAGTTTATAACAAGGTGTGCCCCCCAACCCCAACACACTCATTTAGCCGGTTATTGCTTCATTGTGATACGCAAGCCCCTTCACCGTGGCAAGGTAACAATCACGAAGGGGAATTGACACATGTACATGCTTTTTGTTTTGTTTTGTTGTTGCAGTCTCAGTGTAGCCAGATAAATTATGCAGGCTTGTACACGCACCAGAATTTTTTTTATAGCGGCCGCTGCTGTCCTTAAAAATTCAGGAATCCACCTGGAGTCCTGGACCCTGTTGGTGGGTGGTGGAGAAGGCAGTCAAGCGGCCTGCAGGCAGAGATGCTGTGTGGGGACCGACTTAGTCTTAGGGCAGGTAGTCACATGGCGTGCAGGCAGAGATTTTGTGTGTGGGGACTGTCTTCAGGCAGGCCTGATCATGCTTTGCAGACCAAGCATCCGTGGTCAGATGGACCCTTGACCCAATGCTGTGTGCCAGAGATGACACCACTTGCCTTTCAACATCACAGTACAGTTTGGGTATCGCCTTTTTTGAGAAATAATTGTGTAATGGTATCTTACACTGCGGTGTGTGTCTTTGCTTTTGTGTGCTGCTTTTCCTCAGGTGGTCATCCCATTGCAGTTTGTGCTTTGTAATCATGTGCCTTTGTAAGGTAGTTGTCCCTATGCAGGTCTTGGTCTTTCCACTGCTCAATTTTCGGTGGCAGAGAGTACTGATGGCATTGCTCTCATCTGAGGCAGACACACAAAAAATGTCCACACCGCTGAGCCCTGGGATGATGGCACTTTGGTGATGGCTGCCAACGGAGTGTTAAGTGGGGTGCTAGAATCAGAGCAGGAGGAGGAAGATATGTCACGCTTCCGTTCAGAAGCTGAGGAAGATGAGGTGTTCTGTGTTAAATAGTTAACTACGTCCTGACAATACAGGGAGTGCAGAATTATTAGGCAAGTTGTATTTTTGAGGAATAATTTTCTTATTGAACAACAACCATGTTCTCAATGAACCCAGAAAACACATTAATATCAAAGCTGAATATTTGTGAAAGTAGTTTTTAGTTTGTTTTTAGTTTTAGCTATTTTAGGGGGATATCTGTGTGTGCAGGTGACTATTACTGTGCATAATTATTAGGCAACTTAACAAAAAACAAATATATACCCATTTCAATTATTTATTTTTACCAGTGAAACCAATATAACATCTCAACATTCACAAATATACATTTCTGACATTCAAAAACAAACCAAAAACAAATCAGTGACCAATATAGCCACCTTTCTTTGCAAGGACACTCAAAAGCCTGCCATCCATGGATTCTGTCAGTGTTTTGATCTGTTCACCATCAACATTGCGTGCAGCAGCAACCACAGCCTCCCAGACACTGTTCAGAGAGGTGTACTGTTTTCCCTCCTTGTAAATCTCACATTTTATGATGGACCACAGGTTCTCAATGGGGTTCAGATCAGGTGAACAAGGAGGCCATGTCATTAGTTTTTCTTCTTTTTTACCCTTTCTTGCCAGCCACACTGTGGAGTACTTGGACGAGTGTGATGGAGAATTGTCCTGCATGAAAATCATGTTTTTCTTGAAGGATGCAGACTTCTTCCTGTACCACTGCTTGAAGAAGGTGTCTTCCAGAAACTGGCAGTAGGACTGGGAGTTGAGCTTGACTCCATCCTCAACCGGAAAAGGCCCCACAAGCTCATCTTTGATGATACCAGCCCAAACCAGTACTCCACCTCTACCTTGCTGGCATCTGAGTCGGACTGGAGCTCTCTGCCCTTTACCAATCCATCCACGGGCCCATCCATCTGGCCCATCAAGACTCACTCTCATTTCATCAGTCCATAAAACCTTAGAAAAATCAGTCTTGAGATATTTCTTGGCCCAGTCTTGACGTTTCAGCTTGTGTGTCTTGTTCAGTGGTGGTCGTCTTTCAGCCTTTCTTACCTTGGCCATGTCTCTGAGTATTGCACACCTTGTGCTTTTGGGCACTCCAGTGATGTTGCAGCTCTGAAATATGGCCAAACTGGTGGCAAGTGGCATCTTGGCAGCTGCACGCTTGACTTTTCTCAGTTCATGGGCAGTTATTTTGCGCCTTGGTTTTTTCACACGCTTCTTGCGACCCTGTTGACTATTTTGAATGAAACGCTTGATTGTTCGATGATCACGCTTCACAAGCTTTGCAATTTTAAGAGTGCTGCATCCCTCTGCAAGATATCTCACTATTTTTGAATTTTCTGAGCCTGTCAAGTCCTTCTTTTGACCCATTTTGCCAAAGGAAAGGAAGTTGCCTAATAATTATGCACATCTGATATAGGGTGTTGATGTCATCAGACCACACCCCTTCTCATTACAGAGATGCACATCACCTAATATGCTTAATTGGTAGTAGGCTTTCGAGCCTATACAGCTTGGAGTAAGACAACATGCATAAAGAGGATGATGTGGTCAAAATACTCATTTGCCTAATAATTCTGCACTCCCTGTATTGAGGGCTGATGGCACGTGCCTTCTTCTGAACACTGTACTTTGGTCGACGAGGGCCGCATGAAATCACGACAGTGCGACCTTGAACAAGTCTTCCGAGTGGCCTGCCTCTGACTCTGCCTCTTGTTTTGTCCATATTGGGGGGGATGAAATGAAAGGTATGCACTGACTTGACTAATACGATGTGCAGTTACACAGGTGCAGTGATAAGGTGACTGCTGTGCTGGTACAACAATGTGCGGTTACACAGGTGCAGTAAAAGGTATGCAGTGGCTGCTGGTATATAATACAATGTGCGGTCAGTCACAGGTGCAGTTACAGGTATGCACGGACTGGTATTACAAAATACAATGTGCAGCTGTCACACACATAGGTCCAGTGAAAATGAATGCACTGACTGGAATTATATAACACTGTGTGCTGTAAGGCAATTGCAGTGAACATAAACTGGTATGCACGGTCGGACTGGTATTACAAATGTGCAGCTGTCACACACAGGTGCAGTGAACAGTTATAAAGTGACTGGTATTATATAACACTGCGCGCTGACACACAATTGCAGTGAACATGAACAGGTATGTACGTTCGGAGTGGTATTACAAATGTGCAGCTGTCACACACAGGTGCTGTGAACAGTTATGCAGTGACTGGTATTATATAACACTGCAAGCTGTCACGCAATAGCAGTGTACATGAACAGGTATGCACGGTCGGACTGGTATTATAAATGTGTATCTGTCACACACAGGTGCAGTGAAAAGGTAGGCACTGAATGTGCTGGGCCTTGCACAGTATAGCAATTAGCAAGGGCCAGCTGTGACACACATGGCTGTATAATGCAGTGTCAGTGGTACACACACACACAAAAAAACTTCACAAGAACATTAGCTCTGACAAGAGCTCTTTTTGTGGTGCTTTTCAACAACAAATATCAGATAGGAGCAGCTACAAGAGCCTAACTAAGCTTTCCCTATGTCTACAGCAGGTTCCTCTCCCTTCTCTCAGTATTGCAGCAACACCGAGTGACATAATGGCCGATGCAGCTGCCTTATATAAGGAGGGGGGGGGGGCTCCAGAAGGGAGTGCAGCCTGATTGGCTGTCATGTGTCTGCTGATTGTGAGGTAGAGGATCAAAGTTTAGCCCAGTGATGTAGTATAGGGGCGGGTCGAACTCACCATAAAGTTTGCATTTTGATGCGAACGCAAACCAGCGATGTTCGCGGCCAAACCATTCAGGACAACTCTATATATAAGGCATGTAAGGTGTTGTGGATGATATCAGCACTATATACATATATAATATATAAGTACAAGATAACAAGATAATATCAGCAAATTACAGTGGTGCAAGAAATGCACACATAACTGAACAGCAATTGTTTTGAATTTCCTGTTCCTTGTATTCTAAGGGCTCTTTCATTTCGGCGCCTATTTTCTGCGTTTTTAACGCAACGGCAACATGTTGCATTAACCAAGGTAAAATAATAGTCCACAGACTTTCATTTTACTTTTCACACCTAATGCAGCGTTTTGGTGGATTGCAGTTCAACGTACCTGGGAGCTTTTAATCGTCCAGCACCAGCGTTTTCCCGTTGGGTATATTTAGATCTACCTCCGCCAATCAGCGTCGCACTGCAACATCCCGACGACACGCCGCAGATCATAACGCTTGCAGGAAATCGCCTCCTGCAAGCATTATGTAATGTGAAAGAAGCCTAAGACCACAGAGAAAGAGTGACAAACTACTTCTCTGCTATATCTTGCCTGGTTTGCGATGGCATTTGTCTTATAATTAATCGCAGGAGACCCTAATTATCCAAAGTGCTCATGAGCTCCGTGAAAAACTAATGAGAGGAAAATGTGAGGTGTTTACAACCTAAACTTGAAACTCTTCCAGTTTGTGCTGATTCTTGTATCCCAGAGGTCTAGGCAAGTGTATGGAAATCAGTGGTGTAGCCGCTTCTCTGAGGCTGCACTGGGCTCGGCTTATTAGAGTCTCAGCTTGTGTAAAGAACCATTATAGTGTCGGAATGCCAGAGCTTGTTGGATTATACTTGGCTTCATTAATTCACGCGTTACAGGATCTCACTTCTAAGGGTAGCAATCATTCTGCAAAAAACAAAATTCCTCTGTAGTGATTGTATTTATTTAGTATTTATAGATACATCGCTGTACCAGAAACAGGTCCTCTAGATGTATGTAAAAACCAGCCAACCAAGTGACATATTTATATTGGAAATGGCGAAAAACTCAGAGGTGGAAGGAGACAGTAAGGGTAAGTTCTCAGTGTATAGGGATGGAGGAGGCGCCCCAATGAAAATGACATTTATTTGTTTAAAAAATACCTGAAGGTACGAGGAATAGTTCATATAAATGAGATACAAAACTTTAAAGTGATAAGTTATTTTATTAAACAGCGCAATTCATGAGTCTTTGAACACTTCCCCGGGTCAAGTGATTAGTGTCTAAAAACAGAAAAAACCAACAGCAGCAATAACAAAAACAAAGCATACAGAAGCTCATACTAGGATTTTAAAAAGATATTTTTACTTTCCACTTTGTATTTTTTAATGCTGGTGGTAAGTATGTCCTTTTTCACACTGATGTATACCTTAGCACTTTGTAAATAAACTTTCCATTTACAGTACTGTATATAAAAAGCACACAATGGCCTCAATTCTGGTAGCTATGTGCGGTACATATTTTTTTGTCGGTACAATACCTCACGTGGTATTTTCCAGGTAATTTTGCAATTCTGAAAGAATTGCTGTTATTGGATCTCGGGGGGAGGGAGCGTTGGAGGGATAAATATGAAAAAAGGTGAATTTTAAGAAAATTAACAATTAAATTATTTAAACTAAACATAGCAGCAGCAATCAGATGCCACCAAAAGAAAGTTCTGTTGGTGGCAAGAAAAGGAGGCAAGATTCATTTGTGTGCTAAGTTGTATGGCCGTGTAGCACACTGTTAAAGCTGCAGTGTGCTGAATTGTAAAAAGTGGCCTGGTCACTAGGGGGGTGTAAGCCTGTGGTCCTCAAGCAGTTAAAAAAGCTGAGTCTCTAAATATTTTTCTTTTTTGGGTGGGGGACTTAAGAAGTGATTCATTTTATTAATTTTTAATTATATATGTGTGGTGTGTGTGTATGTGTGTATTTGTGTGTATATTTTTTCTTTTTCACGACCATTTACCAGGAAGTGTTCAGGTTTTGTTTTTTTTTACATTTTAACATTGCTTTTACTACCTCCTTTATTATGAATGAACATGACCCCTGATCGGGGTCATGTCCATTAAGTCCTGTCCATTCAGTCCAGGCACTGCGATTAGTTTAGGGAACACCTGGAACAAAGGAGGTAAGTAATTAATAGCACATTTTACTCAGGGAGAAATGTACTTTTCATGTATGTGTTTTCATGTATTTTAAATTTTACGTGATAGTGGTCCTTTAACCATTTCAGCCCGTGGGTATTTTTCACTTTATGCATCAGAGCAATTTTTATCTCCCATTCATATGCCAAAAACTTTATTACTAATTATCACAATTAATTGATCTATATCTTGTTTTTTCCGCCTTCCAATTAGGCTTTTTTTGGGTGGCACATTTTGCTTAGAATTATTTTTTTCTAAATGCATTTTAACAGGAATATTAGGAAAAAATGGAAACCATTCATTATTTCTCAGTTTTCAGCCATAATAGCTTTAAAATAATACATGCTACCATAATTAAAACCTATGTATTTTATTTGCCCATTTGTCCCGATTATTACAATATTTAAATTATGTCCCTATCACAATGTATGGGGCCAATATTTTATTTGGAAATAAAGGTGTATTTTTTCAGTTTTGCGTCTATTTACAAGCCTATAATTTAAAAAAATGTTTGCAATATACCCTCTTCACATGCATATTAAAAGTAGTTCAAACCCTTAGGTAACTATCTGTTTTTTTGTTTTGTTTTTTTTTCAACTGTAATTTTTTTTCATGAAAAATTTTATTTGGGTAATTTTTGGTGTGGGAGGTAAACAGTTAATTTTAAATGTAATAATGCGGGTTTATTTGATTAAAAAACGTATGTAGATGTAGTTTTACTATTTGGCCACAAGATGGCCACAGTGAGATTTTTTTTTCTTAGCCCTGAAGCATGTAGAGGACGGGTAACTTTTATTTTGGCAGAAAGACCGTGACCTCTGACAAGAAGTCGTTGGTTTTTCTCACAGGGACTTAGATCAATTAGAGGGAACTATGTTCCCATTCATTAATCTCCGGGCTACAAGGGGGCGGCACGGGCACGAGCAGGCGGCACAGGCATGCGCAGAAGCGCGCACCAGCTCTACAGCAGCCACCTAGATGTGATAATCACGTCCAGGCGGCATAAATGGTTAAGCAATCTCAAGTAACTGTATTATAATTAGAAACAGTTTGCTTTTTAAATGATTTCTAGCATGTACTTAGTAGTCTTAACAATAATTAGGAAAAGTATATAGCTTGTGTAATGTATATCTTAATGTTTGCATTCTGTATAGACTTGTTTTCTTGAACTCCAGTAAATTTTAGAACACAGTTGCACCTGTGAGCAGAGACAGGGTACATCTTGTAACTCAGGTTCCCGATGTTGATAAGAAGAAATACAAAAGACATAGCCTAGAGGTCCAGCAGAGAATATCTGCCCCTGTATTAAGAGACATGGGGCCATATGCAATTAATTTTCACCTGAGTTTTCTCCTAGGAAATCATTTTTTCAACTTCAATTTAGAATAACTTGTCAGCACTTTTTTTATGTAAAAAGTACCAAAAGTAGATGAAAAGTACAATCACAATTATTTTGAGTACTTTTTTGCTCATTGGTGGTTTAAAAGGCATTTTATTGACAAGTCTAAAAATATCACGTAGGAGAAAACTTTTTCACTGAAAAAGTGAATTGCACATGGTCCATGGTACGTTTTGTACCTCATGCACCAAAGGATCAGCTGGATAGCACACTGGTAAGGCCTTTGATTTGGGATTTGAGCCTTTGACCAGGGTTCTAATCCTGACTCAAGCCAGTATGTAAAACAGTGGAGTCTTTGGGCAAGGCTCTCTAATGATCCGGGTCACCCCTGGAGCTTGCCTTAGGTAGTTGCAGCACTGGTGCTTTGAGTACACTAGGAGAAAAGCGCAATAAAAATGTTCTGTGTCTTGTCATGTGTTGTCTTCAATCCAAGACTGGGAAACATGCTCCCAATGGGGCAGTTCTTGAGATTCATGTGAATACCAATCATGCATGCGAAAAATCTGTGTAGAAATTTGGTCTCTAAAAGCTCAGTAGGGACACAATCATAAAAATATCCTATATTGTATTTCTCCGGTTAATGAGAAGTTGGTAATGTTATGGACTTTAATTTTATGTACCGGGTGCTTCAGATGACCAATACTTATAAAAGCTTTATTTGCATGCTGATTATAACACTGTTCTATGTAATTTTTGGATATTCTTTGTGTATAAATACAATACATTTTTATATAAATAGATTCTGTCCTAGAACTTGAGTTATTTCATGATGTGATCCTACAAATACATATTGTTGGCATGACAGTGGCTGAGAGCCCATCTGACTGACCCTAGGAGGGCTGTGGTTTATTTGAGTTTAGTATTCTCCACAGTTGGTTCCCTTCTTTTATGTAGGCATTAACAGCATGACATTTGTATGCAAGACTGAATTATTTGATTCTTACTGACCACCTCTACTATCCAGTAGTAAGGCTGCACATTAGACAGGCTTATTACCTCAGCAGCACTGACTTCTGGCACAAGCAGTCCTCTGATCTAGTTTGATAAAAAATAATTCTGGGTGCCAATGTACACTGGCCATATTGATTGGTCTATAGACTGATGGGTCTGTAGGTTTGTCAGCAATAATTGCTCTGATTTCACAGATACATAGTTGCTTGGCAACCACAAGAATTGGTACTGTTGGTCGATTCCATAGTAAATGGCACGGGACCTGGTATCACCCCTCCTCCTCTTGGATGCTACACACCACTAGTATTATTCAATGCTACACACTTGGGTGATCTGCCTGACCTCATTTACAGTAGAACAGAAGATCTGTGGCATCATGTCCGCTGATATCAGTCAAACAAGGATGGACATCACAATGCCTAATGAAGACCATACACATTTAGATTACCACCATAAAATCTATTGAAAATCTATCGAACTGCAGTGTTGCACTGTTCGATTCAGTGCAACCTTATGGCCATCAATCTACATCCACTCTCCTGCAGCATCCAGCTGATTAAAATTTACCATCCAATCATAACTTCTATCAATACTTTTTCCATGGATTTAAATTATCATCAATGCAGCTTGTTGCATTATAGTTTCTATGGCCAGCTTTACTGATTATAGGTGAAGATCGATTTGAGAGTAACTTCAATCCACTGTGAGTTGTGCACTGTCTGTGAGGTGTTCTCATATGCTGGCAGATTTCAGCATTGCATTATGTATCCTTTGTTATGGCAGAAATGTGATATTATACTGACATCAGTTGACACTTCACTTATGCTTTACAAATATCCTGAGATCATCGAGAGAAAGGTATCCTTGTGTGGCCCTGAAACCTTAAATTGGAATTCTAAACCTGCCCATGAGGCAATAAATTGCTTTCAGCATCTTCAGGAGTGTGCAGAGTCTTAGTACCTGTGTATCTATCTATATACATATCAAGGATTCATCCCAGCCTGTGCCTTAGACCATGGCCGTTTCAGGTTAAAAACCCTGCGGTTGGCTTCATCCGTCACATGTTGATCTGTTCACTTTTGGCATCATAGATTGACATAGTTGTGTATAATTTGTATGCATGGTGGCATACCATATAGCACTCTCGCAGCGCTGGTTCGCAACCCAGCCAGAGCACTAAGGGTGTGAGCTCGATTCACAAAAGCGTTATCACGCGATCTGCAGGTGTTTTTTGTGCAGGTAAAGGATTACTCCGCGTGATAAACTAACGTTTGCGCGCGATCACCCGTGTGTTTCACATGTATGATCGCAAACATTCGTTTATCATGCGGAGTATTCCTTTACGTGCGCAAACCACCGCGCGCAGCAGATCGCTTGATAACTGCTGTGATAGCAGTTATCACACGTTTGTGAATCGAGCCCATTGTACGTTCTCCCTGTGTCTGTGTGGGTTTCCACCAGGCACTCCAGTTTCCTCCCACATCCCAAAAGCATGCAGCTAAGTTAATTGGCTTTTCTCTAAATTAGCCCTAGATTACAATGGAAATTTGACTATAGTGGGGATTAGTTTGTGAACCCTTCTCAGGGACATTTAGTGACAAGACTATATACTCTGTAAAGCTATGTGAAAGATGTTGACACTATATACCATATTTCTCGGACTATAAGACACACTTTTTCTTCCTCAAAGTTTGGGGGGAAAGCGGGTGCATCTTATAGTCCGAAGACACGATAAATAGATGCAGATTGCGCAGGGAGCACTTAACCATCCAGCGCTGCGCTTCTCTCCCCCTCGCTCCAGTCATCTACAAGTAAACAGGCTTCTCTTCTCCTCCTCCTATGGCCACCTCAGCTTCTCCGCAGGGGCGTAGCAATAGCCATAGCAGCTGCTATGGGGCCCTGGAGCATAGGGGGCCCTGGAGCATAAGGGGCCCTGGAGCATAAGGCGCCCAAGCGAATCCGATAACAAGTAACTTGTCTATATATCTTATCTAAAGTTTAGATAGTTTACACAGAAAATTTAGCTGCAAACAGCTTCAACTGTTTATGATTATTTATTCCTGTGATGCAATGAGAGCAGCCATATTCTGTTTGTCACATTACACACAGGCAAGATGATCTGTATCTCCAGCCCTCAGCCTGTGAAAACTTCACTCCCTTCTTCTCCTCAGGAGGAGGGGCAGGTGGCAATCTTTTATGCTTTTATGCTTCCTGCCAATGCCACCGCCCCCCCCCCCCTTACCCTCTCATGCGGTCTTCAGTACAGTGAACAGGCTCCTCTTCTCCTATTGCGACCTCCTCAGCTTCTCTGGTGGTCTTCAATAGGCTGCTCTCCTGCGTGTCGTGTCGTGTCGTGCATATGTGTGTGTGTGTGTGTGTGTGTGTGTGTGTATATGTATATGTGTGTATGTGTGTATGTATGGTGTGTGTGTGTGTATATGTGTGTAGGTGTGTGTGTGTGTGTGTGTGTGTGTATGTGTGTGTGTGTATATGTGTGTAGGTGTGTGTGTGTGTATATGTGTGTGTGTGTGTATGTATGTATGGTGTGTGTGTGTGTGTGTGTATGTGTGTGTGTGTGTATATGTTTGTATGTATGGTGTGTGTGTGTGTATACATGTGTAGGTGTGTGTGTGTGTGTGTGTGTGTGTGTGTGTGTGTGTGTGTGTGTGTGTGTGTGTATATGTATGTATGGTGTGTGTGTGTATATGTGTGTGTGTATGTGTGTATGTGTGTTGGTGTGTAGTATATTTCTTTTGCTATTTATAGCACTGTGAAATAGTAAGATTAAGGTTAACGATAAACATCCTCCCCATAGCAGTTTCTAACCCGATGTATGTTTCTGCTTTGTAATGTAAGTAAACAAGGTTAGAGAGGATATAGTTTTTCATGACAACCACAGCAGTACACACACGCAGCTAGACAAGTATGTTATACAATATACAATAGAGTAGATGATTCTTCACTATCAGACGGGTACAATTTAGGTGAAATACACCAACACCTTAAGGCACACAGTCACTAGTAAATAATCACTGTTTAAATCTTTTTGTCACTGCTTGAAGCACTGTAACTACAAATAGTTCTACTTCAGTACATTAATCTTAACACCTCTCCCTTATTGCTGGAGAACTATTGCAGTTTTCCATTTGAAGATTTGGCTTCTCAAGGCTTCTTAAAGGACGCATCCGAGAACACTAAAAATAAAAAAATCCACTTACATGGGGCTTCCTCCAGCCCCTGCCAGCCGTCCTGTGCCCTCGCCTCAGCTCCGCTCCCTGCTGGTGGCCCGGTGTCTGCTCCACTGCAAGATGTCCACTGTGTCTGCGCGTTGACGTCATCCGTACTGTACTGCGGAGGTGCAGTAGTTCTGCGGCTGCGCAGTACAGCCCGGATGACATCAGTGCGACTTCGTGAGCCGCACGCTGGAATGCATCTGCACTGGAGGGAACCGGGAGCCACAAGAGCTGTGGCGAGGGCACGAGACGGCTGCCAGGGGCTGGAGGAGGCCCGAGATAAGTGGATTTTTTATTTTTTGTGTGCTCTGACCTTCTCTTTAAGGGAACCTGAAGTGGAAGGGATATGGAGGCTGCCATATTTATTTATTTTTATTTTTAAAACAATACCAGTTGTCTGGCAGTCCTGCTGACCCTCTGCTTTTAATACCTTTAGTCATAAACCCTGAACAAGCATATACAGATCAGATGTTTCTGACTGGATTAGCTGCATGGTGGTTTGAAGTGTGTGATGCAGACACTACTACAGCCAAAGAGATCTGCAGGACACCTGGGAACTGGTATTGTTTAAAAAGAAATAAATATGGCAGCCTCAATAGGCCTCTCTTTTTAGGTTCCCTTAAACTGCTACACAAACTACAATGCCATAGAAAATATATTTGTCTGTGTGAAAACAGAAATGGAATACCATGTGTCACAAGGCCCCTAGTGGCTGGACCGCAAAATGCCTTCCAAAATGCCTTCCAATCGGTTTCAGCACACAGACCATGTAATCTGTGGTCGCAATCGGTGTGCAGAAACCGCTGGAATTTTGGCAGCAGACCGACTAGAAGGGAGGCTGTGAGTTACTGTAATACAAATTACACACTATTTCAGGGTATAACTGCCACCACCTCTGTTACCATTGGACAGAGGAGCTCACTAACCGACTGACTCTAGACCTGCAAATAAAACGGTTAAACACAAGTTATTTTATCCAGCTATCAACAATAGTAGCGACTCTTCAGAGACCAGGGTTCAGTTTGTGCGGCTGAATAATAGGGTAGCTGAATAAATAAAGGACGTTAGCGTCGTTTATTAAATATGCAATATGAATAATTAATATATACAGAAAATGGTTAAAATCAACAACTATAGAGACAAATAATAGCACAGTATGAAAAAATAGAATAAAATACTTAGGTTCGTGGAAATATGTCCTTTCTGGGAAAACTCGTAAAGTTCCTCTGTTTCAGTTCAGGAGCAAAGTTCAGACAAGATGGCCGCTAACCACATGGTCCTCTGGTTAGCAGCAGCAGGCTCTTGTGAAGATGGAATTTGGAGGACTGAGGGAGGAGTCCCTGGCAAACACTTTTGACTGATCCCCATCTTTGGGTGGAGTCTCAGGTCCAGCCCAGGGGATGGACAGGGTGCGATCAATAGCCTGGGTGGGTTCCTGGTGGCCACCAAATATGACTTTTATATATCCCGGCTTACATTTCCTGCACACACTTAACGGACACAAATTCATGTTCCTCAGAATATGACAGTTCATATGACATCAATCTTGGGTGCTTTCGCACGCTCGGTTACGAATAGCAGAATACCTAGGGTTCTGGGCATGTCAGTGGCCTCAATTTAATATTAAAATATTCACCAGACTCGGACCAGCAGCATGAGATAACTTTCATACCTCTCATATGAACGGTATTCCTAAACATGCTAAAAATCATATACAGCATTCACTTTCTCAATGCTGCTGACGGTGCCAGGCAGTCTGGCCTCCTGCTGAGCTGATCCTGGCTTCTTCAATCGTCAGTGACACTTTCCATTTGGTTGCTGCTGGGGCTTTCACACCTGGTGTCACTGGCCAGGAAAGGGACTCTTTGTGCTCAATTAGCATCTGAGTGAGATCAGCTAGGACAATCTTTGACACCTCTGCTAAGGCCCAGATTCCAGTCACATGGCTTCATGAAAAGACTTTCCTAGAAGCTATGAAAGTTAGATTTCCCAAAAGAAGACCGCAGGCTTGACTGCCTGGTATCCACAGACAGACGATTCTGATCTGACACGTCAATGGCAATCGGTGCAGTAAACCGATTGCGATTGCGTTCTCCTTTCTCACGGCTCTTCTGTGACACCATGTTTTCTCAAAATAAAGTCAGCATGTACTTTAAGCTGAACCCTTAACTTTTGACCCCTTAAAGAGAACCTGAACTGAAAATAAAAAGTCAAAATAACCATACACAGGTCATACTTACCTCCTGTGTAGTCTACACCTCAATCTCTTTCTCCTCTCCTGTGTCCCATTTGTCCACTTTGATCAATTGATTTCTCCATCCTCCATTTTAAAAATGTCCATTACCCCACAACAGCTTCCTGGTCAGCACAATGTTAAAATGTAATATCAGCCACTTGAGCCATAGGGAAACATGGACATTACCTTGCACATTCAGTTGTAACTGACAGCTGCTGATATATAACTGACAGCAACTGGTATATTTCAGTTCTGACAAAATCTTGTCAGAACTGGAAGGGATCACTGTAAGAAGAAAATGGTGAGCTTCTGAGAGGAACTGACAGTGAGGTTAGTATGTAATATTCATTTGCAGCTACGTCATGTGTTTATTTTAAATAATTTTACTCGCTTCAGGTTCCCTTTAAGTTGTGTAGCCTCAAGCATAAAAAAGTATAGTCAAAAGCAAATACAAAGTTAAAGGCAGAGCGGCGGCAGTTAAGCATTATACATTACCTGCTCCCGGTGGTGTGACAGGTCCTCCTCACTCCACTTCTGTGTAGCCGCCCGCCTGGCAGGAAAACACAATGCAGCTCACGATGCCTGTCACATGGTGGAAGCCGCATATTCATTGGCTGCGCAGTACGGAGCTACACAGAAGAGGGGAGTGAGGAAGACCTGTCCTGCCGCCAAAAGCAGGTGATGTATAACAGTTTGCTGCCACCACTCTGCATTTAACTCTGTATTTGCTGACAGGAGCAGGCCCCCTGTAGCCCTCTGGGAAGGGAGAGGCAGGAAGATGAGGTCTGGGGGCCCAGCTGGCAGTTCTCTACTAGGGAGGCCCGGGAGCTTGTTGTTACTTCCCTGGTAGAAAAGGAAATACACAACTCCCACCAAACAGATTTGCCTCATGGCAAATTATTGCCTCAGGTTTGCAAGGATTCCACCTTAAAGACACATTTACCACAAATCTGACTTTGCAAATTTTGCCTGCTCAGTCCCTAATGACTGATATTTTTAGTGCTTTACCACAGTGCTTACTCAGTAGGCTGGATGAGAGCTTAAAGAGAATCTGTATTGTTAAAATCGCACAAAAGTAAACATACCAGTGCGTTAAGGGACATCTCCTATTACCCTCTGTCACAATTTCGCCGCTCCCCGCCGCATTAAAAGTGGTTAAAAACAGTTTTAAAAAGTTTGTTTATAAACAAACAAAATGGCCACCAAAACAGGAAGTAGGTTGATGTACAGTATGTCCACACATAAAAAATACATCCATACACAAGCAGGCTGTATACAGCATTCCTTTTGAATCTCAAGAGATCATTTGTGTGTTTCTTTCCCCCCTGAGGGGGGAGTTCATAGCAGAACCACAACACTGAAGAACTTGGCAGCCTTCCAGACACAGGCTGACAAGTCTGACAAGGGAAAGATACATTGATTTATTACAGAGACTGTGATAGTACAAAGTGGTGCAGTAAGCCAGAACACATTAGAATAGCTTTTGGAACTTGTAGGATGATAAAAAACAGGATGCAATTTTTGTTACGGAGTCTCTTTAAACAGCCAAGAATTATCAGTTTGGAGAATGATCATGGCCAGATTTTCCATAAGGCACTGTAGGCTTGTGCCTACATGCGTCTTATGTGGGAGAGGTGCCCCCCCCCTTTCCCAAATATCCCCACAGCGAGTGTCACTTGAGGTGTCACTGCTGTGCTACCCCATATGCTAGATGACCCCTCCCTTGCTCTGATGTATGTTGCAGGCAGCAAGCATATCCCTCATCTTTCATCCTCTGTCCTGCTGCGGCTTGCTCTGCGTTAATATTGCATTAACACCGGTGGCGTTCTTCTGTATTGTAGGTCCTTGCTGTAAGCAAGGACGCTCAAAGGATGGGCGGCGAAGAGCCAGGGGTGATCTAGCAAATGAAGGGGAGCACGGCACATAATATAACCAGGAAGTGGAGGAGACACGATTGCCGGTAATGTATAATAAAGCCCCTGCCTACTCTTACAATGAACCATCCCTCTACCTACATCTAAACCTAAGACCCCACCTGGTGCCTAACCCTTAACCACTCAACCCCTGCTGCCTAACCTTAAACATTCAACCCCCATGCCTAACCTTAAACACTCCACCACCATGCCTAACCTTAACCTTTCCACCCCCATGCCTAATTTTAACCTTTCCACCCCAACTGCCTAACTACTCCACCCCTGTTGCCTATCCTTAACCGCTTCATCCCCATGCCTAACCTTAATCACCACCCTGTATAAACTTTACTACCCCCATGCCTAACCTTCAACCACCCAAACCCCCTCCCCCCCGCCTAACTTTAAGTCCCTAAACTACCCCCTGCCACCATAGGCACAATTAGTCCCTGCCCCATTAGCAGCCTTTATTCATTGCCTCTAATCCTGGATTTTATAATTGCCACCTACGGTGGCACCATCTTAATTGCCACATGTCCAGCGCAACTTTTATCTGCTCTGACTGGGTCCCCCCCCCCCCCGACCCCTGAGCCAGCTGCCCCCCCCCCCCCCAGGTGATCTCCTCCTGACTGCTCCCTGGAGCCCTTGCCTTATTTGGGGCTTCATTTAATTCACCTGTCCCAGCACACTGCTCCATTCATGCTCCATCTTCAGCTCCGCTGCCTGCCTCTTCTCCACGTGGTGCATGTTATGCGTAAATAACCTCCGCGGGGTCATGGAGAAGAGGTAGGCAGCGGGGATTAAGATGGAGCACAGAGGGAGCAGTGTGAGTTACAATGCAGTCACAAATCAAGGGCCCCAGGGAGCAATCGGTGGGATACCTGGGGGGTATGGTGGTGTGGAGTAGGCAGCAGAGGTTGGTGGCCCTGGAGCAATTTCTCCCTTTGCCTTTGCCCTAGCAGTGGAGTTAGAACACCTGGGCCCATATGCAATTAACTTTTTCTCCTGATTTCTTTATCAGACTGGTCAGTTTCATGGGCCTCAATTTCTAAGGTAGTCAATCTAATATTGTTGAAGACACAGCTGTTAAGCTCCTTTTTCAGTGGTATTACATCCCAGCCAAATTACATAAATTGTATCCTGTCGTTCTGATGGTACGCTTATACACATTTTTTGGGAATGCCCAGAGGCTATTAAATTTTGGGATAACTGGAAAACTATGGCCCACCAGGTTTTTGATTTCCGATTTTACTAGCAGCTTCCTAAGGTCTTTAATATATTCCCATTGACGATGTACCTGGTATGATTCGCATTCTGTATAGATATATGCCTCTCGCTGCTCAATGGAGTATTGCCTTCCAAAGAATTAATCTACCCTTGACATCTCTTTGGTTGCTCAGAGATTGGACATGATTATGTTATTTATTTTTTTTTACTTCTCTTAAAACCTCTTTTAGTTATCAGGACAAATATTTGATGCTATTTGACATGACATGGTTTGTCCTATTTTGTTGTTTCTTTCCTTTCTTTTTCTTTTTATACAGATTTGGTGAGCTTACGGACTTTATTGGACTTTATATTTGAAATAATCCCTGGAATCTCAGTAGGGTGGTTTTAGTCCCTCATTTTCCAGGTGGATCAGATTTGTACTTTTTCTTAAAGTGAACTTTCAGACTAAAAATCGACTCAGCAGCACTGAAAAGGCTTGGTGTTTCTTTAACAGTTTCACAGCATCAGAACTTTGTTTCTCTTATACAAGCCTCATTTTTAGCTGCACAGAAGAAAACTGCCCGTGCTTTTTTTCCCTGATGCTGTGCAAAGCATGATGGGATTTCTGATGTTGTTGTTCTCATTCTGCTGTTTTGGTGCAATTTTTTTTTTTTACATTTTGAATTTGACATTTGAAGCCTAGCGCATGCAGCTGGGCGGGGTTATCAGGACAAAGGACCGTTGGAACTGTGTCTTATGCTCCTTGTCACCTCCTTTCAACCAAAAAGATGGCTGCCCCCATGACAAAGATGGCAGCCCCCATGAATCACAAACATTTGCCTGTTCTTTTAAAACCGGGTGGGTAAGAGATTATATTACCTATCTATTCTAATTAACATAACTAATGTAACTTAATGACAGTATGTTTGTTTAGGCTGAAGTTCCCCTTTAAGCAGTATGTGTATCCTCCCCCTGATGTTTTTTTACATCTCTATGAATATTATACTGTTCATTGTTTGTTTGTTGGTATATCAGCTTTCTCTTTATGCGGTAATAAAGCTTGCTTTAATAGAAATCACTTTTTCTCCTGAGCTTTCTCCTAGGAGATAATTTTTCATCTTCTATTAAGAATTACTTTTCAGCACTTTGCAATTGAAAGAGTGCCCAAGGGTAGGTGAAATAGTAGTATTAAATCGATTTTAAGTATTTTCTTGTTTGCTGGTGGACTTTTATTGACAAGTTTGAAAATATCACTTAGGAGCAAACTCTCCTAAATTAATTGCATATAGGCCCTGATGTTCATAACTCTTTTGCCTCCTATTAGTGACTTCAGGCACTTATAGTCTAATTCCTACCTAATATCACTGACCTCAAGAGCTTGCAATTTAATACTTGTCTCATGTCCCTAAGGATGATATGAGACAGTGATTAGAGTGTAAGATTCTAAGGACAGTTTGTGACATGAGGCAGGATATTTTCAGAATATTTTTACTTGGGGGCATGGCCTGTGTTGAGGGGAGGAGTTTAAGGCACCAAGAACACCTGTGCCTACAGGCTCCTGAGTTGTAAATCTGGCCCTAAGAATGATGACGTCTGTGGTCTGTTCCATGGAGGAAAAAAACAAAAAACCTGCTGATTTAAATTATAACTAATCTTTTAAAATGTGTGAGATTGAAGAGCCTGACTGCTGTATCTGCTTCAGGACGTAATATGCATGCTGCCTAACATGCAGTGAAATCCGACAAGGAACTTGCTCTCCTGTTCTCTGCCTCCCAGAGGAGATACAGTATTTCCAGTGACAGATTACTTGCATCTCATTATGTTATGCTACAAAACTATTTTTGAGACCTACGAGACAAAATGTCATGACCTTTCCAGATAAGTAGAAATGGCCAAATCCGGGTGCAGCATAGATGAGAATATTCAATTTTTAGGTCAATCACAGACACTAATGAGCAGAAGAAACAAAAAGGTACAATGCAAAATGCCTTTAGTTATTTTCAGAAATCTTTCACATATTTAATCATATTACTTTATAGAATAATGACACAGGTTTGCTGATAATTACTTAGACTGAATATTGTAAAAGTTCACTTTTTAACTGTGAGTCCTGAAAACAATGGTGGATGTGTGGCTGATGCAGGTTCCGTAAATGCCTTTGTAATTCATTTTTAAAGGATAACTGAAGTGAGAAGAATAAGGAGGCTGCCATATTTATCTCCTTTTAACCACTTCACCTCCAAGGGTTTTCCCCTTAAAAACCAGAACAATTTTCACCTAGCAGCAGGGTTTTTTGCCACCAATTAGGCTTTCGTTAGGGGGTACTTTTTGCTAAAAAATATTTCATTCTTGCTGCATTTTAACAGGAAAAAATAAGAAAAAAATGTAAACAAATTAATTATTTCTCACTTTTCAGCCATTATAGTTTTAAAATAATACATGCTACCATAATTAAAACACACACATTTTATTTGCCCATTTGTCCCGGTTATTGCAACGTTTAAAATATTTCCCTAGTACAATGTATGGCGTCATTCCTAAATAAAGGTGCATTTTTTCAGTTTTGCGTCCGCCACTATTTACAAGCCCATAGTTTAAAGATTAACAGTAAGGCTAGGTCCACACTCCCCCCCCCCCCCCCATTTTTTCCAAAAATGCTTTTTTTGCAGCATACGTTTCCAGTCCATGGAAACCTATGCCCAGCCAGGGGGGGAGAGGGGGTGACCATACTGGAGGGGGTAACAGCCAGGACAGGGGTGACAGCGGTCGGTGGGGACCCCTCACCTGAGTCCCCCGTCCCCGCTCCTCCTCCAGCTACTTGCGCAAAACCTAATGTATTGTATAGCGGCAGTGAGCTGGGAGCTTACCTTCTTCCTGCATACTTCGGAGGGCGGCATTGCAGGAAGTGATGTGGCGAGCGGCGAAAGAAGGTACATTCCGCTTGCTGCCACTATACAATACATTAGGTTTTGCGCAAGTAGCTGGAGGAGGAGCGGGGATGGGGGACCCAGGTGAGGGAGGGGGTGGAAACCCCCCTCCCCGCCAACTGCTGTCACCTCCGTCCTGGTTGCTACCCCCTCCAGCATGGCTGCCCCCTCCCCACCCAAAGGCTGTGACAGAAACGTATCCGTTTCTGTGTCCAAAACTGCCTGTGTAGAGGGGGATCCGTTTTCATATTCCCCTGCACTACCCCTTTCGTGTATCCGAATCCATGTGCTGTCTGGGAAAATGCAGCAAATCCAGACCATCCATTCAGGTTTTTAAAACGGATGCCCCTGAACGCAGACGGATCTGTTTTTTTCTAGCCAGGTCAAGACAGCTGCTATTTTTAACATTGGTATCCGTGGCTCCGTTTTTGATCCAAGCTGAAAACCGGGGTCACGTATATGTTTACAGACCAAGTGTGAACCGGCCCTAATATAATGTCTTGACATAAATATTTAAAAAGTTCAGTCCCTAAGGTAACTATTTATGTATTTTTTTTTAATTTGTAATTTACTTATTTATTTTTTCAAAATGCAAAAAAAAATAAAAAATGAAAAAAAAGTGATTATGGGATAGTGTGGGAAGTAAAGTGTTCATTTTAAATGCATTTGTTGGTCCTTTTTAAAACATAATTGGTGTAATTTTACTATTTGGCCACAAGATGTCCTCGTGCATTACTTCCTATTGCGTACCTATAGTACGCTAAATAGTAAGTAACGTAAACAAATTATTGCTGCATCTTACTGATGCCTGCGATCATTTACACGGGGGCAAAGATTAATGAATGGGAACTGTGTTCCCAGTCATTCATCTCCCGTCTAACGATCAGGTATAAGTCATGCGGCCCCCCCAGCAAAACTTTAATGGGGCCCCCAATGTTCACACCCTTTCCGTTGCCAACCCCTTGTGACCTTCACAACCTGGGGGCCGATCATAAAACAAGTGTGGACATTATAATCTTCACACCAATTAGTGTAGCCACAAAACAACTGAACTGAAGATTTGGGTCCCTTTATCAGAAGGAGTGCAGTAGTAGTTGGGGCACCCTTGCAGCTCTGGGCTGCCCTGCTGCTTCCCTGTAGAGATGGTCCGAACGGTTCACCGGCGAACGGTTCCAGGTGAACTTTGGGTGGTTCGCGATTGCATGCGAACGCAAACTTTCCCGGAAGTTTGCCCCTATAGTGCACCATTATGGTCAACTTTGACCCTCTACATCACAGTCAGCAGGCCCGTTGTAGCCAATCAGGCTACACTATCTCCTGGAGCCACCCCTTATATAAGGCAGGCAGCGCCGGCCATTATAGTCGTTCGTGTCCCTGTAGTAATTAGTGAAGGGAAAGCTGCTATCAGACTCTCATAGGGAAAGATTAGTTAGGCTCTTGGAAGCTTCTTAGCTTGCTCCTGGCTGATTGTTATTCCTAAAATAGCACCCCACAACAGCTCTTTTGAGAGCTAATCTTGTTCTTGTGCTTTTTTTTTTTTTACCTTCCACCTTCCTCCTCCTCTCTTGTCTTGTCTTCCAGCGATTTGTAGGATGTCAAAAGCCAGCTTACATACATTGGCCGGGAATCAAACCCAGGTCAACTGCTTTGAAGGCAGCTATGCTCACCACTATACCACCAACACTACATGCTGAAGCCAGCCTAGCATGTACCATTGTGATATACCCAAGAGAAAAATGAGATTGCTTAGGGATTTGTAGGATGTCAAAAGCCAGCTCACATACATTGGCCAGGAATCGAACCCAAGTCAGCTGCTTGGAAGGCAGCTATGCTTGCTCACCACCTGACCACCAACGCTACATGCTGAAAATTCTTGGAGCAGACTTACTTCCTCCCTCCAAAAGACACACATACATCCCCATAAAATAATTCAAAAGCAACTGTATGAACAGTCTCTGTGGCACAATCAGTTAGCGTATTCAGCTGTTAACCGAAACGTTGGTGGTTCAAGCCCACTTAGGGACAGCCTTGCCTTTTGCATTCAACAGTTGTCCAAAGAAAACCCCAGATAGCCATGTAGAATCATCTCTTTCTCTCTCTGAGCTTGAACCACCAACCTTTCGGTTAACAGCCGAACACGCTAACTGATTGCAGCACAGAGACTGTGCACACAGTTGTTGCTAAACGATTTTATGTGGATGCGTGTGTGTCTTGTGGAGGGAGGAAAAAAGTCTGCTCCAAGAAGTTTAACGCCACTTTAAACAAAACCTGTATATATCAAATTTCTACATATATTTCTATGATCCTTTCGTGATGACAATGGCCAGAAAGAAGTAGGCAAAGGAGTGCCCATTTTTCCGTACGGCTAAGCGGTCTCACTCACTTTCTCCTACAATGAAGCATCTGCTACACAGCGGCAGAGTGGTGCAGCAGAAGCGTGCTGAGCCCATAACCCAGAGGTTGATGGATCGAAACCATCCTCTGCTAGGCGTTCTTTGGCTTTTACACCTAGCTTTACCACATGGGCCAATCGGTGGCCATAGCCCCATAAGAGAAAGTGTCATTAGGGCCTTGCTGTAACATAGATAGTAGTGTAACTATTTCAACTAATGTACCCTTCTTAAACTTAAAGGTTATATACAAATGTAAGCAGAGTGGTGCAGCGGAAGCGTGCTGGGCCCATAACCCAGAGGGTGATGGATCGAAACCATCCTCTGCTAGGCATGATTTCATTTTTGCACCTCGCTTTATCGCATGGGCAAAACGGTTTCCATAGCCTTGTAAGAGAAAGTGTAATAAGGACCCTGCCGTAACATAAATATTAGGGTAGCTAAGACTACTCCTGGGGCCTTTCTTGTAGTTGAAGAGATGAGTGAACTGTGACACCACACTTTAAAAAACAGCAGAGAAGCTTTTCCATATCGGAGCATTGGATTTGGTAAAGTCTTAAGCCAATGTGTTGTAAGACACAAGTAAGCTTTAGGTTAGCAGGAATGGTTGCATGGCCACCTAGCTTTTCATCTTTCCCACCCTTGCCCTGGAATCCTCCAGACTTCAAATTGCTGTCCTTTGCTGTGTGTGTTACACCAGCATTATCCAGGGGGGCACATGATCTTTCTGAAGTCTTGAATTGAAGCCTGTAAGCAGTATCACCATGTGTCCCACTGCTTTCATCTAGCAAATTAGGCAAATAAGCAAGCTCATTTTTCTCTTGGGTATATTGCAAGGGTACTTGCTAGGCTGGCTTCAGCATGTAGCGTTGGTGAATATAGTGATGAGCATAGCTGCCTTCAAAGCAGTTGACCTGAGTTCGATTCCTGGCCAATGTTTGTGAGGTTGCTTTTGCCATCCTACAAATCACTAAGAAAGCTCATTTTCTCTTGGGTATATCACAATGGTACATGCTAGGCTGGCTTCAGCATGTAGTGTTGGTGGTATAGTGGTGAGCATAGCTGCCTTCAAAACAGTTGACCTGGGTTCGATTCCTGGCCAATGTATGTAAGCTGGCTTTTGACATCCTACAAATCCCTGGAAGACTGTAATGATCTGCTCAGCTGCCTGTGCACGCAGGCAGCTTTTTGACCATTGTTTAGATTTGCATGCTGCAGGACTCTGGAAAGAAGAGCTTCTGTCAGTTTTGCTGCTTGTGCTTGCTGAGGAATTTGCATACGTTGTCATGCAAATTGCCTGGCCACATTCATTGGAGGCGTGTACTATAAGTACTATGTCTTTCCCACAATGCTGGGCTGGTCATAAGGAGTCTTCCTGTGAAACACTCTGGAGAGTGTCAGCCATGCTCTTTGTTTGAGGATCAGCTTAGAGTAATTCATGGAAACTGTGCTAGGCAGATTCCCTAATGCAGTTAGGATTGTTTATCTGTTTGTTTGTTCTGTTGCTGTTGTCCTGTCCTAGCGGTGGTCGACAGGAAATGGTTCTGATCTCTGTTCTTGGAGTATAGCTGGTGCAGCGGTTGCTACCAGCTATCTCTTCTGTTCTGTCTCCTGGGATCGCGCTAGCCACTTTTCGCTAGCGCTGTGGATCCTTCTGTTCTGTCTCCTGGGATCGCGCTAGCCACTTTTCGCTAGCGCTGTGGATCCTTCTGTTCTGTCTCCTGGGATCGCGCTAGCCACTTTTCGCTAGTGCTGTGGATCCTTCTGTTCTGTCTTCCTAGATCGCGCTAGCCACTTTTCGCTAGCGCTGTGGATCCTTCTGTTCTGTCTCCTGGGATCGCGCTAGCCACTTTCCGCTAGTGCTGTGGATCCTTCTGTTCTGCTACTCTGTATCTGGGTCGCGCTAGCCACTTTCGCTAGTGCTGTGGATCCTATCTCTCACTTGTCCCTGTTTTCGTGTGTCTGTCTTGTCTGCTACGACCGCTTGCTGAAGGCTCGGTGAGGTAACCGTTAAGCAAGCACTCGCGTCCTCTGTTACATGTTGTCTGTCGATGGTTAGTTAGGCGTGCTTGTCTCTATTGTGCATATCACGTGGAGACCGCGCATAACCGCGTGCACTGTTGCGAATGAGTGCGGTGTTCGCGGTTAGCTAGCGTTTGTTATTTTCTGCACCTCCTCATTGTATGATTTGCTGTGCCTTTGCTAACCTCGTATTCTGTTCTGATCTGCCTTGTGTCACTTCTGGCGATCGCACCTCTCGCGATCGCGTTGCTACTTCATACCTGCTGTGGTGTGTGCACAGTCGCGGGTTGGCGACTGGTTTTATGCACACACACACAATCTGTCTCTGTGCTCACTCTCAATCGCTTCTCTTGCGATTACGGTTCTTCCCTTCGTACAATTCCTGTCTGGCGTGTGTGGTAGGGCAGAGGAGCTGTTCCTCTGCACTCCACAGCTCCACCTGCCGACGGGAATTTCCCTCTGCAGGTGCATTGCACCCACTGCTGGGTTCTTGCAAATTTATACGCTTGTGGAGGAAATCCGCCGTGTCAGCGCACGTCTGGTGCGCTGACCACGGAGACGATTCCGCAACCGTTACAAAGACAAGAGAGGAGGAGGAAGAGGATCGTGGAGGGTAGGAAGAATTACACTCCCTGATTGATGTATACACATGCAAGATGTTATAAAGTAGTTTAGGCCTGCAATTTAGCATTGAATGTGATTTCTGCCCATAAAACACTGCTTTGCGTCAAAATTAAAACAATTTCTGGGACTTTTGACGTCTATCCCACTCAACCATGTCTCTCTCCAGGTGTTAGACCCCTTGAAACATCTTTTCCATCACTTTTCTGGCCAGCATAATTTTTCAAGTTCGCCTCCCCATTGAAGTCTATTGCGATTCGCAAAAGTTCGCTCGAACCGAACTTTCGCGGTAGGTTCGCGAACCGGGTTCACAAACCTAAAATCGGAGGTTCGGGGCCATCTCTACTCCCCTGTAGTTACACCCCTGATATAAAAGTGAGACTGAGATTCTTACATTTTCGATTATAAGACCATGGGAAGGGAGAGAGGAGGTTGGATCCTTTTATGTATAATATTTTATGGATCCATCTCAGACGTGTAATAGCTCATGTACTGTATGTAGTGTGCATGAAAAAAAGAACAAAAAAACCTTAACTGTGGTTTTTGTATTTTGGCAATAACTGTAATCTAACTGGTACCAATTCATCTAGATAAATACAAAGAGACCAAATTGACTTGAATGATTCTGGAGTTCATGTTTAATCATTCCTTATTAGATTCTTTGCTAAGGAGGGAAACCTGCGGTCACAAAAGCTGGCCAGTGCTGCAATAACTTATTTAGTTGTATTAAGTAATTTAGCACAGTACAGACACAGTGTCAGGAAACTGGACAGATCAGGCAAATAACAGGAACCCATCTGTCAGGCAAGCAAAGCGCTATGCCCCGTTATTCTGACTCTAATTTGTCCCTTCATGCCTGACTGTAGAATATTGGGGAAGATTTACAAAGGTCCTTGTATAAGCTATCAGCCAAATACTGTACATAAGATCAGTATGCCTAGTTCCATGCATGTTAGAGGAAGATAGTGATCAATTTGATGCAGTTCTTAAAGGACCACTATCACAAAAAAAATGTAAAATTTAAAATGCATGCATACACATACTTACAGTATAAGATGTACATTTCTCTCAAATTAGATTGTAATATAAATTACTTTTCTCCTATGTTGCTGTTGCTTAAAGTGTACCTGAGATGAAGAAATAGAAAAATAATTATACAAACCTGGGGCTTTCTCCCGCCCCCTTCAGGCTTATCGGTCCCTTGCCACCCCCCTCCACCACCTAGATCCTCTGGTAGATGCCCTGTTATCTTCGCCAGTCGGGGCATACTGCACAAGTACGGCCCGGCCAACTGGCCCTGGGAGGCGCAGATAACGGGGCATCTACTGGAGGATCTAGGTGGTGGAGGAGGATGGCAAGGGACCGATTAGCCTGAAGGGGGCAGGAGGAAGCCCTAGGTATGTATAATTTTTTTCTATTCCTTCATCTCAGGATTACTTTAACCACTTAAGCCCGAAGGGTTGAAATTTTTTTACATCCGAGCAACTTTCACCCCCCATTCATTTGCCAATAACTTTATCACTACTCATCACAATTAATTGATCTATATCTTGTTTTTTCCGCCACCAATTAGGCTTTTTGTGGGTGGTATATTTTGCTAAGAGCCACTTTACTGTAAATGCATTTTAACAGGAAGAATAAGAAAAAAATGGAAAAAATTCATTATTTCTCAGTTTTCAGCCATTATAGTTCTAAAATAATACATACCTCCATAACTAAAACTCACGTATTGTATTTGCCCATATGCCCCGGGTATTTCACCGTTAAAATTATGTCCCTATCACAATGTATGGCGACAATATTTTATTTGGAAATAAAGGTGCATTTTTTCCGTTTTGCGTCCATTACTGTTTAGAAGCCCATAATTTATTAAATCATATTGCTATACTCCTTTGACATGAATATTTAAAAAGTTCAGACCCTTAGGTAACTATTTATGTTTTTTTTTTTTTTTTTTATTATTGTAATTTTTTTTTTTTTAATTTAAACTTGTATGTGGGTATTTTTTGGTGTGGGAGGTAAACAGGGTTTTTTTTTTATATATTTATATGTTTATCTGTAAAACTTTTTTTTTTAGGTGTAATTTGCTATTTGGCCACAAGATGGCCAGAATCAAAAAGTCCTGGGATCGATCTCGCTCCCAGGCAGAAGAAAGGAGCCCAGAGCTCAGAAAAGCCGCAGCGTCTGAAGAGACGCTGTCGGCTTTTCTCCGGGGGGGTCCGATCAGCGAAAGGGATTTATAATCCCTTTCACTGATCGGTGGGCTAGCGGGCAGCAGCGGGGGCGCGCAGGGCTTAAGTGGTTAAATTGAACCTGAGACAATGGTCCATATGCAATTACCTTTTTTCTGCTGAGTTTTCTCCTAGGAGATAATTTTTCAACTTCATTTTAAAATCACTTTTCAGCACTTTATATTGGAAAAAATACCAAAAAGTAGTAGAAAAAGCACTTTCAAAATTATTTTAGAGTATTTTCTTGCTTGCTGGTGGTTTAAAAGGTGTTTAATTGACAAGATGTGAAAATATCACCTAGGAAAAAACCCAGGAGAAAAGGTGAATTGCATAACGGCCAATGTATTATGGTTGTGACTGTCTCATTGACCTTCTTACTGAAGTGAGGGCTTACCAAAGCACAGTATCCAATTGACCACGCCGCAAGGGATGATAGGCTGCTGCCCCTGACGGGCAACGGACTACTTTGCTGTTTAGCGCCCTCCAGGTTATGCCCTGAAAGAATCCTAAATGTAGGTAAGAGAACAAACGACACCACAGTTCGGAGGATGAGACAATTCATAATACATAGGCAAGCCGAGGTCAGGGCAGACAGCACAGGTTCAGTACAGTTATCAGGAAGAAGGTTGGTACAGGCAGCGTTCAATCAGAATTGGAGAACAAGCAAGGACCAGGACAGGCAGACTAGGATCATCAGCGGAAAAACAGGCCGGGTCAGTAACAGGAAAAGCTTACCAGGTAGCAAGGCAACTGGAACAATCATCACAAGTTGAAAGAACGATCGGAAGCAGTAGATTTGGGCGCATGAGACAAGTGGACAAAAAGGGCGCCCCATTCACTTCCATTATAAATATCGTTTAATGGGCGCCGAGCAGGGAAAAAAAGGCGCCGGACATTATTAACGTTTTAACAAAGGCGCCCGGAGATTTTTAAGAATTTATAACTATGTTTGTGATGATTTAACTTTACAAAATGAGCCCGTGACGAATAACGTTTATGAAGATACTAAATCACTATTTCTAAAACATTTCTAAAACATTATTATCCACCCAAAAAAATTATTTACATTTTTTTATTTACATTTTTTATTTATTAATGTCTGTAAAACATTATTATCCATAGGGGTCTTAGGTTTAGGCACCACCAGGGGGGGTCTTAGGTTTAGGCACCAACAGGGGGGTCTTAGGTTTAGGCACCAACTGGGGGGTCTTAGGTTTAGGCACCAACTGGGGGGTCTTAGGTTTAGGCACCAACAGGGGGGTCTTAGGTTTAGGCACCAACAGGGGGGTCTTAGGTTTAGGCACCAACAGGGGGGTCTTAGGTTTAGGCACCAACAGGGGGGTCTTAGGTTTAGGCACCAACAGGGGGGTCTTAGGTTTAGGCACCAACAGGGGGGTCTTAGGTTTAGGCACCAACTGGGGGGTCTTAGGTTTAGGCACCAACTGGGGGGTCTTAGGTTTAGGCACCAACAGGGGGGTCTTAGGTTTAGGCACCAACAGGGGGGTCTTAGGTTTAGGCACCAACAGGGGGTCTAGGGGTTAGGGATAGGTACAGGGAGGGTTTTTAATAAACGTAAATATAAGTTTCACTTTACAAACAGGGAAGATTAACGTTTTAAGAATTGCCGATCTCATACACATTATTTAGTGATTTATAAATTCTTAAAACACTATTTGTAAACGAAATTCTACACAATATTTCTATAAACGATATTTCCATTTAACGTTTATACCACGCGCCCTTTTTTCCCGACGCCCTTTTCGTACGTACGCAGAACGATCAGCACTGTGTGTAATTCCAGGACTTTGTAAAGAAACGCAGAAAAGCCGCCGCTTCTACTCAGAGCAAGGCGGCTGTTTCCGCGGATGGCATGGCGGAACGCGGAAAAACTCTGCTAGTACCTGAACTCTGTATTTGCCTTCTGACTCTGTACCTCGCTACCTCTGATACCCGTTGCCGAACCCTGCCTGTCTATTGGATTACGAATCTGTCTCCTGAATCTGTACCTTATCTGTCTGTGTGTTAACGACCTGGATTGTCCGACCTCGAGAACTGGCCTTATTGTTAGAGGCAGTTCCCAGATCTGTTAGTGACACCCCCTCATTGGTGTCACTCACGCTCTGTCCTTCCTACTCTTAGCCTAGCTCCTCCCCTGGGAGAGTCTCGGCCATAGGAAGGAACCTACTTCTGGGCAGTACTCCTTACTACTCCTGCACCTCCCCCTGAGGTGCCGTTCTTGAAATATTTTGTCACATCAATACTACTCAGGTGTCCAGAGGTTAGTAGATATATCTGATTATCGGTGATACTGCAGATCATCTATAATCGGGTATATTCTGCATTCTCGGTGATACTGCAGATCACCGGTAATCAGACCCTCTCTGTGTTACACCGATCGTTACAGTCTCCTTATATGGTGCAAGACTGATAAAACTTGGTGCGGAAACTCATGCAAGCATGCGCAAAGTCCGTGCACACAGGTGCAAATGCTGAAACCCAGGGCATTACACATCTAATAAAAGATACAAAAGCACAGCCTGCCTTTCGCGCACGAACAAGACGCCAGTGAGAGCTTGTGTAAATATGACACAATGCTAGCAAAAGGATTTATTCTTATGTGGGGCTTACTCCAGCCCCCTGTAGTCAATTAGCTCCTTCCATTTACTCCTTTCTATTCTGCTCAGTAAACAGCAGAAAATATAAAAAACACTCCTTCAAGCCTATGAGCATTTCAGTGCATGTTTTTCACCCTCCTCTTTGCATAACTAGGGTTATACAGGTGGCAGCCATTAGCAATTCCTCCTTTGCTGGATACCATCTACTCCACCAGTTTGACTGATTATTTGCCGGCAATATGAAAGGAAGGGAGGGGTTCCTCCAATAAATGTAAAATATTTTATATTTGTCATCATGCAGCTGAAAAAAGGCTTCTATTTATTATTATAATTTGGAAAATAGATTTTATTTCTGAAATCTTGTATTTTTAGTTTGGGTCCACTTTAAGGAAAATGTAATTTTTTTTAGCACATCATTGGAGAGAACACTGACCACCAGGAAGCCCATACCATTTACAGTATGTTGCAGAATAGATGGATTTTGGAGCATTGTTGTACTGAATCTAAACACAATGGAATATATACGGTATGTAAATGTATAGGCTGTGCCAAATGGCATGAGAAAAGGGATTGAAAAGGGCATACAGGATGCGTGTTCCCACAAAGATATGAATCACACATGGAAAACCTAAAGAAGATAGTCAATGCCATTAGTGACACATAAATTAGCATATTAGTTTATGACAGAGAGAGATTACAGGAAAAAGAAGCTAAATATTAGCATACTGGCCAGAAACACAACACCCGTAATTAAACATTGAGTGACTGTTCTTTGTAATGATTTGATGAAATTAATATTATGTAGTTTACAGAAATAATGCACTTCCTCATTACGGTTCTATTTCCAGTCGCAGTGATTTTGGAAAGTCAACCCATGGACTCCTATTTTAGGGTGGTCTCTTAGCTGGTATCATTTCCATGTATTTTTTACTTTCAAACTGTATGAGGCTGTGTTTACAAAGGAGTGTCATAACAACCCCTCCTTAACCTTCTGAGGACAGTGCAGCGTAAATCCTACGGCGCACTTGTGACTGCCTAATTCTGATGCGGCGTAGGATTTACGCTGCCTGCTTATAGCGCTCCCGACACAATCGTGCATACCCAACCGGGAAGATTAAGCTGTCATATGACAGCTGACATCTCCCCTCAGTGATCAGGAGCTATGGCGATTGGCTCCTGATCACGTGATCACTACAAACGCCGGCCGATCATAGTGTTCAGCGAAAGCAGCGGCTGTAGGAAGGGAAGAAGAGGACGGGGACTCACCTTCCTAACGTTCCCCCAGCGATCGGCATTCCCCTACGCTCTTGCCGGCATCCCCGCTCGCTCTGCCTTGAGAGTCGGGTCGTGGCTTGATGATGTCATCAAGCCACGACCCGGAACTTAGCAGCAGTACGATACATTTAATACAAATGTGTTTTCCTACATTTAATTACCCATATTTTCTTTTGTGCACAAGTAATATTGTCCATTTACAAATTTCAAGTTTCCAAAGTACAGTTTATGCGCTCTGAAAGCTGACATAGCATTTTATTCATAGCTGCTTTTACTATAAAGTAAAACATTCTAGTGAGCTCTTCTCACAGGTGCCTGGTGCACCAGGCTGACCAGGCGGTCGACTGGAGAGTTGTGCGAGGGGGGAGGCACTGCCACAGGGAGGAGGGGACCATGCCCACTCCCTGCCAGATTATGGGACCCCCCAGGTGGTGAACTGGCTTGCGGCACCTAATAGACGCCATTGCAGTTCACCGGCTGCAGCTCGCAGCTCAACTCCTGTGGGAGTCTATAGTTTCCGGCAGGCAGAGTAGGGCTACGGGAAAATGGCATCCGAAGCCCTGCACTGGTGACTATTTGTGTCACTGCGTGCCGGAGGGAGGCTGGGAGAGGAGTCTTCTGTGGGTGATTAAATGCTTTTTTCTTTACAGGTGCAGCACCAGGCCTGTTAGGAGGAACTAATGGGAAGGGGGGGGGGGAGAGGAGCCCTGCCCTAGGTGTATTTTCTAATGAAACATTGCTGCATTACGATTATTTTCTGGTGAAACGCTGCCACATTACGATTATTTTCAGGGGGGGGGGGGGGACCACAGGTTTTCTCACCTGGAGTGACAAAATGGCTAGAGGTGACCCAACAGAGTGCAGGTTACCGTAGGTGGATTATAGGTGACTGCCTCAGAAACATTTGCTGAGCCCCTTGAGAAAATATTGTGGATAAAACTGGTCAGGGAATGGGTAGTGAGTGTGCTGGGTGCGAGCAGCTGTTCCACATGAAGTGAACATTTGGGTGGTAGATTCTTTGGAGAAATCCTTGATGCTTGGAAAAAAAATTGAGGGCACAAGAAGAAAATGACAGAAATTTACATGGAGAGACAGCACATGTGATGCTATGAACCTGCCTATGCAACAGCTGAAAGAAGCAGTGATTGACAGCAGGGGCGTAACTAGAAATCCCCGGGCCCACCTGCAAAAAAAAAAAAATCCAGTCCCCCCTCCTTCAGGGCCTTTTGGGGGGGGCAAGAATGGTTGCAACAGAGGAGGAGAGCGTGGCACAGATAAGCGGGGACATTGCCCCCCTACCTCACCTCGGGTTCTCCTCTCAGTGCTCCGTCTCCTGCAATCATTAGTGGCAGCGGGCGGGCGATGGCAGGCTGAACACATACCTCCATTGTGGCGGAGATCTCCGATCTCTAAGAGCTTCATGCTACTTCCTGTTTACATAGGAAGTAACATGAAGCACTTACTGATCAGAACCTCCGGTGCGATGGAGGTATGTGTTCAGCCTGCTGCTGCCTTTCCGCTGCCACTAATGATTGCAGGAGCGGGAGCGCTGAGAGGAGAGCCCAAGGTGAGGGAGGGGGGAATGTCCCCCCTCCCCGCAGATCTGTGCCATGCTCTCCTCTTATGTTGCGACCACTTCTGCCCCCCAAAAAGGCCCTAAGCGGGCCCTAGGGGGGCCCAAGCCCCCCTCCCCCGCGGGGGCAGGGGTTGCATCCCCTATTGTGACGCCCCTGATTGACAGAGACATCTGGCGTGCAGAAGTACATATGGTTATGAAGAGTCAGAGTTGACTGAACGAATGTGGAGAAGGAGGCACTTTTACTTTGTACTGAGAAAATAATAAAAATAGTATTTTTAATGGCAAATATCAGGTTAATGGGGAAGTTTAATTCATAATTTTATTATGTGGAGGGAATGGTCTTAAAATTGAGTGTGGTCTTAAAAATGGGCATGGTTAAAGAGTATATTGTTTTGTAATCGTTTTCTAGTTTTCACTGCATTCCCATTCTTAGGTTTTATCCAATTACATTTCCCCATTTTACCTGTGTCCCCATTGTACATGGGTAATCTAGTGGATTCCCCCTATTTGCTTTGCTGGAAGGGCCGGCCAAGGTTCTCAAGCACCAGAGTTTTCAAAGGCTGCTAAATCGTGTTTGTGCAGCGGCACAGCTACAGAGCCATGGGGCCCAAAGGCAAGTTGTTCACTCAGCCTCCTCCACCAGCAGTGTATGTACAATAATCACACAGTACAGACCACTCATAACTGGCTTTCCAGGTACAACTTTTCTGTGAGAGAGGTATAAGCAATGGAAGGGGAATTTTTTAATGATTCCCACTACTCATATTACATACAGAGGTAACCATTGCCACTACAGCAATAATAAAAAGTATAAAGAGCTAATCCAGTGACTGGTGAAGGGCCCCAGGTCTAGAAAAACTGGTGCACTCGCAACTTCTGTATCACCAATTAGTGGTTGTGTGCTTACAATCATTTGTAAACACCCACGATTATATGGATTAATTAACATAGGTTGCCCTATGAATTGTAGGCTTGTGCCAAGTGGTCTTCAGGAAGAAGCAGGGACTTAACCACTTAACGACCAGCTAACGCCCATAGGCATCGGCAGGTCTTAAGTGGATTTACATGGTTTCCATGTCAGTTCACGGAGGGCGTCTCCGTGAACAGTGTGCGAGCCGCCGATTGCGGCTCGTACGCATAATGTAAACAAGCGGGGAAGAAATCCCTGCTGTTTACATCAAAACGGCACTGCTATGCAGCAGCGCCGTAGGGCAGATCGGCGATCCCCGGCCTCTGATTGGCCGGGGATCGCCGTCATTTGATAGGCTGAAGCCTATCCTATCAGGCGCAGGACGGATATCCGTCCTGCGCACATCAGAGCCAGAGCGAGAGGGCGGAAAACGCTGCGGAGGGGGGCTTTGAGGAGCCCCCCCGCTCTGCCACACAGAGCGGCGGCGATCAGACCCCCCCAGCAGGTCATCCCCCTAGTGGGGAAAAAAGGGGGGAAGTCTGATCACCCTGCCGTTAACACGATCTGTGCTGCAGGCTGCAGAGCCCACGCAGCACAGATCTACAAAACATAGCCCGGTCCTTAACTACAAATGATGGGACCTCCCAAAAAACTTTGACTGTGTCTTCTCCATTGGCACCCCCAACTCATAAGTCCCTGACGCGACTGAATCAGTTACTGGGGCTGAACGGCAGACCATGGGAGGACAGTGAGGGACTCAGATGTGCTTATGGGGCTGGTGTATTAGCCCATCTCTGGTTTACTTTAAAGGATCTCTGAGGTGGCTAAATGAATATATCCTTACTTTTCTAATGCTGGGAATACACCATACAACTTTCTGTAAGATTCTCTGTAAGATTTACTTCCATGTTGGAAGTTATCTATCTAACCATCTATCTGCCGAGCAATTAGGCATTGTTCTACTCAGCAGGAGATAAACAGAAGACAATGCACCAGAGGTAATGACCATTCTCTACAGAAAATAATCTAATTATGCATTCTAACAGAAAATCTAACAGAAAAATGTAACAGAAGAATCTAACAGAAAATTGTATGGTGTATTCCCAGCATTATGCAGGGAATACACGGTACGTTTTTGTACCGTGTGTTGAGCCAGCGGCTCGATGCCGGGGCGATCGTCCCCGCAGCCACCCGGATCGATTCCCGCTCGGTATAGAGCGGGGAATCGATCCGCGCGGTGATCAGACCTTTTGGAATTTATCAAACGAGCCATCAGCGGCTGGATTGATAAGATAAAAAAAACGACCCGTGTATGCCCAGCATTAGGCTTCTTCCAACCCCTAGAAGTCACATGTGTCCCTTGTTGCACTTCTGGTCTCCTCCTGGGTCATACTGGCTGCCTCTGAAGGATCGTCGACCCCCGATGGTTCAGTGTCTTCTGTGTGCCCATTACCAGGAGAAATTAAAGTAAAAATAAAATGATGTAAGTCATCAGTTTTGTTGTTGCAGCTTGTTAGTTCTTTAATAAGTTTTCTTAATTTTTGAACGAGCAGGTCCAAAGAACACACATTTACCTGACAGCTTATTATACTTACATCATTACACAGCAAAGAGGGATAAGCTTACCATCACCTCTCAGGAGCAGCTAAAAACAAAACAAAACATTAGAACTAAAGGAGGTGTGATGTATTTGAGGAAAGTCTCCATGACCCCTGTCTTATCCAAGAATGTAGCATGTGTACAAGTGGTCTCTAAGCACAGTGGATCATTAAACAAACCTAAACACATTGTTTCCCTCCTTTTCTCCCAGTAGCAACAATATGTGCTGCTATGGTATACCAGTGCAATACATTTGTACAGCATTAATTTCTTCACAGTGCCTCCAACAGGATGGATCAAATACTTCATGTAAATGCAAAAAAAAAAAAAAAAAATGGTAGCAATTATAAAATCCTTAGCAGTGTTAAACCACACTGTTCACAATAGTACAATATTCTGTACAGCCAAATTATATCTGTTTAAATAGCAATCAATAACCTGATTTGGAAAAAATCTTATCCCATCTGTTTATTAGCGTAAAAAGTATTCAGTACAAAAATTCTGAAACAGGATCGATATATCTCTTCCTATAGGGGGTAAAAAAAAATACACATTTCCCTGGGTTGGGTTCAACAGGTCCTGTTTTCGCTGGTCACTGCCATGAATGGTTGTCCTTTATTTATTGGGGTCTTATATCGGTATAGATTGACATACGCATTTGAATTTAGAGGAGTTTTCTGATTAATACAAATACTATGCACTTCTGGGTCACATATTATTGATGTTCTTCTGGGCCTGATGAAGAGTCGTTGACTCAAAACAAGCTGGCAATGTCGCCTACAATAATTGCAGCTCGTCATCATGCTGTTCGTGACCTTATATGTGTATTCTTGCCCTTTTTTGGCTTTTATCGAGAGACAGTTTTGTGAATATACCCCGAAGTGACTGTACTTACTTCCTAAAGCCATACTAGTGGTAGGTTGTCCTCACCCTATCATTGGCTGCACACTGCAATAGGAATATTATACCGTAATCTCTGACAGTAACATGAACTGCTCAATATCATCTGCAAACTGCTGCATAAAATGTGCTCAGGGGCACAGCTAGAAATCACTGGTCCCCACAGTAAGATTTTGGCTGGGCAACCCCCCCCCCCCCCCCGGAAAAAAAAAAGATCTTTGGTAGCCAGAAGTACCCCCCATTTCTCCAGTATGAGGAGCCCCTTAGCATGAGGTAGCCCCAGGCAGCCCTTCCAGTAATAGTAGCCATGACTGGATGGGCATATCAGTTAGCCACCAGTATAGGTAGCCAGAGGTGCCCCCAGTAGTAGGTACCCCCATTAGTTGGTAGCCTGAAGGGCCCCCAGGATAAGGTTAAATGCAAAATAAGCAGCCAGAGGGAGCCCCCCATTCACCAGTATGGGTAGCCCCCCAGTATAGATAGATAGAGGGGCTTCCAGTATCAGGTAGAATACTCCAGTATAGATAGCCAGATACAACCACCAGTATACGTAGTCAAGGGTACCCCTAACTATTAGGCACTCCAAAGAAGTTGGTAGCCAGAGGGGGGGACCCCCCCTCCCCTCAAATTAGGTAGACCCATGACCAAAGATCCACCTTCCTCCACAGTAGTCACCGTCTTTATGGTTCCAATGCTGTCTCTCTTCACAGAATCTACCAGAATGTGCAGCGGGTCACATGATTAGAGAGGGTGCTGGAGTCATGGAGACAGAAAAGACTAGGAGCAGGTAGATCATCGGTGGTACCTTGAGATTGTAGTTGCTTGCCTCCCCTGCTCCGCTTGCTACTCTGCTCTACTGCTGCTGGTGTCCTTGAGCCCCGCCATGGTCCCTCTTATCACTGGCCATTGAGACAGGCAGCTTTGGCTAGGGGCCGGATAGCAACCACTATAGCTCCTATGGTGATCACTATGTCACTATCAGCACTCTATAAATACATAATAACAGGTAATAAACGATTAGAAACTGCCCGCTCCTTCTGTTGTTTTAGAAGTGCTTCTCACAGCCACACATAAGTTTAATGACCTCTTATCATGTATCACAAAGAGAAAACTCAGTGAATAATCTAAAGTGCCTGATTTACTAAAGGTCAAAAATTGCAATCCTTTGGTTATTATGCCCCAGTAGCTGCGATTGCCTGCCGAGATATAGGCAGTTGCGTCATACATAGGCAGAAATGTAGAGAGAGCCGTGGATTAGGTTGGCTCTTTGCACATCAGAGCTGTGATCAGTTAAATAAAATGAGAAAGAAATAGAGCGTTTGTGCGTGTTGCTTATTCATTGCAGCGCAATGAATTGGCTGTTTGCATCATGTATTAACAAAATAAATCTGCAGAAATTCTGTGAGGTTCAGTTAAGTAAATACCTTTATTAAAATGCATGTACATGCTTGCACATAGGCAAGAGCAGGGTATTAAAGCAACAGTTAGGGCAGGTGTTGTGTCCCATTATTTCATTCAAGTGAATGGAGGTGTGGGTCACCAATATTGGGTAATTACAGTACTGGTGATCTTGTGGTAAAATATGATTGGCCTCTTATAAATATAGCATTATTATAAGTGGGAGTCTTTTGCACAACCCTAATGCTGGTCCATGTCATACTGGGCCATTACCAACCTGTTTATGGCTAGCATCATGGCTAACATGAAGCCTCGTACATACATTAGATGGTTCTTGGCTAAGGCCGTCAGTCGGGGCCCTCTCTGCCGAGAATCTAGCATGTGCATAGAGTACACTGAAAAAGTGGTGCCTGGTAAAATGGACACGAAGGAGTATGGATATTGTCCAGTTTTGCCAAGTGATCTGGAGTGCAGGGTCATCTTAGCCGAGAGCCTTATTCCTCTCTTTAACCCTCACCAGATGCATTGCTAGGATTCTGATGCCTGTTTGAGACTGGAAACCGAAGTTATGGGAGCGCTGCGGTGCGACGATCGCATCCCTCCACAGCGCTAAAATAGCCTTGGGGAATTACTGCTGAAATGCGCGGTAATCTCCCTTCTGACTGCAGGCCAAGCAGGAAGTAAGGCTCTCTAGCGCTCACTTCCTGTGGCCTAAATTTGAATTCCGCGTAATTGCATTGAAAAAATATGCTTCCGTGCATGTGAGCCACAACATGGACGCCAAACATTTTAAAATCTCTGCGTCTTCATAAACTCACACAACTTCCGGTCGCCGCATCCAGGGGCGTAGCAATAGGGGGTGCAGAGGTTGCAACTGAATTGGGGCCCTTGGGCCAGAGGGGGCCCTCCCTCAGTCACAGTATTAGCTCTCTATTGGTCCTGTGCTCATAATAATCACTTCTATACTTTGAATAGTGGCAATCATTAACACACTGTTCCCCATCCTCTTCTTCCACCTCTGACACTGTAGTTTCCATTGGCAGGATTTGCTGCGTCGTATCAATTGTTATGTATAGAGTGCTTGGGGGGCCCCATTGTAAAACTTGCATCGGGGCCCGCAGATCCTTAGCTACGCCACTGGCCGCATGTCACTGCGCAAGTTGCCCGACAATATGCTGTTGATTTCACATTAAATCGGGCTCTTCCTGTGGATCGTGCCGCGCCAGGTATGAGATGCCCCATAGACTTTCATTGGTGTAGAGTTACCCTGCAGCAAAACATGGTAAAGCACCGCTCCAGTGTGTAAGGGACCTGAAAGATCTGGGGCACCAAGGATAAGGATAGAGTATGGTATTGCTGGGTATATATTTTTCTTGCCATGTGCCGCAGTTCATCCCCCCCCCCCCCCCCAAAAAAAAAAAATTAAAAGAATAAATAAAATAAATCTGAAACTGTGTTTGCACTGTCTGAGGTCCTTCACATCACATGCTGCGCCAAGTTGGTGAAATCCGTTCATGTTTGCCTGTTCAAATCTGTTCCATTCAAGCCTTTCGTCATCTGTGTGGAAACTGTAAAGTTAAGGTGGCCATACACTGGCAGACGACCACCAGATTTGACCAACAGATAAATCCCTCTCTAATGGAAATCTGAATTCCTGCCACACACTGCAAATATATTTTTAATAAATTTGGCCTAGAGTTCTATTCAAAAATCTTTGCTGTTGCTTCCACCAGCCACGTAGCTAAGAAGCTGTAGGCCCCAATGCAAGTTTACATTGGGGTCCCCCAAGCACTCTAAACATAACAATTGATACGGCACACTAAAACCTGCCAATGGCAACCACAGTGTCAGAGGTGCAAGAGGGGGATGGAGAGCAGTTTGTATATTATTACCACTATTCAAAGTATCTATAGAAGTGATTATTATGAGCACAGGACCAATAGAGAGGTAATAGTGAAGTTGAGGGAGGTCCCCTCGGGGCCCCTCTGGCCCAAGGGCCCCAATGCGGTCACAACCTCTGCACCCCCTATTGCTACACCCCTGGCTTCCACTGCTGCACTACAGGGACAACTTCTCCGGCCCGTGCAGAGTGTAAGCAACAGAGCCCACACTCACCTGTCGGCCAGCGCACTGCTCCCATGTCCTCTCTCCATCCCCTCTGGCAGTCTGTGCCCTGTGGCCCAGCAACATGTACATTACATGACTCCATACAAGCTGTGAGGTCACGGGATACAGGTGTCCCCACCATGGATGAAGACAGGACAGGTGAGTGCGTGCTCTGCTGCCAACACTCTGCATGCATAGACCAGGGAGAGCACTGTTTAAGATGGGGGAGACCAGCTGGGGGTCGAGTCCGTTGATTGGCCCTAAAATGTACCGCTACGCACCGGTCCCCTTCAAGGTAAATTTTTCCATCCATCCGGAGCGATTGAGAGTCGGAAAATGATGAAAACTATCATCGGGCAGCCATGTTGTGGCATCAATCTAAGCGATCGAATTTGCCAGGGAAAATCGGCAAGTGTATGGGCACATTAATGTACCCATGAACCGATCTGATGATTGTGTACTGCTGCACTGTGTGGAGCAATGTGACACTTGTTTGATGCTCAGTAGATTTCAGCCAAATTCTGTAGGGCTCTTTCACATTAGACAACGCATGCAGGAGCCGTTTCCTGCAAGCGTTGAATAGGCTGCGGCATGTCGTTGGGAATCTGCGGTGCGACGCTGAGTAGCGGCGGTAGTAAATAATTAACCTGACCGGAAAATGTCGATTCCCGACAATAAATTGATCCCTTGTGTGTCGTACCGCAATGCATCGAAACGCAGCATCGGGTGTGAAAGTTAAAGGGACTCTGAGCAGTGCAGTAACTATGGAAAGATGCATACCATTTTGAAGCTCTCTTTCTCCTCTTTCCAATGATGTATAAACCGCCACCCTATGCCTTTTAGTTTTCGTTATTTTCGCAATCGAATTTGCGGCCACCATCTTGGATTCCTTATTCAGCATTGTATTATGCAGGACGACACTTTCCCCAGTGTCGGCAGCTCCATTCAGCGTAATGCAATGAAATACAAGGAACCCAGGGGGATATAATTACAAACATCATGCTGGTAGGTGTGAGGATGTAATTAATTAGTTGTGGGTATGCTTAAAGGCATACCCACAGGCACTGCTCGGAGTCCCTTTAAAATGAAAGTCTATGGACTTTCATTTTACCTTGGTCAATCAATGCAAAGTTTTGACTTTGCGATGAAACAATGAAAAAGGGCTCTAGTGTGAAAGAGCCCGTAGAGATTAGGAGTGCACTGATCACTGTCCAATCAACTTCCATTTCAGAAAGATGGGCATTACTAACCCTTGCATGCATGCCTGACTTAAGGTGCCCATACATTAGAACAAATATGGGCAGATGCGACCAAGAGATAAATTTGTCTCTAATCGAATCTGACCATACACTACAGGCTGATTCCCGTCCGATTTCAGCATGAAATCATCAGGAAATCGGCTGAGCCGCTGCGTCCGCCCCGTCGCTGCCCCCAAAATGTATAAATGTATGTAATGTAGTGCATTTATACATTACCTGTCCTGTAGCAGCTCACCAGGTCCATCCGTCCATTTCTCCGAGTAAGCCGCATACACGCTAGCGGCACATAGAGTCTGACGTCAGCCGCTATGCCCCTATGTGACATCAGACCAGAGCTGGAACAAGGTCCTCCAGCACCCAAGGCTGAGACTCCAAAGTGCGCCCCATCCATCCCTCCCACCCCAGCCGTCACACACTGATTGTTATTAGACTAAGAGGCACCCCAGGGCACCCAATCCTCCCAACACCTTAATCTCTAGTTATCTGGCTTGCAGTCACTGCCATGTATCCCCTTTTCTTATTTTTCTCTGCTTCATACACAATATGGGAATGGTAGCTGAGTGAGTTTTGCTCCCCCTCCTACACTGCGCCCTGAGGCTGGAGCTTCTCTCGCCTCTGCCTCGGCCCGGCCCTGCATCAGACATAGCCCCGCCTGTGTGTATGCGGGACTCGGCGAGATGGACGGAACACGCGTGGAGGCTGACACCGGACAAGTAATGTATAAATGCATTACACACATTTATACATTGCGGCGGAGGTTTCGTGGTCTCTTCACTCGTTCGCAATTCGGCCGCCGTACCGCCGCGCACCCGACCAACCAACCTCGGCCTGACATTTTCCAACATGCGCGATCGACTGTGCGGCCAATTTCTGTTCCGAAATTGGTCGCTTTGTTAGTCGGGCATGCACTTGGCAGCATCAATTTTCATCCAATTAGATTATAATAATCGAATTGGATGGTCGATTGGTTGGTTGGCGCCTAGTGTATGGCCCCCTTTAATTAACACATTTGCCCAGTGCTGCTGTTCCTTTGAATATTTTTGGTAGTTCCCAGAAATGTTTAGTTTTGTAGGGCATATTATATTTCAAGAGTTACTTGACACAAAGTTGATAGTTGCGTGATTCCAGTGTCGGGTAAATAACGATTGAAGGGAGTATTTTTAGCATTTGCACCGATGTGGTGTATGATGCGCTGTGCAGAGGGTGGGAGGTGGATACAAGGGGCCGATGACGCGAATCCTGCCTGTGCTTACCGCGATCTTCAGCGCTCATCAGCCACAGGCACCCTCTATAAAAGTGCGGAGCAGGCAGGGAAGCGCAGGATTGCGCAGGCAGGAAGACGAGTTCGGGACTTCTCAGCAGGTGCCGCCAGGAAGGATTCTCTACGTTCCTAAGTTTGGGCTGCGGTAAGAAGTGATGCTGAGCTCCAGCAACTGTCAGAGGCAACTGGCTATGCAGAAGAACAGTGAAGAGGGGGCTCACAGCAGGCACCAGCTCTGCAACTTCAGGTGGCAGCCACCTTACGGGCTGCTATTGATTCTCATCATGCTAGCTTCATGGACTGGCATCTGCCAAGGTAATCAAAACTGGGCATCACTTTGTGCTGCGTTTCTCAAAGCAATTCTCTATAATAAGGATATCACTAATATGCTGTGAGTTTTTATATTACATTTATCTCTAGATATTTCCCTTTATTTCTGTGTTTGTGCTTTAACTGTAAAGCTTCTGACAATCTACACATTTCTTGGACAATATTTGCCAATATTTAAGATTTATAGCTTACATTCCGTAGCGGTGGATTTCTTTTGCGTGTCTCAGAACATGAATAAGCGGTGAGGATTTGTAAGGGGAAAAGTTAGGAGGCTGCCATTGCTGAGCTAGTAATGGAATGCATGGAATGCTAGATGCTTGGCTGTAACGGCAATCTGTGTGTTACTTATCTGGAACAAGTATGAAGATTAAATCAGTATTGGTATATCTTCCAAATTCCAAAGTCTTCAATGATCCTGGCTGCATACTTGTTCCACAGAAGTTAAGTTATTATAGAAGATGTGCAGTTAAAGGGTATTTAAAGTGAACACAGAGTCACATCCTTGCTTAAAAAGGGAACCAGAGAGGATGAAATATGCATACCTGGGGCTTCCTCCAGCCCCATACGCACGGATCGCTCCCACGCCGCCGTCCTCCGCTGCCTGGATCCGCCGCCACCGGGTCCCGTCATTGCCGCGAGTCGGCCAGTCGGCCGGCGGACGCGGCCAATTCTCCGCAGTACAGGGTGCTCTCTCCATACAAATACGCATGTGGCTGCCTACTGCGCAGCCGCATGCGTACGGGTATGGAGGGAGTCCCTGTGATGCGGACAATTGGCCGCGTCCGCCGGAAGTGACGGGCCCGGTACCGGCGGATCCAGGCAGCAGAGGACGGCGGCGTGGGAGCGATCCAGGCTTATGGGGCTGGAAGAAGCCCCAGGTATGTATAAAATCATTTTTTATTTTGGCTGGCCATTCCTCTCTGGTTCCCTTTAAAGGACACATCCAAGCTTGATTAAAATAAAAGGACCAAGGACTTCCTCCAGCCCCTGCCAGCTGTCCTTTGCCCTCGCCGCAGCTCTGCTCACCAATGGTGGCCCATAGTCCCCTCTGGCGCACGATGCCCACTGCGCCTGCCCGAGTGGCTGTAAGAGTCGCACTGACATCATCTAGTCTGTACTGCGCAAGCTCAGTACTTCTGCGCCAGCACTGTACAGTCTGGATGACGTCAGCGCTACCAGTGAGCCGTCCGCTGGAGCGCAGAGGAAGCCAACCCAGCTGGAGGAAGCCCCAGGTAAGTGGATTTTTTTTATTTTTACATTGCTCGGACCTTCGTTTTAAAGTGCACCTGAATTGAGATGGATATGGATATATTTATTTCATTATAGCTAATACACATTGCCTGGCAGTCCTGCTGATCATCTGCCTTTGATACATTTAGTCAGAGACCCGGAACAAGCATGCAGATCAGATGTTCCTGACTGAAGTCTGACAGAATTAGCCACATGCTTGCTTCAGGTGTGTGATTCAGACACTATTGATGCCAAGCAACTTGCACTGTTTAAAGAGACACTGAAGTGGAAAAAAAATCATGATATAATGAATTGGTTGTGTAGTACGGATTACTAGAGCATTAGTAGCAAAGAAAATATTCTCATATTTTTATGTTCGGTTACATAGTGTTTTTTTTTATAACATTGCATCATTCGCTAATATTTGCAGTTTATACACTACTCAGCATTCTAAATGATTTTACAGAGCAGCCCAGTGAGCTATTGAACTGTCCTCTGGAGAGAAAAAGAAAATACAGTCACTGACAGTTGAGATAACAAGCTTCGGAAGACAGAGCTCTCTGTGACTTTCAAAGTCATGGAGCTCAATGGCTCTTTTGCATAGATAACTGGAGTTTCTTAACTGTTCCTGTACTGGAAACAATATTAGACTTATGTCTCTGCTCCTAATGTTTTATTTCTTAGCTGTACTACACATACACACATTCCACTTTAGTGTCTCTTTAAAAGGAAATAGATAGGATATAAATATGGCAGCCTCCATATTCCTCTCACTTCAGGTGCCCTTTAAGAAAACCCATGTGAAGCTTTCTTCACTTTAAATACCCAATCATGTGAGTGGTAGTTTACATGTAATCTGAATATGATTGGATGTTCAAAATTGTACACAGTTTTGCTTCAGCCTCAGAGCTTGCACCTCCAAAAGCAGCCTTATAGTGAATGGCAAAATACAGGATGCTGATGTATATAAATGTCTGGGATGGGGCATGTCCAGTGCCTGGTGTTGTCAGGTAGTCCAGGATTAGTTGTTTACTACCCTTTCTAATGCAGCATGATGATTGCTTTATGGCGACGAGTTAACAAATATCCTTTCTCAAATTCTTTACTTTATATGATTGTAACGAGCTTTTTCACTCTTCAGCGTTTCCTTCCTGTTACCTGTTGGGTTAGCAGTTGTTCCTGAATTAGACGATTGACCCCATTATTTTTTATTCATTTTTTTCACAAATAATTTCTGTAGAAGTACGGACAGCTTAGAATTTTAAGGCCTTATCACTATGGCAACTTGACATCTCGCAACGTTTGTAAGGTCTGATTTTTTTTGCTACTGATTTCCCCACACAGAGTAGGGAACCTTGTTTCTCTCTTTAAAAACCTGGAGATAAAATTAGAGCAGGCTGGTACTCCCGTTTAGCACCTAGTATCAGGAGCGTTTCACAATGGCTGGTGTTTGTAAAGTAAAACCAAGTTAAGAATCAGAAATAATGTTAGGTAATATCATGGTAAGTTACAGAGCTGATTTGGAGGGAATCACTTTTTTTTCCTCACTTAAAGAGGAAGTTAATAAAATGTTATGTCTGAACCAATTATTGGAGGTCACATTTGGATTTAGCGGTGCACCGCCTGTTTTAGCACAAGCGTTTGATGGGAAGGATGTCAGCAACACATTTGTCTTCGTTTTCCTTTAGTGCATCTCCCCAGATCCCCTAACTGGCCCTGTTAACACTAAATACCCATCCTGAGCCCTAACCCTAATCTCCTCCCTAGACTTTAACACCTTCCTAACCACCACCACCCCCAACAGTGGAACATTCCTGATGCCAAACCTATGTCTTCTAACCCCAACATTTAAAACCAACCTCCCCTTACCCAATCCCCTAACCCTTATCATTGCCTTCCCCAACCAATAGCCCTAATTGATACACTCAGTACCTGCAGTTGTCCGCTTCAAAAGTATCTGATCCCTGATCACCAAGGCAATGTCCATTTACTGACACTAGCCAATAAAGCCTCATACTCACCTTAGATGATTCTTGGCTGAGTCAGCCATTGGGGGCCCCCTCTGCCGAGAATCTAGTGTATGTACAGTGACCCCAAATCCCCCCAATTTATCAGCAAGACTGCCGAATCATCTAATCTCTGAGCCTTGGTAGACTCCATTGTTCCCCCTAGTTACCCCTCCCACTGCGTGCCATTCCATCATGCTCTGCATGTCGTTCCTCTGCCCTAGTCCATGGTAATGGAATGTGTTGCTAGCCTTGTTCTTGCAGGTGACATTAGCTGAAGGTGTGTACATAGATTTGCTTTGTTATCAGGTGTGCCAAACCCACCGGCTTCTCTTCTAGTACAGTAGCTCAGCCTCACACTGTGTAGGGCTCTGAAGCTACAGAGATCAGCCCATTATTTCGGAGGTAACATATTGAACTTTTATCCCTACATTCAGTTAGTGCCATTAAACATAATTGGTTCATCCCGAAATACTGAATATAGTGGTACGTTTTATAGATATTCTACCATCAGGTATTTTTTCTTTTTCACAACATTGCAGACAGATAAGATAAGCCAGAATTTTATAATGGTCCATTTGCGGTTGGTTATTATCTCTAGTGAAGGCTAAGGAGCATCTTTAAAAAAAAAAAGGGATGCTAAATATGCTCCTAGATACTTAGCTGCACGTTTCACATGAAAGCTCGGCTCCTCCCATTGCGAAGTTTGCATCACTGTGATGTGTTTTTCATCTGTCATCACCGACAAAGTCATGGATTTTGTACTCTACTGTGGTTTGTATACATCACGTGATGCAGAACAGCCAATGGTATAGGGGAAATCCATTTTCCTCTCAGTATAGACATGATAGGAGGATATGGGGTAAAAAGAGGTCACTCCTTTAGAAGTAGCTAGAGCTCCAGTACAACCCAATGGCTGCTGGTTAATAGAGATGGTCAATAAGATTCTAATAATTCTGGTTTGCATGCAAATGTAATGGAAATTGTATGTAGCTTGGCACTGGGCCAACGAAAATCATCAGGAGCGGCGTTTGATTGGGCCAGTTTCAAGCTGCAAATATAGAACTTTGGTCCGGCACTCACATCCACCATCAGAGCCCATAAATTATCCAACCATCATTACATGAAAGAGCATTTAGAGAATGTATTGTTACAAAACAAGTTACAGAAGCCTCCGGATGAATGAGTGGTGAATGTTGGTGGGTACCACTGGGGTACTGGCTTTCCTGCTCCCCACGTTCCATCTCTGACCACTGATGATGTAGCTAGGGCTATGAGATGCTTGTAAGGTGGGGGGAGTGCATAATTCTCTTCTGTTTTGCAGCAATAAAAGGCCAATCTTAATTTACCATCCTGAACCCACTATTTTGTTCTACATGTTCCAAGCTGCATATACTTGCATTAGGTGCACTATTAGAGTTGTGGTGAAGCATACTTCTATGTACAGTTTGCTTCTATGCATGAGACTGAGTACCATTGCGATCCTATTTTTCATTAGATGCAACACAACACGCATAGTGTGAAAGTGCACTTAGGGTCCTTTTACACTTAATGTATTGGTATGCGTTAGAACGCATTAGTAAGCATTGGTATGCGTTTTTCTCTCCATAGCAGTGCATTATGAAAAAGCTTTCAGTTAAAAAGGCATATAGTGGGAACTGAGCCATAGGGAAACATGGGAATTACTTTTAAAGCCAGTTTTCTTTCAGTTACAACTGAGAACAACTGATTGAAGAGAACCAGAGACAGGTATTTTGAATCTTAAAGAAAACCTGAACTGAAAATGAAAAGTCAAAATAAACATGCATAAGTCATACTTACCTCCCATGTAGTCTACTCCTCAATCTCTTTCTCCCGCATCCTGTTTGTCCACTGTGAATAAGGAAATTCTCCGTCCTCCGTTTTAAAAATGGCCATTACCCTATAACAGCTTTCTGATCAGCACACTGTTAAACTGTAACATTGCCTATTTGAGCCATAGGGAAACATAGACATTACTTGGCACATCAGTCGTCCTCTCAGCTATAACTGACAGCAACTGATAAATAACTGACAGCAACTGATATACTTCAGTTCTGACAAAATGTGGTCAGAACTGGAAGGGATCATTGTCAGAAGAAAATGGTGAGCTTCTGAGAGGAACTGATGGCAACATTACCATGTAATGTTAATTTGAAGTTACCTCATGTGTTTATTTTAAATATTTTTACTCAGTACAGGTTCCCTTTAAGACAACAAAGAGGCATGTCCTGTGCATAATCACATGCCTCTGTGTCTCTGTATTGCCGTCTCTAGTCCCCCTGGGGTCTGCTGTGCGCCCCTGAAAAAAGCGCTAGCTAGCGACAATCTGCCACTAGCCTTGTATTTACCTGCAGCCTGTCATTCTATATCGGTTCCCCCGCCTCTGTCCCCGCCGCTACCCACCTCCTTGAGGGTCCTGCAATCGGAAGCTAAGCAGTACCTCCCAGGTCGCGGCTCAGCTTCCGATTGGAGGAAGCTCATGGAGGCAGGCAGCGGCGGAGACAGAGGCGGGGGAGCCAATATAGAATGACAGGCTGCAGGTAGGGGGGGGGGGGGACTAGAGGAAGCAATACAGAGACACAGAGGCATATGATTGTGCACAGGACATGCCTCTGTGTACTCTTAATATTCAAAATACACGCCTTGGGTCCTCTCTAGGTGTAAAAAGACCCTAACTCTCTTAAAGGACCACTATCGCGAATTAAAACAAAAACAAAAAAAAACAAAAAAATATTTATACTGAAGATATTGCTAGAAGAAGGGATAGTGATGGGTTAAGAATTAGTAAAAAAATAAATCACTCTGCTGTTTCCACATTCATGACAGCGCGAATGTCAGAAAACCTTACCTAAGGAGGCTGTACTCTGGCTGCGTGTATCTGCCTGGCTAAAATTATGATGACAGTCTTACTAGCAGCTAATATGCAGCCCGCAGTTCAGTCTCCCGATACCCCTTGGTAAGGTCCTCTCACTTTAAGGCTGTCATAAATGTGTAAACAGGAGGGTGATTTATTTTTTTAGCTAATTCTTACCTCAATAGAGGGAAGCCTTTGGATAATCCCACCTCGCCGTTCCAGTGCTCAGGTCCCCCAAACCCCGTCGACTTGTTCGTGACTAAGTGTGGCTGCACTGCGCATGCGCTCACGCCTATGCAGTAGTATGGAGCAGCTCTGGCTTGGCATTTTCTGCGGACCATGAGATTCTACTGCGCAGGCGTGAGCTGTCCAGCGATTGCACAGTATGGTTGCGCTTGCTCACAGACAATCGTGTGGCTGCAAAGTTTCAGAGGGTCCCGACTAGAAGCCTCTGGAGCCTCTACTGAGGTAAGTATATGATTTTTCTCCACTTTAAACTCGCAGGTTTACTTTAACATGACATTTCTAGGGAATGTATGAAACAGCATTATTGTGTGTTTAGGTTTTGTCATTTTGCTTTTACTTTGGATTATAGTTCATCTACAATGTGATGTTTCCTCCCGCTATTTCCACCTGTGAGTCCTTTGTTCTGCAGAATAATGTGGTGTGGAGCGAGCAGGCTGGCTCCTCTTCTCTTGTCTGCAAATGATCTTTTATTCCCGTGTTCGGTAGTGTATAAAGCAGTCTATTGCCAGACTTGTAACACCAACAACTACAGGTTGACTTCAACCATGCAGCTTCTAGATCCAGGCGGAATGTACTCTGCTTGTCACTGTGGCTTGCCAGAGCTTCACCTAACCCATTGACCTCTTTATAGACATACAGAGAATTCCTTTCCTGTCTGTTGTTGTAATTTGGTTTCCTCCAAATATTGCTCATTAAAATGCTATGCATTAGAGAAAGTAGGAACTGACAGCAGGGTAAATGAGATTATTAGGGACATTGTGTAGTAATGTGGCTCAGTTGTGGAACTAAAGAATCTATGTGAATTCTATGGTTTAGACATATTCTGTGCCATCCTTGCTTAAATGAGTTTTATTAGTGTCTTTTCAATGTTTAGAAATGCTGTTATTGTCATGATTTTGTTCTCTATTAGAATTATTGCCTTATTGCTTTTATTCATATGTGCAAACCTTGCAACTACTCAGATCAGTAACCCTTTGCAAATGCATACATGCAGTCTACTCAACATTTACTGTCTATCCCTTACAAACTGAGGACAGTGTAACTTACGAAAATTGTCTTTCGGTCAGGGTTTCCTCTTCTCAAAATCCCATGTATTTTCCCACGTGCAAATTTGTGTTAGAACTTACAATGTTGATCAATGGGTTTGTTCACACTTAAATGCGAATTACACATGTGAGAAAAAAAATCTACAACTCCCCAGCATAATTTTGAGCACTGTGTACACTTTCTCATTGGCAATCATTAAGCTACTGTAGCAAAACGTACGTGTTCAAAACATTGCATGCGTAAATACACGGACATGAGGAATTTCACCAGTTCAAAACCTGTCAGATCTTTACTTTCTACTCACAGCGACATATGAAAAAATGATTTATGGTGCATTTTACTCTGAGTCAAATGTACATGTTACAGGTACTGTACTGTATTTGTATAATGGTCCTTTAAAAATATAAATATACATTCATAAATACTTTGAGTAGCAGCTTGGCCACTCACCCCTCCCTCATCTTTATAAGGAGCGTTGATGAATAGCAACTTGGCACCTCCCCCCTTTCCCCCAATGTGGAGCAAGATAACCCCCTCCATTACCAGAGCACCTGCAGCAAGGTAAGCCCTCCATTACCAAAGCACCTGCAGCAAGGTAACCCCTCCATTACCAAAGCACCTGCAGCAAGGTAACCCCTCCATTACCAGAGCACCTGCAGCAAGGTGACCCCTCCATTACCAGAGCACCTGCAGCAAGGTAACCCCTCCATTACCAGAGCACCTGCAGCAAGGTAAGCCCTCCATTACCAGAGCACCTGCAGCAAGGTAAGCCCTCCATTACCAGAGCACCTGCAGCAAGGTAACCCCTCCATTACCAGAGCACCTGCAGCAAGGTAACCCCTCCATTACCAGAGCACCCGCAGCAAGGTAAGCCCTCCATTACCAGATCACCCACAGCAAGGTAACCCCTCCATTACCAGAGCACCCACAGCAAGGTAACCCCTCCATTACCAGAGAACCCGCAGCAAGGTAACCTCTCCATTACCAGAGCACCCGCAGCAAGGTAACCCCTCCATTACCAGAGCACCCGCAGCAAGGTAACCCCTCCATTATCAGAGCACCCGCAGCAAGGTAACCCCTCCATTACCAGAGCACCCGCAGCAAGGTAACCCCTCCATTACCAAAGCACCCGCAGCAAGGTAACCCCTCCATTGCCAGAGCACCTGCAGCAAGGTAACCCCTCCATTGCCAGAGCACCTACAGCAAGGTAACCCCTCCATTACCAGAGCACCTGCAGCAAGGTAAGCCCTCCATTACCAGAGCACCTGCAGCAAGGTAAGCCCTCCATTACCAGAGCACCTGCAGCAAGGTAACCCCTCCATTACCAGAGCACCTGCAGCAAGGTAAGCCCTCCATTACCAGAGCACCTGCAGCAAGGTAACCCCTCCATTACCAGAGCACCGGCAGCAAGGTAACCCCTCCATTACCAGAGCACCGGCAGCAAGGTAACCCCTCCATTACCAGAGCACCGGCAGCAAGGGAACCCCTCCATTACCAGAGCACCGGCAGCAAGGTAACCCCTCCATTACCAGAGCACCTACAGCAAGGTAACCCCTCCACTGCCAGAGCACCTGCAGCAAGGTAAGCCCTCCATTATTAGAGCACCAGCAGCAAGGTAACCCCTCCATTACCAGAGCACCTGCAGCAAGGTAACCCCTCCATTACCAGATTACCTGCAGCAAGGTAACCCCTCCATTACCAGAGCACCTGCAGCAAGGTAACCCCTCCATTACCAGAGCACCTGCAGCAAGGTAACCCCTCCATTACCAGAGCACCGGCAGCAAGGTAACCCCTCCATTACCAGAGCACCTGCAGCAAGGTAAGCCCTCCATTACCAGAGCACCCACAGCAAGGTAACCCCTCCATTACCAGAGCACCTGCAGCAAGGTAACCCTTCCATTACCAGAGGACCAGCAGCAAGGTAACCCCTCCATTACCAGAGAACCCGCAGCAAGGTAACCCCTCCATTACCAGAGCACCTGCACCAAGGTAACCCCTCCATTACCAGAGCACCTGGTTTAACCCCTCTACTGTCAGGTCACCAGCAGCAAGGTATTCCTTGATACACAATATATAGCAAGAAATACCTTACTTAAATATACTTTAATAGCTTACCCCTCAATTTATATTTTAAGTGTACCTGAAGCAAAGAACGTGCCCCTAGGAGGTATTACCTGAGGAAGGGGAAGCCTCTGGATCCTAAAGAGGCTTTCCCCTTCCTCCTTAGTCCTTGTCGCCGCTTGTGGGGAAGGCACTAGTGCTCCTGCAAGCACCGCGGCATGCAAATATTATGGTCAGTGATGCTGTGGGGGAGCCAGAGGTGGAATGAGCTGGCTGTGAAGGACAGCGGAATCATCATTAGGATCCTGCGGCTCCCCCCTCCTGAGGTAAGTCCTTCCCAGGGGCACTTTTTCCTTACAGCTTTACTTTAACCACTTGCCGACCGCCCACAGCCCATGGGCGGCGGCAAAGTGGACGCCTAAAGGACCGCAATACGCCTTTAGGCGGCGCGTCCTTTAGGCATGCCGGGGGAGCGATCGCGTCATTGATGACGCGCGCTTCCCCCGGCAACTGGCTCCGCCCACCCGCCGTAACATCCCGCCGGCCATACGGAAGCGCCGGCGGGATGTTAACCCCGCGATCGCCGCTACAAAGTGTATAATACACTTTGTAATGTATACAAAGTGTATTATACAGGCTGCCTCCTGCCCTGGTGATCCCAGTGTCCGAGGGACCAACAGGGCAGGCTGCAGCCACCCTAGTCTGCACCCAAACACACTGATCTGCCCCCCCCCCCGCCCACTGATCGCCCACAGCACCCTTCAGACCCCCCCCTGCCCACCCCCCAGACCCCTGTTTGCACCCAATCACCCCCCTAATAACCCATCAATCACTCCCTGTCACTATCTGTCAATGCTATTTTTTTTTTATCCCCCCCCTGCCCCCTCCTGATCACCCCCCCCCCCTGTGTACTGTATGCATCTATCTTCCCTGATAACCTGTCAATCACCCGTCAATCACCCATCAATCACCCATCAATCACCCATCAATCACCCCCTGTCACTGCCACCCAACAATCAGCCCCTAACCTGCCCCTTGCGGGCAATCTGATCACCCACCCACACCAATAGATCGCCCGCAGATCCGACATCAGATCACCTCCCAAATCCATTGTTTACATCTATTCTCTCCTCTAAACACCCACTAATTACCCATCAATCACCCATCAATCACCCCCTATCACCACCTGTCACTTTTACCTATCAGATCAGACCCTAATCTGCCCCTTGCGGGCACCCAATCACCCGCCAACACGCTCAGATTCCCCTCTGACCCCCCCTTATCAATTCGCCAGTGCATTAATTACATCTGTTCTTCCCTGTAATAACCCACTGATCACCTGTCAATCACCTGCCAATCACCTATCACCCATCAATCACCCCCTGTCACCCCCTGTCACTGCCACCCATCAATCAGCCCCTAACCTGCCCCTTGCGGGCAATCTGATCACCCACCCACACCATTAGATCGCCCGCAAACCCGCCGTCAGATTACCTCCCAAATGTATTGTTTACATCTGTTATCTTCTCTAAACACCCACTAATTACCCATCAATCACCCATCAATCACCCCCTATCACCACCTGTCACTGTTACCTATCAGATCAGACCCTAAGCTTCCCCTTGCGGGCACCCAATCACCCGCCCACACGCTCAGATTGCCCTCAGACCCCCCCCTTATCAATTCACCAGTGCATTAATTACATCTGTCCTTCCCTGTAATAACCCACTGATCACCTGTCAATCACCTGCCAATCACCTATCACCCATCAATCACCCCCTGTCACTGCCACCCAACAATCAGCCCCTAACCCGCCCTTGCGGGCAAACTGATCACCCACCCACACCAATAGATCGCCCGCAGATCCGACATCAGATCACCACCCAAGCGCAGTGTTTCCATCTATTCTCTCCTCTAAACACCCACTAATTACCCATCAATCACCCCCTATCACCACCTGTCACTGTTACCCATCAGATCAGACCCTAATCTGCCCCTTGCGGGCACCCAATCACCCGCCTACACGCTCAGATTGCCCTCAGACCCCCCCTTATCAATTCGCCAGGGCATTATTTACATCTGTCCTTCCCTGTAATAACCCACTGATCACCTGTCAATCACCTGTCAATCACCCCCTGTCACTGCCACCCATCAATCACCCCTGTCACTGCCACCCATCAATCAGCCCCTAACCTGCCCCTTGCGGGCAAACTGATCACCCACCCACACCAATAGATCGCCCGCAGATCCGACATCAGATCACCACCCAAGCGCAGTGTTTCCATCTATTCTCTCCTCTAAACACCCACTAATTACCCATCAATCGGCCCCTATCACCACCTGTCACTGTTACCCATCAGATCAGACCCTAATCTGCCCCTTGCGGGCACCCAATCACCCGCCTACACGCTCAGATTGCCCTCACACCCCCCCTTATCAATTCGCCAGGGCATTATTTACATCTGTCCTTCCCTGTAATAACCCACTGATCACCTGTCAATCACCTATCAATCACCCATCAATCACCCCCTGTCACTGCCACCCATCAATCACCCGCTGTCACTGCCACCCATCAATCAGCCCCTAACCTGCCCCTTGCGGGCAATCTGATCACCCACCCACACCAATAGATCGCCCGCAGATCCGACGTCCGATCACCTCCCAAGTGCAGTGTTCACATCTGTTCTCTACCCTAAACACCCACTAATTACCCATCAATCACCCCCTGTCACTGCTACCTATCAGATTAGACCCCTATCTGCCCCTAGGGCACTCAATCACCCGCCCACACCCTCAGAATGCCCTCAGACCCCAGCCCTGATCACCTCGCCAGTGCATTGCTTGCATCTATTCCCCCCTCTAATCACACCTTGAGACACCCATCAATCACCTCCTGTCACCCCCTAGCACACCTACCCATCAGATCAGGCCCCAATTTGCCCCGTGTGGGCTCCTGATCACTCGGCCAAACCCTCAGATCCCCCTCAGACCCCCTTCCGATCACCTCCCCAGTGCATTGATTGCATCTATTTTCCCCTCTAACCACCCCCTGAGACACCCATCAATCACCTTCTGTCACCCCCCTAGCACTCCTATCCATCAGATCAGGCCCAATACAACCTGTCATCTAAAAGGCCACCCTGCTTATGACCGGTTCCACATAATTCGCCCCCTCATAGACCACCTGTCATCAAAATTTGCAGATGCTTATACCCCTGAACAGTCATTTTGAGACATTTGGTTTCCAGACTACTCACGGTTTTGGGCCCGTAAAATGCCAGGGCGGTATAGGAACCCCACAAGTGACCCCATTTTAGAAAAAAAGACACCCCAAGGTATTCTGTTAGGTGTATGACGAGTTCATAGAAGATTTTATTTTTTGTCAAAAGTTAGCGGAAATTGATTTTTATTGGGTTTTTTTCACAAAGTGTCATTTTTCACTAACTTGTGACAAAAAATAAAATCTTCTATGAACTCGCCATACACCTAACGGAATACCTTGGGGTGTCTTCTTTCTAAAATGGGGTCACTTGTGGGGTTCCTATACTGCCCTGGCATTTTAGGGGCCCTAAACCGCGAGGAGTAGTCTAGAAAACAAATGCCTCAAAATGACCCGTGAATAGGACGTTGGGCCCCTTAGCGCACCTAGGCTGCAAAAAAGTGTCACACATGTGGTACCGCCGTACTCAGGAAAAGTAGTATAATGTGTTTTGGGGTGTATTTTTACACATACCCATGCTGGGTGGGAGAAATTTCTATGTAAATGGTCAATTGTGTGTAAAACAAATCAAACAATTGTCATTTACAGAGATATTTCTCCCACTTAGCATGGGTATGTGTAAAAATACACCCCAAAACACATTATACTACTTCTCCTGAGTACGGCGGTACCACATGTGTGGCACTTTTTTACACCCTAAGTACGCTAAGGGGCCCAAAGTCCAATGAGTACCTTTAGGATTTCACAGGTCATTTTGCGACATTTGGTTTCAAGACTACTCCTCACGGTTTAGGGCCCCTAAAATGCCAGGGCAGTATAGTAACCCCACAAATGACCCCATTATAGAAAGAAGACACCCAAAGGTATTCCGTTAGGAGTATGGTGAGTTCATAGAAGATTTTATTTTTTGTCAAAAGTTAGCGGAAAATTGATTTTTATTGTTTTTTTCACAAAGTGTCATTTTCCACTAACTTTTGACAAAAAATAAAATCTTCTATGAACTCACCATACTCCTAACGGAATACCTTGGGGTGTCTTCTTTCTAAAATGGGGTCATTTGTGGGGTTCCTATACTGAACTGGCATTTTAGGGGCCCTAAACCGTGAGGAGTAGTCTGGAAATCAAATTTCGCAAAATGACCTGTGAAATCCTAAAGGTACTCATTGGACTTTGGGCCCTTTAGCGCAGTTAGGGTGCAAAAAAGTGCCACACATGTGGTATTGCCATACTCGGGAGAAGTAGTACAATGTGTTTTGGGGTGTATTTTTACACATACCCATGCTGGGTGGGAGAAATACCTCTGTAAATGACAATCTTTTGATTTTTTTACACACAATTTTCCATTTACAGAGTTATTTCTCCCACCCAGCATGGGTATGTGTAAAAATACACCCCAAAACACATTGTACTACTTCTCCCGAGTACGGCGATACCACATGTGTGGCACTTTTTTGCACCCTAACTGCGCTAAAGGGCCCAAAGTCCAATGAGTACCTTTAGGATTTCACAGGTCATTTTGCGGAATTTGATTTCCAGACTACTCCTCACGGTTTAGGGCCCCTAAAATGCCAGGGCAGTATAGGAACCCCACAAATGACCCCATTTTAGAAAGAAGACACCTCAAGGTATTCCGTTAGGAGTATGGTGAGTTCATAGAAGATTTTATTTTTTGTCACAAGTTAGTGGAAAATGACACTTTGTGAAAAAAACAATAAAAATCAATTTTCCGCTAACTTTTGACAAAAAATAAAATCTTCTATGAACTCACCATACTCCTAACGGAATACCTTGGGGTGTCTTCTTTCTAAAATGGGGTCATTTGTGGGGTTCCTATACTGCCCTGGCATTTTAGGGGCCCTAAACCGTGAGGAGTAGTCTGGAAATCAAATTCCGCAAAATGACTTGTGAAATCCTAAAGGTACTCATTGGACTTTGGGCCCTTTAGCGCAGTTAGGGTGCAAAAAAGTGCCACACATGTGGTATCGCCGTACTCGGGAGAAGTAGTACAATGTGTTTTGGGGTGTATTTTTACACATACCCATGCTGGGTGGGAGAAATAACTCTGTAAATGGACAATTGTGTGTAAAAAAAATGAAAAAATTGTCATTTACAGAGATATTTCTCCCACCCAGCATGGGTATGTGTAAAAATACACCCCAAAACACATTCTACTACTTCTCTTGAGTACGGCAATACCACATGTGTGGCACTTTTTTGCAGCCTAACTGCGCTAAGGGGCCCAAAGTCCAATGAGCACCTTTAGGCTTTACAGGGGTGCTTACAAATTAGCACCCCCCAAAATGCGAGGACAGTAAACACACCCCACAAATGACCCCATTTTGGAAAGTAGACACTTCAAGGTATTCAGAGAGGGGCATGGTGAGTCCGTGGCAGATTTCATTTTTTTTTTGTCGCAAGTTAGAAGAAATGGATTCTTTTTTTTTTTCTTTTTTTTTGTCACAAAGTGTCATTTTCCGCTTACTTGTGACAAAAAATAATATCTTCTATGAACTCACTATGCCTCTCAGTGAATACTTTGGGATGTCTTCTTTCCAAAATGGGGTCATTTGGGGGGTATTTATACTATCCTGGAATTCTAGCCCCTCATGAAACATGACAGGGGGTCAGAAAAGTCATAGATGCTTGAAAATGGCAAAATTCACTTTTTGCACCATAGTTTGTAAACGCTATAACTTTTACCCAAACCAATAAATATACACTGAATGGTTTTTTTTTTTATCAAAAACATGTTTGTCCACATTTTTCGCGCTGCATGTATACAGAAATTTTACTTTATTTGAAAATTGTCAGCACAGAAAGTTAAAAAAATCATTTTTTTGCCAAAATTCATGTCTTTTTTGATGAATATAATAAAAAGTAAAAATCGCAGGAGCAATCAAATAGCACCAAAAGAAAGCTTTATTAGTGACAAGAAAAGGAGCCAAAATTCATTTAGGTGGTAGGTTGTATGAGCGAGCAATAAACCGTGAAAGCTGCAGTGGTCTGAATGGAAAAAAAGTGGCCGGTCCTTAAGGGGTAGAAAGACTGTGGTCCTCAAGTGGTTAAAGGGAAGATGCGTGGTAAAAAAAAAAAAATCCAAATCCACTTACCTGGAGCTTCCTCCAGCCCGTGGCAGGCAGGACGTGCCCTCGGTGCCGCTCCGCAGGCTCCCGGTGGTCTCTGGTGGTGCACCCGACCTGGCCAGGCCGCTGCCAGGTCGGGCTCTTCTGCGCTCCAACGTGCGCCTCTCGAGGGCGCGCTGACATCATCGGCCGTCCTCCGGGCTGTACTGCGCAGGTGCGGTAGTTCTGCGCCTGCGCAGTACAGCCCGGAGGACATCCGGTGACGTCAGCGCGCCCCGTGAGGCGCATTTTGGAGCGCAGAAGAGCCTGACCTGGCAGCCGGCCTGGCCAGGTCGGGTCGGCCACCGGAGAACACCGGGAGCCTGCGGAGCGGCTCCGAGGGCACGTCCTGCCTGCCACGGGCTGGAGGAAGCCCCAGGTAAGTGGATTTGGATTTTTTTAACTGTGTGAACCTTCCCTTTAAAAAAAAGAACATTTTTCCTTATTTAAAACTCAATCTTTTGAGGCAGTCGCCTTATACTTGAGGACAAAGCATGCAAACCGCCACTGTATTTGATCTTGTTTCTTCCTATGGCACGGTATACATGATTCTTGTTTCATACTACTGCACTATTGTACTGCCCTTCTCTTTCTCTCAAACAATAACTTGCTTTGACAAGAAAAGGATCTGAAAGAAGCTGACAGCTGCTATACCTAGGGAAGTAATACGGTATTTCATTACTGAAAGGAACAGATAAATGACTGAATTACAGGCAGCACTTAGTAATCTGCTAGGATAATCTAAAGGTAGGCCATGTAAAAGCAATTTTCTTTCTGTGATGTAATGGCTTTGTGCTAAATAGTGTTAGGTGTAGAATGTAAATCTTATGAAAAAGTTTTGACATATTGCACTCTGAGATGTTTCTTTTTTACAGTATGTGACATTTATATGGCAACACTTATCTGACTGTCAGTTTCAGTATACAATATAATGTATGATACGCACAGGCCATGATAATGGTGCAAATAATGAGGTACAGTGCAGATTATGGTATTGCAATTCACAACAATGATAATCAACATTAGGGCAAAACATATATATAGGCAGTGAGTCAAAGGTTCAATGAGCAAAGATGGCATGGAGGCAGATGAGGGAGGCTAGGGACTTTTACGGGGGGAAGGGGGCTAGTGTTCAGTAGAAAGACCGCCTTGGGGGAAGAAGGTGTTCCTGTGCTTTGAGGTTCTGGTGGGAATGGTTCTGTAGTGGCAGAAAGGCTGACAGGGCTAGAGGGCTTGTTCAATATGTTGATGGCCCTGGTCCTCAGACCAGAGGTGTGGAGGAGGTCCAGTGCTGGAAGGAGAGAGTCAGACCCAATGATCTCTGCAGCGTTGATTATGCTTTGACTACTGTACCTATTGATTTCAGTTGTGCCCGTGTACCAGACGATAATGAAGGAGCAGAGGATAGATTTGATGGTGGCACTATAGAAGCTGGTCATCAGTTCACACAGCATTCCACACTTCTTCATTTGCTTGAGGAAAAACAGTTGTTGTTGGGCCTTCTTCTGGTGGTGTTCTCACCCCATCTCAGATCGTTGGAGATGGTTGTGTCCTGGAAACGCTTGGAACCCTGGTGATATTGATGCCTTTGATGGAGACCGGATTGAGTTTGGGTGGGTGCCTGTCGCTTGAAATTGTGCCGGCGTACCAGATAAAAATGAAGGAGCAGAGGATATATTTCATGGTGATACTGTAGACGCTGGTCATCAGTTCACATGGCAGCCCAAACTTCTTCAGTTGCTGAGGAAAAACGGCCTTTGCCGGGCCTTCTTCTGGGCTTTGGTTTTCTCATCTCAGATCATTGGCGATGGTGGTTCCCTGGAACCGAATGCTTGGAACCCTGGTGTCATTGATGTCTTTGATGGACACCGGATTGAGTGTGGGTGGGTGCCTTTGGAAATGCACAATCGATTCCACAACTTTTGCTGTATTTAGGAGTTCAGGAGAAGAAAAGCTTGGGGGAAGAAGGTGTTCCTGCGCCTGGAGGTTCTGGTGGGAATGGCTCTGTAGTGGTGACCTGAGGAGGAGGTGTACACATTGTAGTGCCAAGGCTATACCATACCAGCTCTAGGCAGAGGTCCAGTGGCACTGCTTGGATTTGCCTTTGTACAATTTTCTTCTAAGGGGGTTTTCATCCTATATGGTACCGGTACCCCAGGTTACACAAACTGTGACATCCACAAAATTGAAATTCTATAGTATAAAATAATAATACGATGCTACAATTACTTTTCCCAGTACATGAACCATGCAATGCAAAGAAAATAGTGAGTGTGGCCACAGCATATTGTGAAGAGCCAAATAGTAGGCATAACAAAAAAGCACATGAGCTTATATTGCATGCTGTAGGTACTTCGCAATGTGCCACATTTACTTTACCAATAAATTGCCGAGCCCCAAACAAGCATCACTGCTCCTCATGCCACAGTGTCACACATCAAGACGTAGACATAAAAATGTAAGTAGCAAAAAAAACCGCACAAAAGTAATTTACTAAGCAAGGAACAAAGGCAGGGGCGGAACTAGACTTAATAGGGCCCCTCTGCAAAAATGTCCATGACCCCACGTGATTGATTGGGAGCCGGTGAATGGCAGTAGAGTGTTCTGCTGTGAAGCAGCCTCTGGAAGTAGGAAGAAATTACACACACTCCTCCACATGGTTGTCCTGAGTGAATGGGGACTGACTGGCTGCACTTGAGGTTGGCGAGAGGGAGGAGGCAGGGCCCCCAAAGCCTCAGGACCCCCCTGCGATGGCAGGGGTCGCAGGGGTGATTGTTACGCCCATGAACAATAGATAGATATTATCAATATTATCATGAACAATAGTGCAGATATTACCAATGAGAGGCAGATATAATAATATCTCACCCTGACTACTGTAGTCCCCTGCTCTGTGACCAGGCGCGGAGCTAGGGGGGGTCGGGGTAGGACAAGTGCCCCAGGGCGCCTGGTCCCCGAGGGCGCCCTCAGCCTGGCTGAGCTGCGGGTTTTTTTTTTTTTTTTGCGGCGGAGGGGAAGGGGGCCAGCGCAGAGAAGAGGGAGAGCTGTGCGGACGGTGGGGAAGGGGGGCCATCTCCCCCCTCCTTCGCTCACCTTAGGTGCTCTCCCTCCCTCGCTGTCCCCTCCAATGTCCTCCGGGTGGCTGGCCTGGCAGCGGCGGGCGGAACTCACCTCCGTCTCGCTCCAGTGCCGGCCGGAAGTTCGGGTGCGCAGCCGCTGCTCTGGTCTGGACCAGACCAGAGTAGTGGCAGATCCATCCGGCGCTGCGATGAGACGGAGGTAAGTTCCGCCCGCCGCTGCCAGCCTGAGCCACCCGGACATTAGAGGGGAGAGCGAGGAAGGGAGAGCAGCTCTTCTCTGCGCTGCTCCCCTCCTGCTGGGGAGGGGGACACCTGACCTGGCTACCTACTCTGGGCACATATACCCCTAACTACATATACTGGGCATATACCCCTGGCTACCTACTCTGGGCACATATACCCCTGGCTACCTACTCTGGGCACATATACCCCTGGCTACCTACTCTGGGCACATATACCCCTGGCTACCTACTCTGGGCACATATACCCCTGCCTATATATACTGGGCATATACCCCTGGCTACCTACTCTGGGCACATATACCCCTGGCTACCTACTCTGGGCACATATACCCCTGCCTACATATACTGGGCATATACCCCTGGCTACCTACTCTGGGCACATATACCCCTGGCTACCTACTATGGGCACATATACCCCTGGCTACCTACTCTGGGCACATATACCCCTGGCTACCTACTCTGGACACATATACCCCTGGCTACCTACTCTGGGCACATATACCCCTGCCTATATATACTGGGCATATACCCCTGGCTACCTACTCTGGGCACATATACCCCTGGCTACCTACTCTGGGCACATATACCCCTGGCTACCTACTCTGGGCACATATACCCCTGCCTACATATACTGGGCATATACCCCTGGCTACCTACTCTGGGCACATATACCCCTGGCTACCTACTCTGGGCACATATACCCCTGCCTACATATACTGGGCATATACCCCTGGCTACCTACTCTGGGCACATATACCCCTGGCTACCTACTCTGGGCACATATACCCCTGCCTATATATACTGGGCACATATACCCCTGGCTACCTACTCTGGGCACATATACCCCTGGCTACCTACTCTGGGCACATATACCCCTGGCTACCTACTCTGGGCACATATACCCCTGCCTACATATTCTGGGCATATACCCCTGGCTACCTACTCTGGGCACATATACCCCTGCCTACATATACTGGGCATATACCCCTGGCTACCTACTCTGGGCACATATACCCCTGGCTACCTACTCTGGGCACATATACCCCTGCCTACATATACTGGGCACATATACTCCTAACTACATATACTGGGCATATACCCCTGGCTACCTACTCTGGGCACATATACCCCTGGCTACCTACTCTGGGCACATATACCCCTGCCTACATATACTGGGCACATATACCCCTAACTACATATACTGGGTACATATACCCCTGGCTACATATACTGGGCACATATACCCCTGGCTACATATACTGGGCACATATACCTCTGGCTACATATACTGGGGACACATACCCCTGCCTACATATACTGGGCACATATACCCCTGGCTACCTGTTCTGTGGACATCTCTACCCCTGGCTACCTGTTCTGGGGACATCTATACTGCTGGCCACCTATTCTGGGGACACCTATAGACCTGGGGCTACCTATTTTTGGGCAAGCACTGCTGTCAGATTGAGTGCATTTTGGGGAACTGCTGCCAGGTGAGAGGTGTCTACCATATTAAGGGGACATTCTGCCTATTTATGTGAAATGCTGTCTATTTATGTGCCTCATGACTGCTGAATTTGTCTTGTTGGGGGCCTCATGGTTACTGAATTTGTCTTGTTGGGGGCCTCATGATTTGTTGGGGGCCTCAAGATCGCTGAATTTGTCTTGTTAGGGGCCTCATGATTGCTGAATTTGTCTTGTTAGGGGCCTCATGATTGCTGAATTTGTCTTGTTGGGGGCCTCAGGATTGCTAAATTTGTCTTGTTGGGGGCCTCATGTTTGCTCATGATTGCGGAATTTGTCTTGATGGGGGGGGGGGGCTCATGATTGCTGAATTTGTCTTGGAACATGCTGGAAGGTACATACTGAGGGAGGGTGGGTGAGCGTGAGCCTGCTAACCTCCATGTACATTTGAAGGGGCGTGACCAAGTGTGGAGTACCCATAACCACGCCCACATTTGGTCACGACCCTTCACCTTAGGGGGCGCATTAATAGTCTTTGTCCCCGGGCGCTGAAAACCCTAGCTACGCCTCTGTCTGTGACCTACCAACTAACTTACTTACATCCCTCAAATATATGCTGAACCCGACCACTAGACTTATCCACCTCTCTTTTCACTCCTCAGTGGCTGCTCCTCTGGCAAGCTTTTTTTTGGCTGACAATCAACCAGATGATCCCCTTCCAACTCCTAATATTTACTTAGGCCTAGTTCACACTACAAATCGCAAGCGCAATCACAAGCGCTAAATACTTTGTGAGCAATTGTGTTAAGCAGTTTCTGGCATTTTTAGAGTGATTGGAGTTTATTTGAAAGTGATTTTGTATTCCTTTTCGTTTTACGATTTGCGATTTTGTGTGTGCCGACAAACAGGAAGTGCACTCTGACCCAGAACTGAATGCCTTTTAAAGCAAATTTGCTTGTAAACCACTTACAAAATCACTGTCCAAAGCACTTTTAAAGCGATTTCCGAATTTTCCTATACTTTGCATAGAAGCGCAATTGCCCAGAAAATGTTGCAAAACTCATCGCTCATGTGAGAACACTCACATAGGATTTCATTACACAAGCTCTTTTACAGCAGTTTTAGAAAAGCTTGATTCATTAAACCGTGATAACTCAAATATTACACCTTATCAAAGATATCACACCTTCTGAAAAGATATCATTCCTTATCAAAAATAGCACAGCTTATCAAAGATATCACACCTTATCAAAAATAGCACACCTTATCAAAGATATCACACCTTATCAAAGTTAACATGCCTTATCAGAGTAGCACAGCGAGCGCTACAAACCCTCAGGGACTCAGGGATGAACGAGTGCCATTGCCAATTAGCAGGCATAAGTTTGTAGCGCTTGCTATGCTACTCTGATAAGGCATGTTAACTTTGATAAGGTGTGATATATTTTCATAAGGTGTGATATCTTTTCATAAGGTGTGATATCTCTGATAAGGTATGATATTTTAGTTATCACAGTTTAGTGCAGGGGTCCTCAAACGTTTTGGGTTGAGGGCCAGGTCAACATACTGCAGGCAGCTGGGGGGCCGGAGTATACATTAAATAATGTAAAAGTCTTTGCGGGCCAGACAGTGAAGCAAACCCAGGTGACAGCCTGCAGTGGACAGCAGTGTCACCTGATGTGGAATTTCATTGGAAACCAGCGAATTACTGCTTTCTGGCTTCCATGTGGATGGGTTTATGCCAGCACTGCTATTCCATGTGTGGATCCCCAGTATTTAAAGATGTAGCAGTAATACATTTTGTGTGTGGGGGCCATTAAAAAAAACATCAGGGGGCCACATTCGGCCCGCGGGCCTTCGTTTGAGGACCACTGGTTTAGTGAATCAAGCCCATAGTGTGAACCAGCAATCATGCTAACTTTCAAAGCTTTCTATAATCTCTCCGCATGTCTTACTTTCGTACATGTCCTAGTTTCTGAATACAATTAAGGACGAGGCGGATACAGGAGACGATAAGAATACTCGGGGAGCTTTAATAACTGCAGAGATGAGCCATAATGACATAAGATTATACTGAGGAAGGATCAGGCCTGATGATGGGGCAGAGAAATTATGACCTTGAGGTCTACACTCTGGGATCCAGAGGGTGTGAGAAAGTGGAAGAGTCCATTACTATCATTCAGGATGCAAACTCTCTCAATATGACTGCTAGAATTGTGTGGCAAACATCTTCCTGTCTTTACTTTCTAGTTTGCAGATAGGGAAATGTACCAGATTACAGAATTAGGCAGTCATTTGCTGAGGCATTACTCTCATGAGAAGCTTCATGATGAAGCGACACATCCAGAGTATACAATTACTTTAATGTTAAGATGTATGTTAACAACAGTTTACATTAGGCAGAGTGGAGTGGTTTGGGTGATATCAAAAGAGTCTGGGTTATAATATTCTCACTACCTGACTATGAGGCAGGGAACACACTTGACAGTTTTCGTACGCGTTTTCTGCACAGAAAAACGGAGAACTCGTGTTAATCAATGGGCTAATGTGTTTTTCACGCAGGTAAAAACTGACATTCTGCATGATGATTCTGCACATTTTGTCAGTTTTCTGTATTAGTTACCTTAGCTGCTGTGAAAAAATGTGTGCGTTTTTCTGCACAGAAACACACTTGTGCAGAAAAACACACACAGAAAACTGAAAGACAAGTAGACAAGTGTATTCCTTGCCTAAGATTCCTTGTATTAAACTGAACCCGACAGCTACCTGACATAAACTAAGCCAAACCAAGCTAAGTGTCTTCCGATGCCAGCATAAGATGCTTGTACCTCTAAAAAACATCCATTAGTGGACCTGAACTCTTGTGAGGACGCAAGGAATATAGAGATAAATGCACCCTGTGTGTTTTTGGAGAGAAGAGCCTGTCTAATTCCCCCTCATCTATATGTAATCTCAAGTGTAATTTGAGCTCTCCACTGTGTCAGCACAAACAGACAATCGTTGGTCCTGGGCAGACACAGCTAAGAACAAAATGATAAAAATAATAAATTAACAAATAAACACAGTATGTTGTTAACCCTTTGTTGGCTTCCATGAAAGCAGGAAGTAGACACATTGTAGATTAATTGCAGGAGTTCTGTAATCTGTAACAAATAAATGTTTTTCTTTAAAGGTTTTTATGCTGTTGCTTAGAGCAGAGAGGAAGGTCTTAGTTCAGGTCTGTTTTAATGACAACAATATTCTGTCCCTCTCTGACCTGAAAACATGACCCAGTATAAGATGGTTTGCAGTAAAGCTTGATGCTTTGCATTCTTTGCACACACATTACAGATAGGTACAGCAGCTTACTGCACAGCAAATAAAAAAGAACAAAAACGATTGACTAGGCAGCCATGTTGCGTCATCGATCTCTGCCGGTTTCTATCATTGTACTGGAATTGGCCAGACAGCCTTTAGTTGAGTGGAAAATCTCAGAGAGGATGTACTTTCTCCAGAAACTGGAGATAGGAGACTGCAAGCAATGTGGGGAGAAGCCTACTTCACAAGACAAGAGACTCGTACAGTAATAATGGCCGCTGATGAAGACAGTGGTCCTCAAAGACTTTAGAATAAAATAATACAAACCTCTGTGTGTTTTATTATCAGGAGACCCCTATACACAATTGGTGGAGCGATTCTATCACCAAATTTGATCTGAAACGACTCAAGCAGGCATGGGTTTTTACCCAAAGAGACCCAGTGGTGGGGACAGCGATCTGGAACTGATAGGAGTCATGCTTCTCCTCTATTTTTGAGCCACGACCCCCCCCCCCCCCCGCTCCCTGGGCACGGCACTTTTTAGAGTTGTAGGGGCCACACTGCTTTCTCTCCCATAGTGATCCAGGCAGTAGCAAGCCACTGAGGAGTGCAGCAGATTTGCTTGCTGACTACCAAGAAGTCCTGCTGATCCACTCCCTAGCACCAGTTAAAGTAAGGCTACTTACACACCAAGACGTTGCGTTTTAGGGGACGTTATGGTCGCATAACATGCCCCTAACGCAACGTATGGTGGTGTTGAAGTTGGATGTCAGATTGAGCTGCGTTATGCAGCTCTCAAAGCAGCCGCTCCAGGTTAGTGATAGGAAGTCCTTATCTTTTTAAGGATTCGGATCATTTGAATCGGATCATTGAAAAGATCCGGATCTTTGAGCCGAATCATTTGAATCCTTTTACTAGGGAAGCAGACTGGGTGAAATGACTAGCAGGACAGGACTTTCCCTGCACTGTACATTCTGTATGTTCCTGTTTCTTCCAGACAGACATCCACTGTGAACCGAATCTTTCATTGTGATGATCCGGATGATTCGACTCACAAAAAAGATCCAGATCAAATGAACGATTCGTTCATGATCCGGACAACACTACAGTCCTACCAGGAGTCTCTGCAGTGCAGTGAATATTAATTAGCCATGTGGCTGGCTGCTGCTGCGGAGGAGGAGGAGGAGGAGGAGGAGGAGGAGGAAGGGAGACCTCCTCCTCCAACATTACTGAGCATGTGCAAGCAGTCTAACGTTGCTTAGACCAGTATAACGTACAGCATGCAGCACTTTGTTTAAACGTGCTGCGTTACTATATAACGCAACGTGGGCACTGTGAACAGCACAATTGATTTTACAGTGCTGTGAGTTAAGCTGCATTAATGGCTGCTGTAACGTGGGACTTTAACATCCCACTGTGAAACCAGCCTCAGAGCTGTTACCTCCTGCTGTCAGTTTATGTCATCTGGTGTCACAACCTGCTGTCTTCCTTCATCACTTTCTGCTGTCTGTGTACATGATATTCTGCTATTGTTCAGCCTCACCTCCTGCTGTCGGGTACATCAAAAAAGGGCGTCGGGGAAAAAAGGGCGCGTGGTGTAAACGATAAGCAGTATTATCGTTTATAAAAATATTGTGTAGAATTTCGTTTACAAATAGTGTTTTAAGAATTTATAAATCATTAAATAATGTGTATGAAATCGGCAATTCTTAAAACGTTAATCTTCCCTGTTTCTAAACTCAAACTTATAATTACAATTGTTAAAAAAACCACCCCAAAGCCCTCCCTGTACCTATCCCTAACCTCTAGACCCCCTGGTGGTGCCTAAACCTAAGACCCCCCTGGGGGTGCCTAAACTAAGACCCCCCTGGTGGTGCCTAAACCTAAGACCCCCCTGGTGGTGCCTAAACTTAAGACCCCCCTGGTGGTGCCTAAACCTAAGACCCCCTATAGATAATAATGTTTTACAAACATTAATAAATAAAAAATTTAAATAAAAAAATTTAAATAATTTTTTTGGGTGGATAATAATGTTTTACAAATGTTTTACAAATAGTGATTGTAAAAAATATATTGCAATTTACGTTACGTACTGATCGCTTTATTTTGTGAATAATGTTTTACAAACAGTAAGGGTTAAAATGTTAAATAATGTTTTAATTAAATAGGATAAATATGTTTAGTATTTTTATTATCGTTATTCGGCACAGGCTCATTTTCTAAACGTAAATCATCACAAGCACAGTTATAAAACATTAAAAATCTCTGGGCGCCTTTTTTAAAACGTTAATAATCTCCGGCGCCCTTTTTTCCCTGTTTGGCGCCCATTAAACGATATTTATAATGGGAGTGAATGGGGCGCCCTTTTTGTCCACTTGTCTCATGCACCCAAATCTGCTGCTTCCCCTGCTGTCTTTCCTCATCACTTCCTGCCCTTCTCACTTGTCACCTTTTGCTGTCTTTGCTCATCTCCTCACAATGCCGCAGAACATAACATTTTTCCAGGTGTGTGATTCAGATGCAACTAATACCAGAAAGATCATCAGGAATGCCAGGCAACTAGTATTGTTTAAAAGGAAATAAATATAGCAGCCTCCATATGCCTCTCTCTTCAGGTTCTCTTTAAGAGTCCAGAGGTTAGAATGTTTGATCTGCATATTGAGGGCGTAAAGAGGAGTAGACATTGGGAAGTAATTTGGATCACCAACTTTATATGTATGTATACTGGCCCATGAATATATAATTATATGTGACCACCAACTGTATTTGACTTAGTACTCTGACTTTATTGGCATGATGAAGATATTTAAATCATTATACGGTGGTTAAGCTCTTGGAGCCTTCAGTAATACTCTATGACTGAGCTTAGTCTGCAGCAGTACAGTTTTGTAACTAAAGCGTACATTACACCAAAACTAAAATTAGCATTGGGGCGACCTATTATTAGTAACTCTTCACTGTAATTGGTTGAGGTGGTCAAAAGGAAAGTTTTGTTTTCCAGAATACTGCTTTGTGAAACAGAGCTATGGCAGCTATAGATTATCTGTGTAATGTTTATTTGACATGTTTGATTATTCTCACATATTTGGATTCAAATACAAGAACAACTTTTTACATAGTATGTAAATAATGTATGTATATACAGTGCTGCCCATAAATATTCATACCCCGGCAAATTTTGAATTAGTTACTTTTATTCAACCAGCAAGTAATTTTTTAGAAAAAAAAAAAAATTCTCAGAATTTATTTACATTTGAGCAAAAAGTGTCCAGTAAAAAATTATTCATACTCTTCTGGCTATTACAGTAATCAAACGCTTCCTATAATTGCAAATGCTTTTTGCATGTCTCCACAGGTATTTTTGCCCATTTATCTTTAGCAATGAGTTTCAAATCTTTCAGGTTGGAGAGTCTTCTTGCTATCACCCTGATCTTTAGCTCCCTCCACAGATTCTCAATTAGATTCAAGAGAAGACTCTGCCTGGGCCATTCCAAAACGTTAATGTTGTTGTCTGCTAACCATTTTTTCAACAATTTTGCTGTGTGTTTTGGGACATTGTTATGCTGAAATATCCACTGGTGCCCAAGGCCAAGTTTCTCTGCAGACTGCCTGATGTTGTCATTGAGAATCCTCATGTATTGCCCTTTTTTATGGTGCTGTTTACTGTGACTAGGTTCCCTGGTCCATTAGCTGAAAAACGCCCCCAAAGCATAAGGTTCCCGTGTTTGACAGCGGGGATGGTGTTCTTTGGGTTGAAGGCTTCTATTTTTTTACGCCAAATGAAGGAAACATCATTTGATCAAACAATCCAATTTTTGTTTCATCTGACCATAACACAAAAGACCAGAAGTCTTCTTCTTTGTCCAGATGAGCATTTGCAAAGGCCAAGCGAGCTTTTGTGTGCCTTATCTGGAGAAGTGGTGTCCTCCTTGGTCTGCATCCGTGGAACCCAGCAGTGTGCAGTGTCCGTTGGTTTGTTTGCCTTGAGACATTACCACCAGCAGAGCTCAGATTCACCAGGATTGCCTTGGTGGTGATCCTTGGATTCTTTTTCACCTCTCTCGCTATCCTCCTGGCCAGCACAAGTGTCACTTTTGGCTTCTGACCACGTCCTCTGAGATTTTCCATAGTGCGGAACATCTAGTATTTTTTAATAATACTTTGCACTGTAGCCACTGGAACTTGAAAACCTCTAGAAATGGCCTTGTAGCCTTTTCCTGACTTGTGAGCAGCCACAATGCGCAGCCGCAGGTCCTCACTGAGCTCCACAAACCAACTGGAGAGAGCAGCTGTTTTTCACCTGTTGAGTTAATTAAAACAGCTGTTCCCAATTAATCAGGGTAATTAGGATGCTTTAGAGCAGCTTGGACTTTTGGAATGGTATACAACTTTGGATTTTCCCAAAGACTGACAGTTTGTGAAGGGTATGAATAATTTTGGACCTTATAACCTTTAAACAAAATAACCTTTAAACAAAACCTTATATAACCTTTAAACAAAAAAAAATTATTTGTTACACCTGATACAAAATCTTAAAATAAATATTCACTGTTTATACTTCATGAAAGCAGACATATTGTTAACCTCCTGTGCTTTTAAATGTCCTTATCTGCCATCTCTGCAATAGGCAGTCATGTGACACAGGGAGAGATCAGATTACAACTGGTGATTAGACACAGATGAGGGGGAATTAAACAGTCGAAACTCTCTGAATAAATACAGGATGCATTGCTCTATGTATTTCTTCAGTTCTGTGCAAGAGTTCAGGTCCACTTTAAATGTAAATAAAAGCTGAGACATGTTTTTTTTTCTCCACAATAATGCCTCTTGTACATCATCTTATTATCTTTTGGGAGGCACCTATGTCATTTCCCGTCAAAAAATTGCTTGCTGGTTGAATAAAAATAACTTTAAGTAAAACATTTCCAGGGGTATGTATAATTATGGGCAGCACTGTATGTATTGTATTTGTCAGTGTATAAGATGCTCCAGAATATAAGACACACATTGGTTTAGAGGGCAAAACCCAGGCAAAAAAAAATAGACTAAGCCTGGTGCATCCATATTCCAGGAGTGTCTTGTAGATGTACTTTCCCAATTATTGTGTGCTCCTCTGCCCCCCATGTGCTTCCCTCTGTCCCCATGTGTCCCCTTCTGCCCCCAGTGTGTTCCCTTCTGCTCCCCATGTCCCCCTTAGTGAATTCCCAGTGTGTCCTCTTCTGTCCCCAGTGCATCTCCTTCTTTCCCTCATGTGTCCCCAGTTTGTCCCCTTCTGTCCCCAGTGTGTCCTTCTCTGTCCACTGCTTCTCTGTCCCCGTCCGTGTCCCCCCTCCGCTCTACCCCGTATGTCCTTCTCAGTCTCCCGTGTGTCTTCTGCTCCCCCTTGTGGCTTCTGCTTCCCCGTTTGTCCTCCGCTCCCCCTTTACCCCCCCTCCGTGCGTCTCCTACTCCCCCCCCCCCCCCCGTGTCTTCCTGTTCAGTAACTCTGCTACTGCCTACTGAGCGTGCCCTTGCGGCTGCAGCTTAAAGAGGAACTTCAGTCTAAACAAACATATTGTCATTAAATTACATTAGTTATGTTTATTAACATTTTTTTCCACATTTCGTCATATTACTGCCACAAACATGAATCAATTTTATTGGAATTCCACGTGAAAGACCAATACAAAGTGGTGTACATGTTAGAAGTGGAACGAAAATCATACACGATTCCAAACATTTTTTACAAATCAATAACTGCAAAGTGGGGTGTGCGTAATTATTCAGCCCCCTGAGTCGATACTTTGTAGAACCACCTTTTGCTGCAATTACAGCTGCCAGTCTTTTAGGGTATGTCTCTACCAGCTTTGCACATCTAGAGACTCAAATCCTTGCCCATTCTTCTTTGCAAAACCGCTCCAGCTCAGTTAGATTAGATGGACAGCGTTTGTGAACAGCAGTTTTCAGATCTTGTCACAGATTCTCGATTGCATTTAGATCTGGACTTTAACTGGGCCATTCAAACACATGGATATGTTTTGTTTTAAACCATTCCATTGTTACCCTGGCTTTATGTTAAGGGTCGTTGTCCTGCTGGAATGTGAACCTCCGCCCCAGTCTCAAGTCTTTTGCAGGCCCCAAGAGGTTTTCTTCCAAGATTGCCCTATATTTGGCTCCATCCATCTTCCCATCAACTCTGACCAGCTTCCCTGTCCCTGCTGAAGAGAAGCACCCACAGAGCATATTGCTGCCACCACCATATTTGACAGTGAGGATGGTGTGTTCAGAGTGATGTGCAGTGTTAGTTTTCTGCAACACATAGCGTTTTGCATTTTGGGCAAAAAGTTCCATTTTGGTCTCATCTGACCAGAGCACCTTCTTCCACATGTTTGCTGTGTCCCCCACATGGCTTGTGGCAAACTGCAAATGGGACTTCCTATGCTTTTCTGTTAACAATGGCTTTCTTCTTGCCACTCTTCCATAAAGGCCAACTCTGTGCAGAGTACGACTAATAGTTGTCCTATGGACAGATTCCCCCACCTGAGCTGTAGATCTCTGCAGCTCGTCCAGAGTCACCGTGGGCCTCTTGACTGCATTTCTGATCAGCGCTTTTCTTTGTTCAGCCTGTGAGTTTAGGTGGACGGCCTTGTCTTGGTAGGTTTACAGTTGTGCCATACTCCTTCCATTTCTGAATGATCACTTGAACAGTGCTCCATGGGATGTTCAAGGCTTTGGAAATCTTTTTGTAGCCTAAGCCTGCTTTAAATGTTTCAATAACTTTATCCCTGACCTGTCTGGTGTGTCACAGAGCACCTGTAACTGACATTAGATTACACACAGGTGCACTCTATTTAGTCATTAGCACTCATCAGGCAATGTCTATGGGCAACTGACTGCACTCAGATCAAAGGGGCTGAATAATTATGCACACCCCACTTTGCAGTTATTTAATTGTAAATAATGTTTGGAATCATGTATGATTTTCATTCCACTTCTCACGTGTACACCACTTTGTATTGGTCTTTCACGTGGAATTCCAATAAAATTGATTCATGTTTGTGGCAGTAATGTGACAAAATGTGGAAAACTTCAAGGGGGCCGAATACTTTAGCAAGCCACTGTAGATAGGTAATATAATCTCTTATCCACCCTGTTTTAAAAGAACACGCAAATGTTTGATTTCATGAGGGCAGCCATCTTTTTGGTTGAAAGGAGGTGAAAGGGAGCATGAGACACAGTTCCAACTGTCCTGTGTGCTGATCACCCCTCCCAGTTGCTAGGCAATGTGAATAAAAACATAGGAAATCCCATCATGCTTTGCACAGCATCAGGAAAAAAAAGCCCGGGCAGGTTTCTTTGATGGGTGGAGCTTAGCTAAAAATGCAGCTAAAAATGATGCTTTGGTAAGAACAACAAAGTTCTGATGCTGTGAAACTGTTAAAGAAACACCAAGCCTTTTCAGTTCTGCTGAGTAGATTTTTAGTCCAGAGGTTCACTTTAAGCGCTTTGAGTCGGCCAGGAGAAAAGCGGGATATAAATGTTGTTTGTCTTGTCTATATTACAACAATTCAGTACTATCTAGGTTCTGCATACATGATGATTATTGAGATGCTAATAGTTCTAGCTTACATACAAATTCCATGCAAATCGTATGCGGTTTAGAAATAAGTCAGTTGAACCAGCAGAAAGTGTTTTTGATTGGCCCAATTCCAATCTGCATATGATTTGCATGATTTTTTGGGGAATTATGAGCATCTCACTGACCATGTCTAATGATGAAGAATAGGGAGCTGTGTCCCTAAGAAACCCTTTGGTCCAGGGGTCTAGTCCTGGGAAAAGAGGTGAGTAGACTCACCCTAAAAACCCCTGTGCCGCTGGGCGTGGTTAAGCAGAATGTGGGCACAGTCATGGGTGAGGCCAAATATACATGACCTTAGCAGTGGTGTAAAAGATCTGCCAGGGAAGTTTAAGCTCTGCCGTAGTGTATCCCCCAAAAATAGATATAATCTGACAGCATTTCACCAAAAAGACACGTAATCTGGTAGAAATTCCTCCAAAATACAGATAAGATGCCAGTGGTTCCTACAAAATAGACAATGTTGCAGCAGCAGTTCCCCCAACATACACATAATCTGGAAGTAGTTCCCCAAAATACGCAAAACCTGGCAGCGGATCGCCCAAAATACACGTAACACCCAAAATACATGTAATCTGGCAGCAGTTCACAAAAATACATGTAATGTGGCAGCAGCCGTTCCCCTAACATACACATAATCTGGCAGATGTTCCCCAAAATACACTTAATCTGTCAACAGCGGTTCCCCAAAAATACAGATAATCTGACAGCAGTTCCCCCAAAATAGGTACACCCAGCATATGTAGCCAGGTCTACAGGTGTCCCCAGTATAAGAAGTCATGAGTATAGTTGTCCCCAGAATAGGTAGCCAGGTGTATAATGTCCCCAGAATAAGTAGCCAGGTGAATAAATGTCCCCAGAATAGGCGGCCAGGTGTATAGGTGTCCCATAATTAGCCAGGTGTATAGATGTCCCCAGAATAGGTAGCCAGGAGTTTATGTGTCCCCAGCAGGAGGGGAGGCAGTGCAGGGGGGGGGGAAGGAGCGTTGGGCACAGCAGTGGAGAAGGGGGGGAACGTCTCCCCCCCTCCCTTCCCTCACCTTGGGGCTCCCCCTACCTCACTCTCCCCTCCAGAACTAAAATTTGCGGGCGGGACTTACCACCTCCTCGTTCCGACACAATAGGAAGCTCTCCATTGCCACTAGTGTGGTCTCGTCTAGACCAGAGCAGCGGCACACAGAACTTCCCTGGCGCTTGGAACGAGGAGGAGGTAAGTCCCACCCGCTGCCAGCCACCCGCAAATGTTAGTTCTGGAGGGGAGAGTGAGAGAGGGGGAGCCCCAAGGTGAGGGAAGGGGGGGAGACGTCCCCCCTTCTCCACCGCTGTGCCCAACGCTCCCCCTTCACTGTACTCTCTCCCTCCACACATACTAGGGTGGACAAAATCCACCCTCTGAAAAAAGCAGGTGGACGTCGTCCACCCGCGTTCACGCAGGACTCGACCCCCTGCTTTGGTCTCTGTGTCTCAAACAATTTACTGTTGTTTCAGACACAGAGACCACTGAAGCTGTGCATAGGGATGTTCAATGAGATGCAAATAGTTTCTCCTTGCATTCAAAATTCATGTAAATTTTATGCAGCTTGACATTGGACCAGTCAAAATTGACAGGAAGTTATTCTGATTTGTTTAATTTCAAGCTGCATATAATTTGAATGAAATTTTAATGCAAGGAGAAATGATTTGCATCGTATTGATCATCCCTAGTTGTGCATGTAGATGGTATATAGCCTTGATGAAGATTTCATTTTCTAAGTGTTGGATATCAGAAAAGGAGTGAAATTGGGATATGTGGATAGAAATGCTGATTATGGATCTTTTTATCCTCTCTATGGCATTACATAATGCCTGTCACTTTCCTCCAGAAGCCTCAGTACCATGCCTGGAGCCTGCTTGGTTGAAGCTGCCAGTATACATAACACTCACCCGGTCTGACCATTAATTAAAAGAAAATTAAAGTTAATGCTTTCAGCAATCGGAAGCTAAATATTCTGGTTTCTGTAAAACAGGCACGTATAGACCGACAGATGACCCAGGTTTTGCATTTTGCAAAATTTGGTTTATCACCACACATGTATTTCTGCTTTGCTTGCATGCTTTGTTTTTACACTTTTCTTTGTATTTATTATTTGCCTTCACACTATTTCTCTGACACAAGAGGGCAAACATGGATTTTCAGACTTCAGTCCATCCTTGTCTCACTATGCTTTCCTAGGGCACTGCTTCGCTGTGAGCATCTCCACCAAGAGAGATCAGCAAAACCATTGGGCTATCAGATCCGTTCCCAACCAAATACGACACATGGCCTAAATATGTAAAGCATGTCCCTTTGCACACACAGCAAAATGAATTTAAATATCATAGGAGTTAGCGTGAAGTTATAATCAGGGCCGGCACTACATGGAAAGCAACCTAAATCATTATTCAGGCAGTAAAATCTAGGGGCAGCACCGATTACTGAATATGAGGAGAGGCCGCAGTGGAGCACAATAACCTAGTCCAGTCATGCGACATGTATCAGGAGCCTATGGAAAGGTGCTGGTGATAGGCTGCAGTGAAGAGGAGATGACCCAGTGCTGAACTATGTATTTGTGTTAGGAGGTAGCTATGGATATTTAGATTGGGGGAGGGGGTGGATATAGAGAGGCGGGCCACGGCACTTCGTATACTAAGGTGGAGAAGGGGGACACACAGAATCTGGCTGCACTTCCTCCAAAGAGGAGGGAGGGATCCAGATACTGGCTGCACTTTTAATTGAGGGAGGTGTAGTAAGCAGAATGATTACTGGCCACACTTATGGGGGGGGGGGGGGAGGGGGCAGGTGCCGACTGCATTTCTACAGGGGGAGGGGGAAAGCTACTACCCAGCCTTCAAACTAGGAGGTATGGGGGCACAACGTATACCTTCCAACCAAGGGGGGGGGGGGCATACTGTGTGCAGCTAGTCTGTTTTACCCCCTTCCTGGGAGCACACATAATGCTCATCACTTGAAGACACAGTCCCTCGAGACTCATGGAGACTCATGAAGTATTATGCTTCCCCTACAAATTGTCCATAGTGGTGCCATAGTGCAATGGGCCACTCACTGAATCAGTAGGAGGATGTCCCATGTCTAACCATTTGCAGCACTTTGCTGTGCATGCACTAGAATCCATGTCATACCATAGTGAGCACTGTTGCCATGACAGTGCATCAAAGAGCAGGGAGTTAAGGGAAAATATGGGCAGTCCAATCACATTACAAGTATCATTGTCAATACATATGAAGGCAGTTCATAGTAGAAGATCATTCAATTGCAGCAGTCAGTGGTAGATATGTGTATCAGTGAACTCATGTAAGCAGAGGACATTGTATTGGTCTTTTCCTGGAAGCATCGGGGAAGCATAACTAGATCATGAGCAAAGCATGATGTGCCTGTACACCATTAGGCTTTACATTCCCTGTCACTGGTGCCCACACAATTATTTGTGGTTAATCAGACTGTGAGTCCACAGGCAGAGCGAAAATGTAATCACAGTGCAAGAAACTCAATGGATTTACCATCTACTCCCAAAATAAGAATTAAATAAGGGAGTAAGGTAAGAAGCATGGCTAATGAGAAGGGAAATTAAAAATACAGAGGGGAGTAAGTGAGTTCTAATCAATCAGATCTTTAGAAATGACTGTGCACAGAGTAATTGGCTTAAATGCCTCCTCCTGTATATTTTATTCCTGTGACTTTCCCCACCTCTGTATGGTCTTGGTATCTGGTTGATGACCATGTAAGTCATATATCTGGTGATGTGTCTAGGCAAAGTGGACCACTTCTGGTTCTGTGAGAACCAATGGGTTACCCTTGTCACTTGCTGTTATTGCAAGGTGCACATTGCTCCTATGACGTTGAAACCTTATTTTTTTTAAGGGTTCGATCATTGTAGGGCTGTGGAGTTGGTGCAAAAATCATCCGACTCCAACACTGACTCCTCAGTTTATGAAAACCCCAACTCCAGGTACCCAAAATGGCTCCGTCTCCTCGACTCCGACTCCTTAGTCTAATACTTTCCAGGGCTGTCGATTTTGTACAAAAATCATCCGACTCCGACTCCAACTCCCGACTCCGACTCCTTGGTTTATGAAACCACTGACTGATTCCAGGTACCCAAAATTGCTCCAACTCCTTGATTCCAACTCCGACTCCACAGCCCTGGATCATTTGTCCAACATAAGCCAGGCTACATGGGCATTTTAGCATATGTACACAAATTCCTGTATTGTAGTGTAATACCCCTTGATTTCATACCTATTTACCCTGCTTAGAGAGAAAATGTGTAAGCCCAAGATCAATGTAAACTAAAAACATCAGGTTTTCTTTGGCCATGTTTCTGTATTTAGGCTGAATATCTGCTTTCAGGAGCTGATTGAGCAGAGTGGAAATTGATTTACTGACAAAGATCAGTTTCTGTTGGATAATTGGTGTAAGATCATGTTTTGACTGCAAGAATGGTAGATTGAGGCAGGTTTTCAAAGCGTGACTGAGGTTTCCACCTGGAAAAAAAGGCCCACTCTAGACCTCCAGGGAAACTGTATTGGAGGTAGAACACCAGAGAAGCCATATGGGGAGGTAGGGGGAAAGCACTAAACAATAATGAACTGTATAGGGAGGGAAGACCACTAGACACCAGGGAACTGTATAGGGGTTGGAGGGGGCCAGTAGACACCTGGGAACTTTATAAGGGAGGAAGGTGGCCAGTAGACATTGAATTTGGCCCACGACTAGGTCCCAGTGTACAATTTCAGCCCACTTTGTATTTGAGTTTGACACCCCTGCTGTAATCCAAATGTAAATGGAGGATAAACGATGCACGTTTGCATTTGGATGACAGTGTTAAAAAAGGTACCACGATTACTATGGTCAGTGCTACAGTGCTTTTGTGATTGATGTGATTTTGTGATTGAAAATCTAATACAAGCGTACGCAGTGTGAACGGACTGTTTTATAGTCATTACTTTGAACCCTAATTGGTCCTTTATGTGCTCTTGACATTTGTCAGTGCTGTTCCCATATACATACTTTAGTACTGTATTACACAGGAAGTCTGACATTATGGTAATGCTGTAGATTTAAGGGCTAAGTTAGGTAATTTATTTTACTAGCTGTCATATCACTGTATCAATGACTATCAAGATTTAAATGCATCAACATCTTAATTAATTGCTGCATATTTATCCCACCGAGCTGGTGCTCACTGTCATCAGGCTTGGAACGTCAACGACATCAGGGTAGATAATTATTTCAAAGCTAAATTTCAAGCAATTAAGTTAATGAATTAAAAATCCAGGTGCTATTTTATGTCAAGGTTTAGCTAGATAAATATCATGTGTCTGGCCAACACCAGCCTCAGAACAACATACAGAAGCTCCAATGGCTGCTCAGCTGCATTAACTGAGAAAATGGTTGCGTTTGTTTTTAGGCCTGTGCTCTGTTTTAAGTTATGGTGAAACTAAAACCTGTACAAGGCACACAGCACACAACAAAACCACTTAAAGTAAGCCTGAACCCAGTAAAATTATTTAAAATAAACACTTGATGTACCTGCAAATTAATATACTTACTTTGCCGTCAGTTTCTCTCAGCTCACCCTTTTCTTCTTACAACGATTCCTTCCAGTTCTAACAAGATTTTGTCAGAACTGAAACATAACAGTTGCTGTCAGCTATATATCAGTTGCTATCAGTTATAACTGAAAGGATAACTGACGTGCAAGGTAATGTCCATGTCTCCCTATGGCTCAAGTGGAAGATATTACAGTGTAACAGTGTGCTGACCTGGAAGTTGTTTCTGAGCCATGGCCATTTTTAAAATGGAGGACAGAGAATGTCATTGATGACAATGGGCAAACAGGACATGCAAGAAGAGAGAGAGATTGATAAGTAGTAGACTATGCGCGAGTTTAGTATGACTTGTGTACATTTATATTGAATTTAACATTTCAGTTCAAGTTTGCTTTAAGGTAGATGGGGTCAGTAGGAGAACAAAGTGCTCGGGGGTTAGGCGGGTGTTGGACATCTCAGACATGTTTTTCCTGCATTTGCAATTAAATTAGGCCCCATTTGTCCTCCTGTACTAACCCATGTCACAGTGTTCAGGGCATTGGGCTTTTCCTCATATCCGTGCACACAAAAGCAAGAGGGAACCTTATGATATGGAAAAAGTGCCGCGGGGGGGTACTTAAACCACGGAAGGGTGAAGCCTCTGGATCCAATATAGGCTTTGCCCGTCCTCCTCTGTCCCACTGTGGTCTCGCTGGGCCTCTCCGAAGCCACAGCCGACAATTTGTAGTAGCGCCTGCAATATTTATCTTCCCCGGCTCCAGCACAAGCGCAGTAGCGGCTCCACGATAGGTAGGGCAGAAATAGCCGATCCTATTCGGGTCCACTCTACTGCGCAGGTGCAGGCGACTTGTGCTGAGCTGAGAGCCACTACTGCGTCTGTGCTGGAGCAGGGAAGGTAAATATTTACATGGCCACCATTCTGAGGGGATTATCCGTAAAGGAAGCTATGAATAAACTTGTTTGTTTTCTTGGTGTGTAACAGCCTAGAGCCATTAGCCATGAGATCTTCTGAATAATATCGGTTTCTCCTGCATTCTACATTGCTGCACACTAAGAACATAGAATAAAATAGCCTTTCTAATACTCTTGATAATGGAGGCCTTCTAAGTTGCTGGAAGAATCTTGTCAGCTTGCTTGCTATTGGCAATCCTCCATCTTGCTTATAGCTTTCTACATTGAATGATAAGATGTTGGCAGAAGCGTCGGTCCTCTTCTAGCACCCATGCTCTGCCTGTATTATTTCACCAGCCCCACCTCTGTTTTTAGACTTGACTTAACCCAGCTTCAGAATAATGCGACTGGAGTTAGGTCAGTGGCAATAGAAAATTCTGAGATGTACATATGCTTGCCTGTACAGCTAAGGTAAACATACTCGAAATTACTATACCACAACAGAAACATGTGGGTTAACTACTGCAGGGCACAGCAGTTCCGTTAGTTTAGACCCTTCATGTTCTGGCAAGAAGGGCCTGTTCTAGACTCTGCCTGAAGCAATACATATTGTGAGGACACCCAACCCCCCGCCCCCCGATGTGTGTATGTGCAAAGCACGACCAGAGAGGAGAGACACATCCCTTTGCTTCCTCCAAGACAGCATCTTCTTCCTGCTGACCCACAGCATCTGATCCCCAGGATGCCGGGTATGTGCTGCACCGGTGCCGCATCACTCACCTGCTCTCAGCAGATTAGTGATGAATCACCAGCTACACATGAAGTCCTACTTCCTCTCTGACTACAGCGGCACCTCATGTGACCCGGCAGCCTATAACAGGTCACATGAGGCACCTCTGTAGCCGTGGATACAGGATGCTGGATGGGCGAATGGAGATCCCGTTGCTGAGAGCAGGTGAGTAAAGTAGCGTAGTGCATCTAGGGAGGGGGACATTTGGGAAATGGAGCTGCCTCTTGCAGCCCTCTAATTGCTGCTGCTCTGAAGCATGTGATTCACATTGCCTCATGGAAGAACAGCCCCTGCTGGCAAGCAGATGCAATTTGCACATACTGTGCCATTAATTGTCAATAGACATTTCTGTGGCCATTATAAGCCAAATGCTGCTTGGTCCGAGCACACAGCTCTGTATCTCTTATGCAATAAACATACTTGAGATCCAGGTCGAGATGCTTGCCAGGCGTTCACCACATTACTAATGATCAGCACTATGTAAATGTATTACACGAAGCAGTGTTAAGCTGTTATGCATGGATTTATGCTGGTTCTTTCCAGAGTAATAGTCCTAGTGCTCAAAATGTAACCCAGTAACTATATAATGCAAAAAAAGTGATAAAAATAAGAAAATGAACAGATAAGAGATGTTTCTGAGTTATCTGCTTATTATTCTATGTGTCGTATTGAAAATATCACTGTGTCTGCATGGGCTTCCTCTGGGCACTCCAGTTTCCTCCCACATGCAAAGAAACATACAGATGAGTTAATTGGCTTCCCCCTTAAAGAGAACCCCAGGCGGGTATTTTCAATCTTAAGAAGACACAGAGGCATGGTCTGTGCATAATCACATGCCTCTGTGTCTCTATATTGCTGCCTCTAGTCCGCCTCTGTGAGCTTCCTCCAATCGGAAGCTAAGCCGCGACCTGGAAGGTACTTCCTGGGTGGCGGCTTAGCTTCCGATTGGAGGAAGCTCACGGAGGCGGACAGCGAGGGGGACAGAAGCAGCGGAGCACAGAATGAATGAAAGGCTGCAGGTAAATAGAAGGTTAGCGACAAGCAGATTGTCGCTAGCCTGGCGCTTTTTTCAGGGTTGCACAGCCGACCTGGGGGGGGGCCTAGAGGCGACAATATAGAGACACAGAGGCGAGTAATTATGCACAGAGCATGCCTCTGTGTCCTCTTAAGATTTAAAATACCTGCCTCGGGTTCTCTTTAAACTATAATAGGGATTAGATTGTGAGCCCCTCTGAGGGACAGTTAGTAAAAAGTCTATATACTCTGTACAGCACTGCGAAAGATTGTCAGCACTATATTTATACTAAGTAATAATAATGGTGACAACCACTTACACTATGCTATAATGGATCAGCCAGTCTGGTGGCTTCCTGCAGCCCATGGCAGGCAGGAACCATGCAAACCTTTTATCAGTGATCAGGACCAAGGTTGTAAATTGCTGACTTTACAAACAGAATAGGGTGCATTATGCAGCACAATAGGCTTCCAGCGACACAGCAATGTGAGTCAGGATTTGTCAAATGCTATTTTCTGCTTTTGGCTTCTAGAACCTGGAATTGGTATAATGCATTAATTCCAGGAACAGAACTAATCACCACAGTAATAAAATCAGTATGCACTTATGTAATTATATTCAAAATGATCTGGGCAATAAACTGTAACTGAATCAATTAATTAAGAGTAACTGTGTAGGATTTATACCTCCGCTTTAGCTTAGATAATTACTCCCATAAGACTGGCAGCGTGCCACATATGAGAGAGTTACTGATTCCTCCAGGTAGGCAACAAAGGAATCAGTTATACTACAGTAAACACAGTGTGCAATAGGAGATGGAATCAGGTAATAATATACTATTTTAGGGCCTTTTTCCACTAGCCTGCGATTTGCGATTTGCTTCTGATCGCAAATCGCAAGGTACATTAGACTAATGGAAACTGCAGCAGCAATTTCCATTAGTGCGATCCGATTGCGATGCGATTTTGGTCAAAGCGCAATCGTTGTCCTGCCGCGTTTTGTATGCGATTGAGCTGGACTATAATGAGTATAGTAGCTCAATCGCACTCGCAATCGCATGGTGGAAATTGAAACGCGATTGCGATCGATCGCATTTCATAGTGGAAAAGAGCCCTAACTTCTTACTGTGTTAACTATATTGTCAAATTTAAAACACAGGTAAATTGTCTTACCTGTTGCAAAATCTGCTAATCAAACGGTTTTACAACCAGTTTGCATAAAAAATAGAGTAATTAAAAAAAAAGCAAAGCCAAAACACCAATCACTGACAGTTTATCCCCAGCCCCATGAAAATGAGAAAATACTGTACTGTAATGCTCACCTGCCAACACTCCTGCCAGCATCCATGCCTTCCTGTGCATGGGTGAGTTGCCATCTGAAGGCTTATGCCCTTGGATGGGGGCATGTGTAAGTATGCACAGAATTTGTTGCATGTGGCTGCACAGAATAGTTCTAAAATATGAAGTGCCTGCCTACAAATGCCCCCTTATATCAGCACTCATTTCAGATAGTCCTGTTAACTAACATGTTTGTGCCTGACCTAGTGCTTTTACTTGGCCAACCCAACTACCTCTAATCGTTACTCCTGTTCTGATCCAGTTTGCCTGATCGATGACTATTAATCTGCTCCTCTAATCTGACGTCAGCCCATTATCTCCAATGACTGTTCCGCTGCCTGCCCTGACCACTGCCTGTGACTCCACTCCAACTACATCTGCCTTCTGTCTGCCCTGATCTCAGCCTTGATACTGGCTACATGTGCTTGCGCTGACCTACATCTTATTTACTTTGGACTGTGACCTCAACTGTACAATTCTGTCATCAGTCCAGACTCCTTGTCATCTGACTTGGATTAACTTCACACTATGGTATCACCTATTCTCCCTGCCACTGATTCCTGGGGCTGTGAACTGGTGGTCATCAGTGGAAGGTGAGTTAAGCGCTATGCCCACTCTGGCCGTCGCTGCCTAGCCATCTATACTTGCTGCACCTCTTCCCGGCTTCCTATACTGGGGCATCTATTCCTCACTACCTATACTGCAGCCACCTATGCCTACCTACCTTTACTGGCTGCACCTATTCTTAGCTACCTATACTGGGGCATTTATTTTCTGCTACCTATAGTGTGGTCCCCTATACCTACAGTGGGTTGCAAAAGTATTCGGCCCCCTTGAAGTTTTCCACATTTTGTCACATTACTGCCACAGACATGAATCAATTTTATTGGAATTCCACGTGAAAGACCAATACAAAGTGGTGTGCATGTGAGAAGTGGATCGAAAATCATACATCATTCCAAACATTTTTTACAAATAAATAACAGCAAAGTGGGGTGTGTGTAATTATTCGGCCCCCTGAGTCAATACTTTTTAGAACCACCTTTTGCTGCAATTACAGCTGTCAGTCTTTTAGGGTATGTCTCTACCAGCTTTGCACATCTAGAGACTGAAATCCTTGCCCATTCTTCTTTGCAAAACAGCTCCAGCTCAGTCAGATTAGATGGACAGCGTTTGTGAACAGCAGTTTTTTAGATCTTGCCACAGATTCTCGATTGGATTTAGATCTGGACTTTGGCTAGGCCTTTCTAACACATAGATATGTTTTGTTTTAAACCATTCCATTGTTGCCCTGGCTTTATGTTTAGGGTCATTGTCCTGCTGGAAGGTGAAACTCCACCCCAGTCTCAAGTCTTTTGCAGTCTCCAAGAGGTTTTCTTCCAAGTTTGCCCTGCTTTTGGCTCCATCTATCTTCCCATCAACTTTAACCAGCTCCCCTGTCCCTGCTGAAGAGATGCTGCCACCACCATATTTGACAGTGGGGATGGTCTGTTCAGAGTGATGTGCAGTGTTAGTGTTCCGCCACACATAGCGTTTTGCATTTTGGCCAAAAAGTTCAATTTTGGTCTCATCTGACCAGAGCACCTTCTTCCACATGGTTGCTGTGTCCCCCACATGGCTTGTGGCAAACTGCAATCGGGACTTATTATGCTTTCTGTTAACAATGCCTTTCTTCTTGCCACTCTTTCATAAAGGCCAACTTTGTACAGTGCATGACTAATAGTTGTCCTATGGACAGAGTCTCCCACCTGAGCTGTAGATCTCTGCAGCTTGTCCAGAGTCACCATGGGCCTCTTGACTGCATTTCTGATCAGCGCTCTCCTTGTTCGACCTGTGAGTTTAGGTGGATGACCTTGTCTTGGTAGGTTTACAGTTGTGCCATACTCCTTTCATTTCTGAATGATTACTTGAACAGTGCTCCGTGGGATGTTCAAGGCTTTGGAAATATTTTTGTAGCCTAAGCCTGCTTTAAATTTCTCAATAACTTGATCCCTGACCTGTCTTGTGTGTTCTTTGGACTTCACAGTGTTGTTGCACCCAATATTCTTTTAGACAACCTCTGATGCCCTCACAGAGCAGCTGTATTTGTACTGACATTAGATTACATACAGGTGCACTCTATTTAGTCATTAGCACTCATCAGACAATGTCTATAGGCAACTGACTGCACTCAGATCAAAGGGGGCCGAATAATTATGCACACACCACTTTGCAGTTATTTGTTCGTAAAAAATGTTTGGAATCATGTATGATTTTCGTTCCACTTCTCACTTGTACACCACTTTGGCTATCATTCATGAACAGGCTGTCGGTAAAGAGAATCAGTGCGGGAAAACACCGCTGGCGGATTTTTAGACTTCTGGGTGGGCATTCATAAAGATGTATCCGTGTGCGGAAGCAGTGCGGAGATTCCCCGAGCTAAGCTGGCGGTAGACAGGAGGTAGGCTTGCGGAGACACGGAAGCTGCCGAGTTGATACATTTCTCCGTGTTCCGCTCTGCTGCAGCTGCCTGGGAGGTCTGTGTGTCTCCATTCATTTACATTGATATCGCCACATCAGAGGGAGCGGAACTTCCTGACCTCACACCGCTTGCGGTGATCTTTATGAATGAACATTTTGCTACATTCGTACCGATAATCACCGCACAAGGCGGTGATTTATCACTCTGCTCGGTAGTGTAATTTTTCCATGCGGAAAGAGGCTTTATGAATGCTGACTTTGCCGAGTGGTCGGTAAAGTCAGCTGTTTTAAGCATTTCCGCATGCGGAAATGCTTTATGAATGATAGCCTTTGTGTTGGTCTTTCATGTGGAATTCCAATAAAATTGATTCAAGTTTGTGGCAGTAATATGACAAAATGTGGAAAACTTCAAGGGGGCCGAATACTTTTGCAACCCACTGTATCTACCTATTAGACTGTACCTATTCTTGGCTACCTATACTGGGAGCACTTATGCCTAGCTCCCTATACTGTGGCCACCTATGCCTACCTACTTATACTGGAAGTACCTATGCCTAGCTACCTATACTGCTGCCACCTATGCCTAGCTACCTGTACTGGGTGCATCTATGCTTGGCTACCTATGCTGGCTGCACCTATGCCTGGCTACTTGTACTGGGAGCACCTATGCCTAGCTAACTATACTGGGAGCACCTATGCCTAGCTACCTATACTGCGGCCACCTATACTGTGGCCACCTATTCCTGGCTACCTATACTGGGGGAACCTATAACTGGCAACCTATACCGGTCGCACCTGTAGCTGGCTACCTATACTGGGGGCACCTATAGCTGGCTACCTATACTGGGGGACCTATACCTGGCTAACCTATACTGTTGGCATCCATACCTGGCTAACTTGTACTGCAGGCACATATACCTGGCTTCATGGGGGGGGGGGGGGGGCAATTTTTACACTCTTGCCCTCTGTGCAATTCAGCCTAGAAACTACCCTGCCTACACCCACTTTTTGCAAAAGCCACCAAAATTCCAGAAAATTACAAAGCAAAATTCATGCACTCATGTTGCAATAAGTGTGTGCTAAGTCACTAAGTAAAGTATAGCTCAAGGAATATGACCAAAACAGCACCACACCTATTTATAATCAATTATCAGAAAACATTTATTAAACTTCACAAGAGCACCATCATATAAAAACATCTAAAAATACACTGGACATCTCATATCATAATAATATTGTATCATATATATTATAGGTTATATAAACTCTATTGGAGCATAAATAGTCGAGTACAGAAATCACCTGGGCAGCTCAGTATGAGAGCTGCCACAGGGATAGAACCCGGGTTCAGATTGCCTAATCTCAATTAAAGTGCATACGTGATCCAAAAGTGCATAATCAATATCTCATAGCAAAAGAATTTGAATAAATATCATACAATAATGCATAAATAAAGCATGTGATACAGTGCTAAGTGCAGTATGCTTTGTGCGTACATTACGCGGTTATTGGCTTGAATGGACTACCTCATGTTTTTTGGGACTATACTCTCTTGCAACAATATGGATTTATGGACTTGTGGTCACCTAATGAATCTATGACAATTGTGATTTCATGTATTGGATATAGAGTTTACTGTCTTGGCTGTGGCTCATTTATGTATATGTATTATGTAATTGGTTGGATTTGTGTTAATACCTTTTTCCCTTTAGGAAATAAACTTTTGGGTTAGTCCAAACATAAATATGGATGGTTGACGGAATAGTGAATGATGGTGTTATCCATCTGTTTATATATTTCCCATCTTTTTGCCAAATTTACTAATCCTTGCTGCGCCTATATATTTTCTATGCCGTTACATGGCTTTGTAGCTCCCTTCAATATTGTCCTAGGATGCCTTCCATACTTACGCACTCTGCGCTCCAGCGTGGTCTGCTCATGTATCCGCATTCCCCTACAACTTTGTCTCTTTGCGCTTTCCGTACTTACGCTCTGTGCGCTCCAGCATGGTCCACTTCCGGCTCTTTCCTCCTCTTCACCGCATTGGGTGGCGTATACTGGGCGGGTCACGTGGTGCGCGTCTGGCGCCCACGTGACCGCCGTACAGGCACTATATCTGGACGGCTTTTCAGCCGGAATGACACGGGTCCCCCCACTCTTGACAAAGCGGCATGACTGCCGCGATACCGGTAGAGTAGTCTACCGGGGGATTATTCACAGCATTGGACACTCCATTGGTTCATCTTTACCTGGGTCACGTAAGCCTCGCTCCATCTGTCACTTAATATTGCTGTGTGGGTCTCAGCATTAAGTCACTTACTTTACTTCAGCATCCATGTTTATTTAGGGGCTGATTATTTTTAGCACAATTAGCACTGTATCACATGGTTTATTTATGCATTATTGTATGATATTTATTCAAATTCTTTTGCTATGAGATATTGATTATGCACTTTTGGATCACGTATGCACTTTAATTGAGATTAGGCAATCTGAACCCGGGTTCTATCCCTGTGGCAGCTCTCATACTGAGCTGCCCAGGTGATTTCTGTACTCGACTATTTATTGTAACGTTCGGTGAAGCACAGAGAGGTCTGATTACCGGTGAACTGCAGTATCACGGGAAATACAGACGTATATCAGATTATATGTGATCTGCAGTATCACCGATAATCCAATATACTAGCTAACCTCTGGTCACCTGAGTAGAGTGTAGTGATTGGTGCAACAGTAATACGGAGGACAAGCCTCAGTACAGTAAGGAAAACTGCACAGACTCCTTCCACAGGTCTGAGCTCTCCGAGACGGGAGGAGTCAGACTTACAGTGGGAAGGAAAGTCCGAAAGTGACACCCAGGCGTAAGTGTCACTAACGGGACAAAGAACCGCCTCCAATCGTGAGGTCGGTTCTCGAGGTCGGGCAAGCCAAGTCGTTAACACACTGACAGATAAGGTACAGAAACAGTAGGCAGAGGCGGAGTCTAGGTACAGGCAGGGTTCGGCAACAGGTATCAGAAATATCGGAGTACAAAATCAGGAGGCAGAGGCGGAGTCTAGGTACAGGCAGGGTTCGGCAACAGGTATCAGAAATAACGAGGTACAAGGTCAGAGTTCAGACGGATAGTCGAGGCAGGCAAAGGTCATAACATATAATCACAATCAAACTAGTACTTTAAGCTATCAACAGAATCTAACTTAGTGTAGGATTACAGCTCCTGCTGGTCCCGGCACACTAACGGATCTGACTAACGGATCTGGGTGCTCCCACATATGTGAACGCAACGCCAGACACGGAACAACTGAACCACCAGCAGTATATATACCCTAAGTGCCTCCCCAGCACCTCCCTAAGTGGAGGACCAATAGGGAGAGGTACTGGAGTCAGCTGACCAGCCTGGTCAGCTGACTCCCTTCAATGTGTCATAAATGATTCCCTGAGTGCGCGCGCGCGCGTCACTCTAAAACCCGAGGGACTACGAGTCCCAGCCACAGCAGCCCTGCTCTGTGCCCCCAATGCGGAGGCATGCGGCCCAACCGCCGCGTCTGACGCGGCGGTTTCTATGCGCTCCGCATGCCTCTGCACGGGGACAGCCGCCCCACGCTGAGAGGAGGCGGCTGCCTCTCCGTGCATGAGGCTACTGTCTGCGGGAGGAGCCGCCCGCCGCTGGCTCATGGCGGCGGCTCCTCCGCGCTTTCTCACAGTATCCCCCCCCCGAGGAGTGGACTCCGGACAGCTCCTTCCAGGTTTCTCTGGGTGTACAGCATGAAATTCTCTCACTAACTCATCTGCATGCATGCGGTTCCCAGGTACCCATTGCCTCTCTTCAATGCCATACCCCTTCCAATGTACGAGATACTGCACCGAGTTCTGAACCATACGTGAATCTATGATTTTTTCTATCTCATATTCGGGTTGAGCATCGACTAAGACAGGAGGAGGAGGAGTGGGACCCCCCTGGACTGCGGGTTTGAGAAGTGATACATGAAAAGACCTCACTCCCCGCATGCTGGTGGGGAGATCAATGGTATATGTGACATTGTTGATCTTCTTAGTCACAGGGAAGGGGCCCACGAACCTGGGACCAAGTTTGTCAGAGGGTTGTTTCAGAGCCAAATGACGTGTAGAGACCCAAACCATGTCTCCAGGTTTGAAGTGCCACTCTACTGAACGTCTTTTATCAGCTTGACCCTTCTGATTAACAAAAGCTTTTCGTAAATTATCCCCCACTGTGCGCCAAATCTCTTTGAAAGATCTCTGCCAGGCTTCCAAAACTGGAAACGGAGAGGAGACCACAGGTAATGGTGAGAACTTGGGCAATCTTCCAGACACCACCTGGAACGGAGAGAATCCGGTGGAGGAGCTTTTTAAATTGTTCTGTGCGAACTCCGCGAAAGGCAGAAATTTGACCCAGTCGTTCTGTGTCTCCGCAACATAGCACCTCAAGAATTGCTCCAAAGACTGATTGATTCTCTCCGTTTGCCCATTGGTCTGTGGGTGGTAGCCCGATGAAAATGACAGCTTCATACCCATTAGTTGGCAGAATGCCCTCCAAAATTTAGAAATGAACTGGACTCCCCGATCCGACACTATGTTCTCCGGAATACCGTGCAGCCGGAACACATGTGTGATAAACAAATCAGCCAATTCCTGGGCCGAGGGGAGACCTTTCAAAGGCACGAAATGGGCCATTTTACTGAAGCGGTCGACTACCACCCAAATGACCGACATGCCTTCTGACTTGGGAAGTTCACCTACAAAATCCATGGACAAATGGGTCCATGGCTCACTCGGGGTGGGCAAAGGCTGCAAGGTACCCACAGGTGCCAGCCGGGAGGGTTTACTCTTGGCACAAACCGCACATTCCCTCACGAATTCCTTGCAATCAGCTGCCAAGGAAGGCCACCAAGCACATCTGGCTACCAGATCCTGTGTTCTAGATGCTCCAGGATGCCCAGCATTCTTATGTGTATGGAACATCTCTAGAACCTGAAGACGGAACGGTAGCGGAATGAACAACACTCCTGCGGGCTTTCCTTCTGGAATGTCTTGTTGGAAGGGAATTAAAGTTCCCTTCCAATCCTCCCAAGTCTCTGTTGCGGCCAGTACCAACCTTTGGGGAATAATAGTCTCTGGAATGGAGGACTGTGCTGTCTCTGACTCAAAGCACCTGGACAAGGCATCCGCCTTAGTATTCTTGCTACCCGGTGTATACGTAATAATGAAAGAGAATCGAGAAAAAAATAATGACCAGCGAGCCTGGCGTGGGCTCAACCTCTTAGCTCCCTCGATGTATTCTAAATTTTTATGGTCAGTGTAAACCGTGACCGTATGCTCTGCTCCCTCTAACCAGTGTCGCCATTCCTCAAAGGCTAACTTAATGGCTAAGAGTTCTCTGTTGCCGATATCGTAGTTTTTTTCCGCAGGGGAGAATCTGCGGGAGAAGTAGGCACATGGGTGCATTCTACCCTGCAAGCCAGATCGCTGAGACAGCACAGCCCCCACCCCGACCTCTGAGGCATCCACCTCAACAATAAAAGGAAAGGACGTATCCACATGTCTGAGGATGGGTGCAGAACAAAATAATCCCTTCAGGGTGGCAAAAGCCTGTAACGCCTCGGGAGACCAGTGAGTTGTATCTGCACCCTTCTTAGTGAGGCTGGTAAGTGGAGAAACCACCGAAGAGTACCCCCTTATAAACCTCCTATAATAGTTGGCAAAGCCAAGAAACCGCTGAAGCGATTTCAAGCCTACCGGCTGAGGCCATTCTAACACAGCGGAGACCTTGGCCGGATCCATGGACAGGCCTGTAGTAGAGATTATGTACCCCAGGAAAGCGACAGATGTTACCTCGAAGATACATTTTTCTAACTTTGCATACAATAGATTCTGCCTTAGTCTGTTCAAAACGAACCTCACGTGGGTTCTATGTTCAGAGAGACTGTTGGAGAAAATCAGGATATCGTCTAGATAAACTAGAACAAATCTTCCCAACACCTCTCTGAAGACCTCGTTGATGAGTTCCTGGAAGACGGCCGGGGCATTACATAACCCGAAGGGCATTACCAGGTACTCGTAATGCCCGTCTGGTGTATTAAAGGCCGTCTTCCATTCATCGCCCTTTCTTATGCGTACCAAGTTGTACGCACCCCGCAAATCCAATTTAGAAAAGATCTGGGCGCCAGTAATTTGTGTAAAAAGATCGTCTATCAAGGGTAGCGGATAGCGATTCTTTACTGTAATCTTGTTGAGACCGCGGTAGTCAATGCAAGGCCGCAGACCTCCGTCTTTCTTTTTTACAAAGAAGAAGCCTGCCCCAGCAGGTGACCGGGACGGCCGAATAAAGCCTTTGGCCAGATTCTCCCTAATGTACTCCTGCATCGCCAATTTTTCGGGCCCCGACAAATTGTACAACCGACCCCGGGGGGGTACACAACCAGAACGGAGGTCAATGGGACAGTCGAAAGGGCGATGTGGAGGCAATTTATCGGCAGCTTTAGGGCAGAAAACATCCGAATATTCAGCATACTGGTCTGGAACCCCCTCCACCTGAATTCTGGCCTGCCCCAATGTTAGCTTCCCCAAACACTGATGAAAACAATGGGGAGACCAGGAGGTTAACTGACCCGTGGCCCAGTCGATGTGTGGTGAATGGACTTGCAACCACGGTATGCCTAAGATAATAGTGGAGGTTGACATGTGCAGTACAAAAAATTGTAGCTCTTCCCCATGCAGAACCCCTATGGTAAGTCTCACCATCGGAGTCTGTGACAGGGAACGATTCCGTTGCAGAGGGGAATCGTCCACTGCCGTAACCTGAATGGGGGGTCTCACAGGAGTGAGTGGGAGGCCCAACTCCTGAGCAAATTCGAAGTTCATAAAATTAGCCGCTGAGCCAGAGTCAATAAAGGCTTCGGTGGCTACAGATTTATTCTCCCATGTAACCGTACAAGGGAGAAGTAATTTCTTCTCTTTAAGGGGTGCAATTTGCGTGCCCAGGGTGTCACCCCCCACTACTCCTAGGCAAACTCGTTTCCCGACTTGTTAGGGCAGTTTCGCACTCTATGTCCTGCCGCTGCACAGTACAGGCACAGCTGTTCTGTCATTCGTCGCCTTCGTTCTACCTGGGTCAGTCTTGACCGACCAATCTGCATTGGTTCGGGTGGTGGCAAGACCGGGGAGGGTGTGATAGGCGGAGACGGTGCCACTAGGGGTGTAGCGGATGGTGCCGCGTATGATGTCACCCTGACCCGGTGACTGCCCCTAGCCTGCCTCTGGTGGCGCAACCTGCGATCCACTCGAATGGCCGAAGATATGGCCTCATCAACCGTCTTGGGCTCAGGCACGGTTAACATTAAGTCAGAGACCTCCTCCGACAACCCAGACAAGAAGTAATCCATTAAGGCAAAGTTGTCAAACCTAGAAGTGACTGACCACCTGCGGAACTCCGCCGCATAATCCTCGACCGAACCTCTGCCTTGCCGCAAAAGTTTGAGCTTCCGCTCTGAGGTCGCAGCAAGGTCAGGGTCGTCGTAGATTATGGCCATGGCCTTAAAGAACTCGTCTACCGAGGTTAGAGCGGTATCGGTGGGACGCAGGTTATATGCCCAGGACTGGGAGTCCCCAGTCAACAAGGTTTTAATAAAGATGACCCGTTGGGTCTCAGTCCCCGAGGATCGGGGTCTCAATTCAAAATATGACAACACTCTACTCCTGAAATTCCGGAAGTCAGACTTGTGGCCGGAAAACTTATCAGGCACAGGCATGCGTATGTCATCACTAGGAGGGGAACGTACTGAATCCACTGACGTCTGAAGGGTTTTCACAGAGCCTGATAAGGCATCGATTAGGGCTTTGTGCTGGCCCAGTGCTTGATGAATGTTATCCACCGAAGTGGCAAGCACCGTCAGAGGATCAGCGCGTGATTCCATCTGTTTTGTGGTCTGGCGTTCTGTAACGTTCGGTGAAGCACAGAGAGGTCTGATTACCGGTGAACTGCAGTATCACGGGAAATACAGACGTATATCAGATTATATGTGATCTGCAGTATCACCGATAATCCAATATACTAGCTAACCTCTGGTCACCTGAGTAGAGTGTAGTGATTGGTGCAACAGTAATACGGAGGACAAGCCTCAGTACAGTAAGGAAAACTGCACAGACTCCTTCCACAGGTCTGAGCTCTCCGAGACGGGAGGAGTCAGACTTACAGTGGGAAGGAAAGTCCGAAAGTGACACCCAGGCGTAAGTGTCACTAACGGGACAAAGAACCGCCTCCAATCGTGAGGTCGGTTCTCGAGGTCGGGCAAGCCAAGTCGTTAACACACTGACAGATAAGGTACAGAAACAGTAGGCAGAGGCGGAGTCTAGGTACAGGCAGGGTTCGGCAACAGGTATCAGAAATATCGGAGTACAAAATCAGGAGGCAGAGGCGGAGTCTAGGTACAGGCAGGGTTCGGCAACAGGTATCAGAAATAACGAGGTACAAGGTCAGAGTTCAGACGGATAGTCGAGGCAGGCAAAGGTCATAACATATAATCACAATCAAACTAGTACTTTAAGCTATCAACAGAATCTAACTTAGTGTAGGATTACAGCTCCTGCTGGTCCCGGCACACTAACGGATCTGACTAACGGATCTGGGTGCTCCCACATATGTGAACGCAACGCCAGACACGGAACAACTGAACCACCAGCAGTATATATACCCTAAGTGCCTCCCCAGCACCTCCCTAAGTGGAGGACCAATAGGGAGAGGTACTGGAGTCAGCTGACCAGCCTGGTCAGCTGACTCCCTTCAATGTGTCATAAATGATTCCCTGAGTGCGCGCGCGCGCGTCACTCTAAAACCCGAGGGACTACGAGTCCCAGCCACAGCAGCCCTGCTCTGTGCCCCCAATGCGGAGGCATGCGGCCCAACCGCCGCGTCTGACGCGGCGGTTTCTATGCGCTCCGCATGCCTCTGCACGGGGACAGCCGCCCCACGCTGAGAGGAGGCGGCTGCCTCTCCGTGCATGAGGCTACTGTCTGCGGGAGGAGCCGCCCGCCGCTGGCTCATGGCGGCGGCTCCTCCGCGCTTTCTCACATTTATGCTCCAATAGAGTTTATATAACCTATAATATATATGATACAATATTATTATGATATGAGATGTTCAGTGTATTTTTAGATGTTTTTATATGATGGTGCTCTTGTGAAGTTTAATAAATGTTTTCTGATAATTGATTATAAATAGGTGTGGTGCTGTTTTGGTCATATTCCTTGAGCTAAAATTCCAGAAAATGCAACGCTTTCCTGAAAGCTGTTAAAAGCCTTCAAGAGACATTAAAAGTTTAGCCGTTAAATGCTGGCATTCTTGAAAAAAAAAAGCATGGCGTTTGAATGAGATGCTGAGCAGAAGCTCAACAGAAGCCCATGTGAACCAGACAATGTGCAAAATATAGCTTTATTTCAAAATTGAATACTGTCACCACACTATGGCCTCGATTCATAAAGCATTACTGCATACGGTAATGCAGAAAACAGCTGACTGTACCAAGCTGAAATTACAGAGCAGTGAGGTAAATTATCGACTTGTGTGGCAAATGTCAGTAAGTGTCAATTTATAAAGACCACAACATGCGGTAAAGTCCAGAAATTTTACTGGCACCTCTGGTGTTGTAAAAGAGTGGAGACTGTGGGAAGCCAGCTGTGACTCACACAAGCAGAGAGGGATAATGTATTACTGACAGGAGCTGAAGCCAATAGAAACAGCCCCTGTCTCCTGCAAGTCCCAATGATCAGGTGTTGATAAGTTGCGCAGGCTTCTCGGGAGCTTCCAGCTTTTCTACCCCCCCAGGCAGCGAGCAGAGAGATCGGAACAAAAGAGGCTTCCCCTGCGGCTATTCAGCCCTTTAACCCTTTTCAGTCGTATGTCCCACATAGCTGGACATCGCGAAATCCGCATTCCAGTCATATGTCCCACTATGCGGGACATTTTTTCAGCGGCGGTATCTCTGGCCCTATACTTAGTGGGCATGTAAACCACATGCCCACACAGGTGGTACCCCCCCTCCCCTACACAGGAAGTGGGCGATCAGCGCTGGCAGGAAGTAGCAGCATCAACTCTGCTTTGTTGTTGCTGATTGTTCCTGCTTTTCTGCATGGCCTTTTTAGCAGATTCCTGGCAAATTACTTCTGGTCAATTCCTGGCTGATCCCTTGCAGGTTTTTTCATTCACATTTCTTGCAGATCCATTGCAGATTCTTGGCAGATTACTTTTGACAGATTCCTGGCAGATTACTTTTGACAGATTCCTGGCAGATCCTTTTCATGTTCCTTCTTGCAGATCCCTTCTGGTTATTTTTTTGAAGATTCCTTGAAAATTCCTTACAGAGCGGAGCAATGGCATCCTATGCAGCACGTAAAAGAAAAATGACAGCGTTTGAGGTGGCACAGCGGATTATTAATGACAGCAGCTTAGAATCAGATGTGCAGGATGGTGGTGATGACAGTGACTATACTGTCACTGATGATGATGATTATTGCTACAGTGATGACACTGATAATGACGAGGCTGATGAAGGTGGGGAATCTGCTGAAAGTGGGGAGACTGCTGAAAGTGGGGAGGGTGATGGTGATCACAGAAAATGGGCAAGCTTCTCTCCTACCAGTGACTGCTTGCTGCATAATTTTCCCTTTACTGTGTGTAATGCAGGGGTACAACTGCCTGCAGCTAATGTTCCAGAAACTGTCAGTGGGTCACCCAAGCACAGGGGTGCCTCTAGCCATTCTGTCACTCCAGGCGAGAAAACCTGTGGCGCCCCCCCCCCCCCCCCCCCATGAAAATAATCGTAAGGCAGCAATGTTTCACCATAAAATAATCGTAATGCAGCAAATAATCATAATGCAGGAATCGATCACCATAAAATAATCGTGATGCAGCAATCTATCACCATAAAATAATCGTGATGCAGCAATCTATCACCATAAAATAATCGTGATGCAGCAATCTATCACCATAAAATAATCGTGATGCAGCAATCTATCACCATAAAATAATCGTGATGCAGCAATCTATCACCATAAAATAATCGTAATGCAGCAATCTATCACCATAAAAGAAATCGTAATGCAGCAAATAATCGTAATGCAGGAATCGATCACCATAAAATAATCGTGATGCAGCAATCTATCACCATAAAATAATCGTAATGCAGCAATCTATCACCATAAAATAATCGTAATGCAGCAAATAATCGTAATGCAGGAATCGATCACCATAAAATAATCGTGATGCAGCAATCTATCACCATAAAATAATCGTAATGCAGGAATCGATCACCATAAAATAATCGTAATGCAGCAATCTATCACCATAAAATAATCGTAATGCAGCAATCTATCACCATAAAATAATCGTAATGCAGCAATCTATCACCATAAAATAATCGTAATGCAGCAAATAATCATAATGCAGGAATCGATCACCATAAAATAATCGTGATGCAGCAATCTATCACCATAAAATAATCGTGATGCAGCAATCTATCACCATAAAATAATCGTAATGCAGCAATCTATCACCATAAAATAATCGTAATGCAGCAATCTATCACCATAAAATAATCGTAATGCAGCAAATAATCGTAATGCAGCAATCTATCACCATAAAATAATCGTAATGCAGGAATCTATCACCATAAAATAATCGTAATGCAGGAATCGATCACCATAAAATAATCGTAATGCAGCAATCTATCACCATAAAATAATCGTAATGCAGCAATGTTTCTCCAGAAAATGATCGTAATGTGGCAATGTTTTACCAGAAAATAATCGTAATGCGCCAATGTTTCACCAGAAAATAATCGTAATGCAGCAATGCATAACCAGAACATAATCGTAATGCATCAATCTAGAACCAGAAAATAATCGTAATGCGCCAATGTTTCACCAGAAAATAATCGTAATGCGCCAATGTTTCTCCAGAAATTAATTGTAATGTGGCAATTTTTCACCATAAAATAATTGTAATGTGTGCAGCGTTTCACCAGAAATTAAATCGCAATGTGGGCAGCGTTTCACAAGCACCCCTGGGTACAGGAAAGGGAGAATGGGAAAGAAAATAAGTACATAGGAGGGAGAGATGGTCCTGTTTGAAAGGGGCATGTTGAAGCACTGGGGGGAATACAAGAGGAGGGAGGGAGAGAGGGGGAGGGAGATGGAGTAAATGGGAACAGATTCCATCAGGGAAAAAAAATCACACAGAGCAGCCACAGACACACGAACTTTACAGCAGCTATTACCTTCTTCAGTGTGTCTGTGTCTCTGCTCCTGTCATCAGGGGGGGGGGGGGGGGCTGCCTCACACAGCTCTGTCTGCTCATGTGAGAAGTCCTGTCGCTGAGATGTCCTGTCAGATAACACTGCTGCGCTGGTGCTTCTGACCTTCTTTTCCCTCTGGCTGAAGCTGGCTCACTCTCTCTTCTCTCCCGCTCTGCTGTCCACCAGGGGGGATGCAGGGGGGCACAGACTGGCCATCTTCTAAAGTAAGGGGCCAGAGGTCAGCAGCAACATCGAGCCTGGCATCTACGGTAACTCCAGGCATGACTGGCGGTGGGCGGAGTTAGGGGCGTGGCCACACACAGTAAACACTGCGTGTATGGCTGGTTAGAGGAGGAGAGGCGTGGAGCAGAGCCTTCCTCCCTGTCTATTGGCCGGCCAGCTCCAGGGGGCGGATGGGAGAGACGTGAGTGCGGTAGCACGCTGCACTCACGTGTGTCATCCCACGGATGCTGGCTGCCGCTGCTGACAGGAGGACAGGGACATAAATAAAATGTAGTTGCTGCAGGCAGCCGCAGCTGCGCCTTGTGATTGGACTCCGCCCCAAGCGGCTGCCTATATTGCCTATGGCAACAGGCGCCCCTGCCCAAGCATGGCATGTGTAATGTTTCCTGGAAGTTTTTCTCAGCTGTGGCAATTAAATAAAATGTTAAGACTAATAGATTCAGAGCGAGCAGATGCAGTATAACAAACGTATATCTAAAGGGATGTTGGATTGCCTCTTACTATTGTAATGCCCTCACTGCACGAAACAGCATGTAACGACACAGAGACACGCCACAATACTCTGCTGTTACCGAACACGTTTTTGTCTATTGAAGCCGGTAAATTACCGAACTTCTAGGTAGCAGTGTTAGGAAGCCACTGGATAGGAAAAAGGGGTAGATCTTCTGCCATATTTTAAGGGCCACCTGTGTTACAGTATATTGCATTTTCCGGTGTAAAAAAAAAGTGCAGGTGTATATCAAAATGTTTCACTGTACACAATCACACCGATGTGCGGTGTTAAAGTGCAGTTTTTCTCAACATTACTAAAACAAATACCCCTTTATGAAATATACAATCTTTGCCAAGTACCCCTATAGTGAACAATATGATATCAAGTACTCCTTGACATAAATATTTGTTATATATTCTCTTTATTTTAACCGATAAAACTACAGTACAATCCATCATAAAGAACACAGGAAGATAGCAGTGTTCTCCCCAGGCTGTTTTAGCCAGGTGGTCCACCCGGCTAGTTTTGGTGAGCACCCGGCTGTCATCAGCTCGCTCCTTCCTCTGCTGTAAGCAGAGTTGTGCAGAGAAGCACCTGCCCTGCATTCTCTCAGCAGAATTTTTTTACAGCCGGGTGGCATGAAAAAGTAGCCGTGTGGCATGAAAAAGTAACCGGGTGGGGGGAGATGAGAGAATGCAGGGCAGGTGCTTTGAGCTTTAAACAGCCTTTGAGCTTTTAGTGGTCAAGACATATCCCAAGATATGCTCTTATTCCTCAACACAAGGGTTCCAAACTTTTTTGAATTTATTAGAGCAATTACGGTGTACTGTAAGTAAGCAAGTTTGTACAGAGTTAGAGAGTGATTTACTATATAGAGGTGATTGCTTATTTCAGTTCAGGATTATAACCTTCCTGATGTAAAAACAACGTAAGCTCAACAACATTTGTGGGCAGTAAAAAAACCTCCCTCAACAACCCCCAGAAGGAGAAATTTAGGAGTGACAGGGACAGCTCAACCCAGTATCTTGCCCTGGACCTCTCCAACCCGAACTATGAGGGGATAGGTTCTAGAACATGACCACCAAACATATGAAAATAGGAACCAACCAATTATCAAATCGGATGAAAATAGGTGCTGCCAAAAGCATGCCCAATTGACAATGCGACCAATTTCTGGGCTGTAATTGGTTGTATGTATAGATCAGATGTGCTGGAAAATCTCAGGCTGACATGCTCGATCTGATGCATGGCAATAATGGCGTGTGATAATTGTAAATGACGAACGCAATGGAAACCTGTGCCCGTGTCCCCCGAAATGTATATGTTCCACTCCCCCCCCCCCCCGCATTAATACGTTACCTGTCTGGTGTCTGCTGCTGTGTCTGCACTCCTCTTCCAGATTCTTGCCCCATGTGGTTGCCAGCACATTGCACACAAGGTGCGTTTGTGATCACACATGCGCCCCACATGCTATAACACTGTCAGCCATGAGGGGTGCTAATCCGGAGGAGGAGTGCGGAGACAGTGAAGGACAACGGACAAGTAAAGTATTAATGCAGGGGCACCAGGGTGGTACATCCATATTTTGAGGGACGTGGCTGAGGATGGTGTGGCAAGGAAGAGACATCACAAGGCCAGAGACATCACAAGGCCAATTCTTGAGAAATTTCATGCTGAAATCGATTGGGAATAGGCCTGCAGTTTTGGTGGCCAATAGATTTTCTGTTGATGGGCCCGAAGATGATCAGAAGATTGATTATTCAGGAAATTGTACCGTTAGTGGCCACCTTTATGCCCTGAAATTCCAGCTCCATTTCCCAAAGAGAGAACAGGCATGGGATGCATAGAGGTAGCACCTTCTTGACTCACCAGCGTCCAAGTTCTGATTGGGAAGTTCACTGATACATGACATAAAGCCATAGTTGAGAATATTTAAATCCCAGACTTAGTGACTGCTGACAGCCATTAAGCTGAGGTCTGGCAAAGCCAGCTTGTCAGTGACCCACAGCTGAACTGCACATCCCCTGATAGAAACATGAATGTTTTTATCTTGATCATGAATAGTTATAGACTGATTGTATATTCTGAATCCTTGCATCCCCCAGGTCAAACCAACATGAAGAAACAGAGCTATAACCCTTATTGCTCTGGATTCTTAACCCTTACAGTAAGAAAAGGAACACTGCTTAGTTCTAAGTAGGATTGGAAGTTTAGATATTTATGTTACTTGTCATTTCAGGTACCCTCTGAAAACATTGGAGGCAGAAATGTGTGTATATGGGCAAGAGGTTAACAATTTAGGGCAACTGAAGTAAGAAGAATATGGAGGCTGCCGTATTTATTTCCTTTTAAACAATACCAGTTGCCTGGCAGCCCTGCTGATCTATTTGGCTGCAGTAGCTTTCGAAAAACACCAGAAACAAACATGCAGCTAATCTTTTCAGATCTGACAATAATGTCAGAAACAACTGATCTGCTGCATGCTGGTTCAAGGTGCATGGTTAAAGGTATTGAAGGCAGAGGATCAGCAGGATAGCCAGGCAACTGGTATTGTTTAAAAGGAAAATAATATGGCAGCCTCCATATCTCTTCCGTTACAGTTGTCCTTTAACATTTCCAGTGGCAACTCCGCTCAAAGTTGACAGGTGCTGTCCAAAGCTGCCCAAAGCACTGAAAGATCTTTGTGCGAGAGAGTGTGAGGGAAGATTAGGAGGGTACAATTAGATATCAGGAAAGGAATTAACACTCAGAAATTAAATTAAAGTGAACCTCCAGACTAAAAATCTACTCAGCAGCACTGAAAAGGCTTGATGTTTCTTTAACAGTTTCACAGCATCAGAACTTTGTTTTTCTTACCCAAGCCTCATTTTTAGCTGCACAGGAGAAAACTGCCCGGGCATTTTTCCCCTGATGCTGTGCAAAGCATGATGGGATTTCTCATGTTGTTGTTCTCTTTCTGCTGTTTTGGTACAATTTTTTTTTTTTAATTTTTAATTTGAAATTTGAAGCCTAGCGTGTGCAGCTGGGAGGACAGAGGGCAGTTGGAACTGTGGCTCATGCTTCCTGTCACCTTCTTTCAACCAAAAAGATGGCTGCCCCATGAAAAAGATGGCTGCCCCCATGAAATCAAACATTTGCCTGTTCTTTTAAAACAGGGTGGTAAGAGATTATATTACCTATCTATTTTAATTAACATAACTAAAGTAATTTAATGACAGTATGTTCCCCTTTAAGCTTAGATTTCAGGAAGAGTGTTTTAGCTAAGGAGGGATTAAAGTTAGAAGTTATCCTAGCAATACACATATGCTTCTTTGAAACTACATTACAGATATCAAAACACTGGAGAAGTGAACCTCCCACCACTGTACTGCTACATACACACGCTGGTATGAATTCAGCTGCAGCGGAAAAATAAAGATTGCCTCAGGCCAAGAATCATAATTCCAGTGTGTGCACAGTGGCCACCCGACATCTGCTAAAGATCCAGTATGCCAGAACTTTACCGATCCTCGACACTCGAGCACTGCCCGATTGCACTGTTCTGCCTGCTCCCTTGCCCGTGGGAATCCGTTCTGTCATGCGCTGCTCGTTCTCCCTCCGCCCCTCTACACTGCAACAGATGTGTTGCTAGCCTGGAGGCTAGTGAAGCATCTGCACAGCAGAGCACTGTGGCCCAAGGGATCATCTACCGATCCTTGACAGGCCTCAGTGTTTATGAGATACAGAAAACAGAATGGTGTTTTTGTTCGGGGAGGCAAGGCTACCCGGCTACACGTCAAAACCCGGCTAGTAGTGTTGGGCGAACAGTGTTCGCCACTGTTCGGGTTCTGCAGAACATCACCCTGTTCGGGTGATGTTCGAGTTCGGCCGAACACCTGATGGTGTTCGGCCAAACCGTTCGGCCACATGGCCGAACTAAGAGCGCATGGCCGAACGTTCCCCGAACGTTCGGCTAGCGCTGTGATTGGCCGAACGGGTCATGTGGTTCGGACCCGAACGCGCTCTGATTGGCCGAACTGTCACGTGGTTCGGGTAAATAAATACCCGAACCACGTCATATCTCTGCCATTTGTCTGTGGGTTTAGCTTTGGGTAGGCAGGCAGGGTAGTTCGCGCTCCAGCCACGCTAGCCAGGGTTCCCCCAGTCATTGTGTCGCTGCTGGGAATAGTAGTACACCGCTCGCTCAGCCACACTATATAGCATTCTGTTTACTGCCACTCTGTGTCTGCTGGGAATAGTAGTACACCGCTCGCTCAGCCACACTATATAGCATTCTGTTTACTGCCACTCTGTGTACCTCGCTCAACCACACTATATAGCATTCTGTTTACTGCCACTCTGTGTCTGCTGGGAATAGTAGTACACTGCTCGCTCAGCCACACTATATAGCATTCTGTTTACTGCCACTCTGTGTACCTCGCTCAGCCACACTATATAGCATTCTGTTTACTGCCACTCTGTGTCTGCTGAGAACAGTAGTACACCGCTCACCCGCCACTGTATAGCATTGTGCTCTGTGTCGCTGCTGGGAATAGTGGTACACCGCTCACCCGCCACTGTATAGCATTGTGCTCTGTGTCGCTGCTGGGAATAGTGGTACACCGCTCACCCACCACTGTATAGCATTGTGCTCTGTGTCGCTGCTGGGAATAGTGGTACACCGCTCACCCACCACTGTATAGCATTTCTGTACTGCCACTGTACTGCTGCCAGTCAGCGTGTACTTTAAGGATAAGTGAAATGAGGAAGAAATCCGGTGAAAGAGGGAGGGGCAAGGGAAGAGGTGTTTCCCCTGACGGTTCACGTACAGGCCACAGGGGAGCACCCAAGAAAACCCACTCAATACCGCCCATGTTGTCCAGGACAACAACCCTCACAAATCCAAAAGAACAGGACCAGATAATTACTTGGATGACGTAAAAAAAAAAAGCGTGGCCTTCTCCTCCTGCGCCTCCTCCTGTTCCATCACGTGTGCTGCTGCTGCTGGCCTGGGTTACCGTTTCCGGTCCCTGTTTATTGAACCTCTCATCTGTATTACATTTATGACTGCATGGCGGCAAAAAGCATTGCTATATCCGCACGCTATTTGTCCTCATGCAAGGCCTGGGATGTTGTGTCTCAAAAAGCGTGGCCTTCTTCTCCTGCGCCTCCTCCTGTTCCATCACGTGTGCTGCTGCTGCTGCTGCTTGGTTAGCGTTTCCGGTCCCTGTTTATTGAACCTCTCATCTTTATTACATTTATGACTGCATGGCGGAAAAAAGCATTGCTATATCCGCACGCTATTTGTCCTCATGCAAGGCCTGGGATGTTGTGTCTCAAAAAGCGTGGCCTTCTCCTCCTGCGCCTCCTCCTGTTCCATCACGTGTGCTGCTGCTGCTGGGTTAGCGTTTCCGGTCCCTGTTTATTGAACCTCTCATCTTTATTACATTTATGACTGCATGGCGGCAAAAAGCATTGCTATATCCGCACGCTATTTGTCCTCATGCAAGGCCTGGGATGCTGTGTCTCAAAAAGCGTGGCCTTCTCCTCCTGCGCCTCCTCCTGTTCCATCACGTGTTCTGCTGCTTGTGCTGGGTTAGCGTTACCGGTCTCTTTTCCTGGAACCTCTTCTCTGTATTACATTTATGACTGCATGGCGACAAAAAGCATGTTACCTGTGCAAAGAAACATGACATTTTCCACATTTAAAAGACAGTTTTTCCTTTGAAACTTTACAATCAATTTTCTCAAAAACTATAAGCTCTTTTTCAAATATTTTTTCCTCTTGTACCCACTCCCAAGGTGCACATACCCTGCAAATTTGGGGTATGTAGCATGTAAGGAAGCTTTACAAAGCACAAAAGTTCGGGTCCCCATTGACTTCCATTATGTTCGGAGTTCGGCGCGAACACCCGAACATCGCGGCGATGTTCGGCGAACGTTCACGAACCCGAACATCTAGGTGTTCGCCCAACAGTACCGGCTAGTTCGGGGGCTTTGGGCATGGGCTTGCCGGAGAAGACACCGCAGGTAGTTATAACTTAATCAGACATAACTACATAATGAAAAAACTTGCATCACATACGTTTGCGGGTTGTAGAATATACTGTTTCTTAAGAAGCATTGAGGGATGGCTACAATGACTGCTCTGTAACTTAATGTACTAAATAAGACACTTGGCTCATTATGTGCAGTGCATGCAAAACTGATGCCAGGATCTCTATATTGCATTAATACATTTTTCGTTTTTATGTTACTATGCCTCTACCAATTAACCAATTGTTAACTCAATTGTATTTTGCATTAATAAAGTTCACTTTTGACAGAAAAACAAGAAGGGTTTAAGAGTGCAGGCTATGGTCAGGCATCAGGAAGTGGTCAGTGTGGAGGCAGAGGTTACAGGAAATGGTCAAGGGGGCATCCGCAGACACTCTACTACCTGACTCTGTATGCCTGTCTGACGGGCGTTTTACATTTCAGAGGCTGCATCATAGGCTTATTCCATATAAGTTCCCACTTATTCATAAGACACAGATGTACCAATCAATCAAAACAAAACAAAAAACAAAACAAAAAAAGCATCATCTGTTGTATGTAACCCAACTGATGGGCAAGGGGTGGAAACAAGTGACCTTTGAAACCAAATCAGAAGACTGCAACTCTTTTTCTAACATGCCTGAATATCGCTTTTGTGACCTGCAGTTGATTCTACCACTATCAATGTGTAGTGATCTATACATATTCACTGACTTCCACTGCAATGTGTAGTGGATATACACATACTCCCTGACTTCTAGTGTTGGTCAGTGAATCCATCCATCACATAGACCAGTGATGGCTACCCTTGGCAATCCAGCTGTGACAAATCTACAAATCCCATCATGCCTCTGAGTATTGCAATGCCTCATGGGACTTGTAGTTCCACCACAGCTGGAGTGCCAAGGTTATCTATCACTGACATAGACCATCAATGAAGGTCCGAGGGTATGCACACTTAACACCTAAATCTGTTTTTCCCTTACGGACTAGAACCGTTTTTATGTTTTAGTTATGCCCCTATTTTATCCAGACAAACTAAGCTTACTTTGTGTGCTTTTTCCCCTGCAATTATTTTATTTCCCATGCTTTTTTTTTTTTTTAAATAAAGGGCCCATAAGCAATTAACTTTTTCTCCTGAGTTTTCTCTAAAGTGATATTTTAAAACTTGTCAATAAAATGCATTGTAAACCACCAACAAGCAAGAAAACACTCAAAATAATTTGGATAGTACTTTTTCAACTACTTTTCGATACTTTCTCAGTTGCAAAGTGCTGAAAAGGTATTTTAAATAGAAGATGAAAAATATCTCCTAGGAGAAAACTTTGGAGAAAAAGTGCATACCCTCGGACCTTCATTGATGGTTTATGTCAGTGATAGATAACCTTGGCACTCCAGCTGTGGTATTATAATCAGAAATGGCAATGGGAATCGCCTCTGCAAAGTTAGTACAAACATTCCAAGGAGGTAGAATTTCTTTCAATTCTATATTTGTGCTAGATGGGGATATCTGTATGGAGAAGAAAGAGGAAAAACTATTGCTTAGACATGTTTTGACTTCAAAATTAGTACTTTCATTTAAACCAGGCATGTCCAAAGTCCAGCCCAGGGGCCAAATGCAGAACTTTGCTTTTTCTGGTGGCCGCTAAAGCTCGCTACAGTTGCTAATTCTATGTGGCTCACAGGCTGTAGCTGTGGCGCCGCATGCAGGGGCCACCTTATATTGCTGCTCACCTTTAGGTTATCAGCCACCACTGTAGCAGTAGCAGCCGCCACTATGCCAGCAGCAGTAACAGCGACTGATTAGCAGCTGTCACTGTGCTAACTGCAGTATGTGGGTTATTTCCCATGGAAATGTTTTATTTGCATGAAGTGCATTTAAAGGGACGTTGTTCACAACATCAAAAAAATGTGCCTGTGCAAAAATACAGCATAGACTAGTGTACAAGTATAGACTAGCAATACAGTGGGATGCGAAGTTTGGGCAATATTGTTAATCATCATGATTTTCCTGTATAAATCGTTGGTTGTTACATTAAAAAAATGTCAGTTAAATATATCATATAGGAGATACACACAGTGATATTTGAGAAGTGAAATTAAGTTTATTGGATTTTCAGAAAGTGCGCAATAATTGTTTAAATAAAATTAGGCCGGTGCATACATTTGGGCACTGTTGTCATTTTATTGATTCCAAAACCTTTAGAACTAATTATTGGAACTCAAATTGGCTTGGGAAGCTCAGTGACCCCTGACCTACATACACAGGTGAATCCAGTTATGAGAAAGAGTATTTAAAGGGGTCAATTGTAAATTTCCCAAATCTTTTAATTTTCTCTGAAGAGTAGCAACATGGGGATCCCAAAACAACTCTCAAATGACCAGAAGACAAAGATTGTTTACCATCATGGTTTAGGGGAAGGATACAGAAAGGTGTCTCAGAGATTTCAGCTGTCTGTTTCCACAGTTAGGAACATATTGGGGAAATGGAGGACCACATGCTCAGTTCAAGGTAAAGTAAACATCCAAGCAAAAAATAAAATCAAAATCCACTTACCTGGGGCTTCCTCCAGCCCCTGGCAGCCGTCCTGTGCCCTCGCCGCAGCTCCGGTGGCTCCCGGTGTCCTTCGCTGTAGAAGCCGACCTCGCCAGGTCAGCTTCCGGGTCGGCTTCTTGAGGTCAGTACAGACCTGATGACGTTGGCGGGACCATGTGACTTGCGCCGTGGAGAGCACAAGAAGCCGACCCGGAAGCCGATCTAGCGAGGTTGGCTTCTGCAGCGAAGGACACCAGGAGCCACCGGAGCTGCGGCGAGGGCACAGGACGGCTGCCAGGGGCTGGAGGAAAGTGGATTTTGATTTTTTTTTTCTTTTGCTTGGACCATTCCTTTAAGGCTCGAAGTGGCAGACCATGAAAAAACTTGGACAGAAGCAACGATGGTGAGAACAGTCAGAGTCAACCCACAGACCAGCACCTAAGACCTACAACCTCATCCTGCTGCAGATGGAGTCACTGTGCAACGTTCAACCATTCGGCGCACTTTACACAAGGAGATGCTGTATGCGAGAGTGATGCAGAGGAAGCCTTTTCTCCACCCACAGCACAAACAGAGCCGCTTGAGGTATGCTAAAGCACATTTGGACAAGCCTAATTTTGAAATAAGGTGCTGTGGACTGATGAAACTACAATTGAGTTATTTGGGCATTAAAAGGGGCATTATGCATGGAGGAAAAATAACACAGCATTCCAAGAAAAACACCTGCTACCTACAGTAAAATATGGTGGTGGTTCCATCATGCTGTGGGGCTGTGTGGCTAGTGCAGGGACTGGGAATCCTGTCAAAGTTGAGGGATGTATGGATTTCACTTAGTATCAGCAGATTCTGGAGACTAATGTCCAGGAATCAAAGTGCTAGCTGCGTGTTTGAAAAAAAAAATGTGCAAATTGGCTCTCCAGGGCCTGAGCGGTGCCCTGCGGAGTGACTGGACGAGCTGAGTTTGTCCGTAACGCCCAGGAGGTTAAGGAGATCATCCCGAATTACAAGAAGATGATAGATTCTTGGAACCTCCCCTGTTTTAATAGCATCTGAAGAATAGAAATCGTAAAAATGAAAATTTTACCAACAAATACTCTTCCAATTACTAAATATTCAGATTGAGCTTCCTAATGAATAGTTTTCAATCATCCATGTTTCAGAGTTTTATATGGTATAACAGGCCTTCAAAGATTACATGTAAAACTCTAGCAAAAGAAAAAAAAATGGGGGAATGGCTGCACCTGATATATAAGGGTATTTAATGCAGCAGTTCACTTAAAGTGAACTTAAAGTAGAAGCCCCAGGTAAGGTAAACTTTTATTTTTTTAGACCTTTCAGTTCTGCTTTAAAAAGAATATTGGAATGGAATTGATCTGATACGGTTACTAAATGGATAGTACTTGAACAAGCTTGCACAGACCTAACTCAGATTCTTAATTGGAACCAAGCAATAATGTTCATGGAGATATAAGAAAATCGATTGAACGACCATTAACTAAAGCATCATAAACAGTTCTCCAAAAACTTTTGAAATTAGAATAAAGGTATTTCACCCATACTGCCACTGAATAGTTTTGAGGAATTTAGTCCGGCACAAAACCCCAAATTGATTTAGTTTTAATAATTAAGAAACAAATACCAGAATAGCTCAATAGCTCAATAGCTCAATAGCTCAAAGAAAATATCAATAAAAAAAAGACTAAATTGTTTGTTTAAGGTAATTATATTAGAGAAATAACCTTCAGGGATTGTTTGTTATTTTGCAAAAACAATAAGAGAATGAGCTTCAAATAGAACTAGTTGAATCAGAGTTGCAAAATATCATTATTATTTAGCCACTTTAACCCCGCCCGTACGAATTTCTCCGTCCCTTTTTCCATCCTTTAACCCCCAGGGACGGAGAAATCCGTACTTCCCGCGCTCCCGCCGCTGCCCGCGCTCCCGCTCGTAAACACGCCGCATGCCGCTCGCCCGGAGATCAATGAACGGGAAAATCCATTCCCGTTCGTTGATCTAAGCCCCGCAATAATCCGCTGCTCTCCGATGAGCAGCGCGATCATTGTGAAAAAAAAACCACTTATCCAGCCTCCTAGTACTTCCTCCAAGAATCCGGAAGGACGCTTGGAGGTCGCATTAAACAAAAAGTTACTGTGGCCATCTTGTGGCCAAATAGTAAAACTACACCCTAAACATTTTTCACATACAAATAAATTACTTTTACAGAAAAAATTAACTCATTACCTCCCACACTCCCAATTTTTTTTTTTGTAATTAAATTTTTTAAAAAAAATTTACAATAAAAAAAATACATAAATAGTTACCTTAGGGACTGAACTTTTTAAATATTTATGTCGGGAGGGTACAACACTGTTACTTTATAAACTATGGGCTTGTAATTAGGGATGGACGCAAAATTGAAAAAAATGCACCTTTATTTCCAAATAAAATATTGGCGCCAAACATTGTGATAGGGACATAATTTAAACGGTTTTATAACCGGGACAAAAGGGCAAATACATTTCATGGGTTTTAATTACAGTAGCATGCATTATTTAAAAACTATAATGGCCGAAAACTGAAAAATAATGAATTTTTTCCCACATTTTTCCTATTTTCCCATTAAAACACATTTAGAATAAAATAATTCTTGGCATAATGCCCCACCTATAGAAAGCCTAATTGGTGGTGGAAAAAAACAAGATATAGTTCATTTAATTGTGATAAGTAATGATAAAGTTATAGACGAATGAATGGAAGGAGCGCTGAAAGGTGAAAATTGCTCTGGTGCTCAAGGGGTAAAACCCCTCAGTGGTGAAGTGGTTAGTATTTATATAGCGCCGCCATCTTACACAGTGCTGTACAGAGAATATAATCTTGCCACTAACTGTCCCTCAGAGGAGCTCACAATCTCATCCCTACCATAGTCCTATGTCTATGTATGTATCATGTAGTGTAAGTACTGTAGTCTAGGGCCAATTTACGGGGAAGCCAATTAACTTATCTGTATGTTTTTGGGATGTGGGAGGAAACCCACACAGACACAGGGAGAACATACAAACTCCTTGCAGATGTTGACCTGACTGGGATTCGAACTGGGAATCCAGCGCTGTAAGGAGAGAGCGCTAACCACTATGCCACGTGCTGCTGCAATATCAAAATCCAACTGGTACAGTATAATCTTTCAATAAGATGGTATTTAACACCTGAAATCGGAAATATTTTACACATCATATGGTCTTGTAGCAACATACAACAGTTTTGGAGTCAGATTGCAGGTTTTCTCAAAAACCTCCTTAGTTTTGAAATCATACTCAATTCTAGGGTAATTGTCTTGGGTCAGGACCTAGGGCATACTAAAGAACAGAACAGCATAGTATTCATGCTAACCCTAACTGCACAAAGATAAATGATTACTCAATGGAAAGCAACAGACGTCCCCAAGCTAGACGAGTGGATAGTGTGTACTTGGTGGCTGGACAGTGTAATGGTTAAGGGCTCTGCCTGTGACATGGGCGACCAGGGTTCAAATCTCGGCTCTGCCTGTTCAGTAAGCCAGCACCTATTCAGCAGGAGACCTTAGGCAAGTCTCCCTAACACTGCTACTGTCTATAGAGCGCGTCCTAGTGGCTGCAGCTCTGGCGCTTTGAGTCCGCCAGAAGAAAAGCGCGATATAAGTGTTTGTCTTTGTCTTTTTTACTTTCTAATTTCTCCAGCTAGAAGTAGGCGATAAAGATAGTTTAACCCCACCATCTAAGGACTTAATAAGAATAAAAAAACAAATGGGATCAAGCTTCAAAGTTAACCTGTAAAAATAAAACTCTCCCCTAGGGGGTTCTCATCTTAGGAGGGTAAAGTCTCTGGATCCTAAATAGGCTTTCCCCATCCTCCTCCTCCATCCTCTCGATCCTAGGCTTGGACCTCCGAAGTGTGGCCTCCATACACATGCACACTAGCTCCATCCCGCTTGGGCTCCTGCGGAAACAGCCAAGCCTGTTCAGGACTGTGATACTGCACAGACAGCTCGTGACTAGCAGGGACCTGATCCAGCCCAGCTTTTTTCCGAAGAAGGCCGAGCAGGACAGAGTTACTGTGCCAACAAGCCAAATTACAGAGGTCCCAGTGCTGGAATGGAGGACAGAAGAGGACAGGGGAAGCCTCTTTACGATACTGAGGCTTCCCCCTTCCAAGGTGAGTACCCCATAGGAGAACTTTTTTTTCATTACAGGTACACTTTAAGTAAATATATGGGAAGAAAATAGAACTTACATTGTATTAGAAGTCGGCAGTCCATGTGGGAGAATGTGGTTGAGTGAATTTAAGTACAGTAGGTTTTATTTTTTCTATTATTATTATTCTACCATTGCTGTCTATTGTTTCACTTTTTTTTTTGATACGCAGTCTAAGGCAACACATATTCAGACATAATACATTGTAATTGATAAAATAACGAGAAAACTCAAACAATGTTGCAAATAAAACACCCGTGGGCAAAAGAGCGTGCCGATGAAGCCACCAAAAACCGTCCAGGCTGATCGAATACGGCTGAGGTCTGCAAAAAAAAAAAAATAAAGAATAAAAAATAGGTCAACACAAAGGAAAGTAAGTGGCTATGTATTGTATACCTTAGAATGTTTGCACTGAAAAATTCTAATTGGTTAAGCCAATAATTCCTGTATAGGGATTAATTGCCAGCCACTTGTTATAGTTATCAGGTGACTTGCTATTCTGAGCCCAGGGAGGAAGAAACAAGAATCAACTCAGGTACAGTTTATAAAAGTAAAAGTCTTATGCACTCATCTTGTTCACTTTTTAATGTATCTCTGTTTTTTTAAACAATAACTGTATTTATTAAATAATACGTTTTTTTCAGGCAATATACAATATCACAGTTAATAGAAACGTAGAAAACAGGCGTCATGGCATGACATGGTGTCAAACTGCGGCAGAGTAAAAAAAAATAACCGTCCGTGCAGCAATACAGCAATCAGCATCATGTTTGACATCTGCATAAGGTTATGAGGCTCAGCAGACACCAATATTGCAACAGCTGGAATGAGATTTATTTGAACAGTGCATGCATGTTCTCATTAATGTTTTGCTAACATTATTACCATAAAGAGCTCTTATGCTGGGAATACACCAAGAGATTTTTTTGTCAGATAGATGGTTCGATAGATAATTTCTGACATGTCCAACCTGATTTTCGATCGTTTTTCTGATCGATCTCTCATAGAAGTGACTAGAAATCATTTAGAAAATTGACCGGAAAACGATCGGACAGTAAATATGCTGAAGAATCTCATTGTGTATTCCCAGCATTATACCTTGATTCTATGTCTGGCTCTTCCGCCTATCCCAGATCAGATGGTTTCTCCCCTATGGGTACATAGCAACTTTCCAGGTATCCTTATCATGGAAAATATAGACTACTCGTGCTCATTTGATCTGAAAGAACAAACACTGAATATTCTATCCACTAGAGGGTGTAAAGTACAAGATAAGAGTGTCTCTCCATTCATTATCTTAGTGACAATGTTTCTTAGCACTAACTACACCCTCTGGTACATGGAAGACAAGGTTCATGTACGGTCACATGCGATTTGCGATTTTCAGAAAACATGATTACCGCACATGTAATGCATTTAAATGACATCACATTCTTTTAAGTGTTCACAATTTTTTAACATTTTTAATTTGTGCATTTTGTACGAAAATTTACAATTATATCAATTTTCATGTAAATTAAAGAGGCACTTCATATGTCTATACAGTTTTTGTACTTCTCGGACAGCACTCCTATCTTGCTTCGATGGCTGTGCAAGGTCTAGTCCGCGTGGCTAGCACAGACTTGATGTAGGCTACGAGCAAAAAATGACCAGCACTTGCCGATTCTTAAAAAAGCAGGTTATTTATTCACAAAAAATGTGAACAAAGCATAGCCAAGCATAGCCATGACATCCGGACTTCCAGAATGTAACTATAGCTCAGTAGTAGTAATAGCTCTTAGCTGCATACAAATGCATGAAGATCATTGCAGCCCAATTCTGCTCACAACGGACTGTCGCCGTTTCGAACGGATCAACGTGCTATCACTTGACAAAGAACGGTTGATCCGTTTGAAACTGCGACAGTTCGTTGTGAGCAGAATTGGGCTGAAATGAATGCGTAACCTATCCTTGAGGAGATCTTCATGCATTTGTATGCCGCTAAGAGCTTATTACTACTACTGAGCTATAGTTACATTCTGGAAGTCCTGATGTCATGGCTATGCTTTGTTCACATTTCTTGTGAATAAATAACCTGCTTTTTTAAGAATCGGCAAGTGCTGGTCATTTTTTGCTCGTGATATGTCTATACAGTGGGATGCGAAGGTTTAGGAAACCTTGTTATTACGATTAAAAATGTCAATTAAATATATCATATAGGAGACACACACAATGATATTTGAGAAATGAAATGAAATGAAGTTAATTAAATTTACAAAAAGTGTGCAATAATTGTTTACACAAGATTAGGCGAGTGCATAATTTGGGCACCACAAACAAGAAATGAAATCAATGTTTAGTAGATCCTCTTTTTGTAGAAATTACAGCCTCTGAACGTACCCTGTAGGTTCCAATGAGAGTCTGGATTCTGGTTGAAGGTATTTTGGACCATTCCTCTTTACAAAACATCTCTAGTTCATTCAGGTTTGATGGCTTCCGAGCATGGACAGCTCTCTTTAACTCACACCACAGATATACAATTATATTCAGGTCTGGGGACTGAGATGGTCATTCCAGAACATTGTACTTGTTCTTCTGCATGAATTCCTTAGTGGATTTTGAGCAGTGTTTAGGGTCGTTGTCTTGTTGAAAGATCCAGCTCTGGCGCAGCTTCAGCTTTGTCACCGATTCCTGGACATTGGTCTCCAGAATCTGCTGATACTGAGTGGAATCCATGCGTCCCACAACTTTGACAAGATTCCCAGACCCTGCACTGGCCACACAGCCCCACAGTATGATGGAACCACCACCATATTTTACTGTAGGTAGCAGGTGTTTCTCTTGAAATGCTGTGTTGTTTTTCCGCCATGCATAACACCCCTTGTTATGCCCAAATAACTAAATTTTCGTTTCATCAGTCCACAACACCTTATTCTAAAATGAAGCTGGCTTGTCCAAATGTGCTTTAGCATCCCTCAAGCAGCTCTGTTTGTACTGTGGGCGGAGAAAAGGCTTCCTCTGCATACAGCATCTCCTTGTGTTAAAGGTTAAACGATGCACAGTGGCTCCATCTGCAGCAAGATGATGTTGTAGGTCTTTGGTGCTGGTCTGTGGGTTGACTCTCACCATTTGTCGCTTTTGTCTATCTGAGATTTTTCTTGGTCTGCCATTTCGAGCCTTAACTTGAACTGAGCCTGTGGTCTTTCATTTCCTCAATATGTTCCTAACTGTGGAAACAGACAGCTGAAATCTCTGAGACAGCCTTCTGTATCCTTCCCCTAAACCATGATGGCGAACAATCTTTGTCTTCAGGTCATTTGAGAGTTGTGTTGAGACCCCCATGTTGCTACTCTTCAGAGAAAATTAAAAGAGGAGGGAAACTTACAATTGACCCCCTTAAAATACTCTTTCTCATAATTGGATTCACATGTGTTTGTAGGTCCGGGGTCACTGAGCTTACCAAGCCCATTTGAGTTCCAATAATTTTGTTTTAAAGATTCTGAAATCAATAAAAGGATAACAGTGCCCAAATTTATGCACCTGACTAATTTTATTTAAATAATTATTGCGCACTTTCTGTAAATCCAATAAACTTCATTTCACTTCTCAAATATGACTGTGTGTGTCTCCTATATGATATATTCAACTGACTTTTTTTTATCATAACAACCAACGATTTATACAGGAAAATCATGACGAATAACAATGTTGCCCAAACGTTTGCATCCCACTGTATATGCCCACTTTCAATACAAATTGAACATGCAGCAATGTAGACATTGTTCCCATTGTCCAATGATGTAAATCACATCTGCCACAGTTCGGTGATGTACTCCAAGTGCTCCCATGACAATTAACAAGGTTGCCCAAGCTTTTGCATCCCACTGTATTTAGTAGATCCTCCTTTTGCAGAAATCACAGCCTCTAAACACTTCCTGTTGGTTCCAATGAGAGTCTGGATTCTAGTTGAAGGTATTTTGGACCATTCCTCTTTACAAAACATCTCTGTTCATACAGGTTTGGACAGCTCTCTTTAAATCACACCCAGGGCCGGATTTGTACTTTTTACTGCCCAAGGCCAACTGTCACCAGCCACCCCCATTCCAACAGCATCTCAACTAAGCCCCCCTTCCCCTTAAGTAGCCAGATGCTTCTCCTTCCTCCCCTATAGGTAGCCAGATGCTTCTCCTTCCTCCCCTATAGGTAGCCAGATACTTCTCCTTCCTCCCCTATAGGTAGCGAGATGCTTCTCCTTTCTCCCCTATAGGTAGCCAGATGCTCCTCCTTCCTCCCCTATAGGTAGCCAGATGCTTCTCCTACCTCCCCTGTAGGTAGCCAGATGCTTCTCCTTCCTCCCCCATAGGTAGTCAGATGCTTCTCCCCATCCCCTATAGGTATCCAGATGCTTCTCCCCCCCATAGGTAGCCAGATGCTTTTCCCCCCACTATAGGTAGCCAGATGCTTCTCCTTCCTCCCCTATAGGTAGCCAGATGCTTCTCCTTCCTCCCCTATAGGTAGCCAGATGCTTCTCCTACCTCCCCTGTAGGTAGCCAGATGCTTCTCCTTCCTCCTCTATAGGTAGCCAGATGCTTCTCCCCATCCCCTATAGGTATCCAGATGCTTCTCCCCCCCCCATAGGTAGCCAGATGCTTCACCACCCCTATAGGTAGACAGATCCCTTTCCCCCACCCATAGTAGATGTTTATCTTCCCCCCCCCCCATACATATCCAGATGCTTCTCTGTATGCAAGCAGAGGTGAGTGACTGATGTGAGCGGAGTGACAGGCATCATTGTCTTACCAGCGCTGTTTCTTGTCAACGGCACTGCCGAAGTTCTCCTGACTGCCAGATGTACACAGGGAAGCAGCACAGGGCACAGACACAGGTAGCTGGCAGAAGAGTACCGTGTCCTCCTGCCCATCCGCCCTTACTCCTTTGGTGCCCTTGGCCATGGCCTATGTTGCCTTGGCTTAAATCCGGCCCTGCTCACACCACAGATTTTCAATTATATTCAGGTCTGGCGACTGAGATATCCATTCCAGAATGTTGTACTTGTTCCTCTGCATGAATACCTTAGTGGATTTTGAGCAGGGTTTAGGGTCGTTGTCTTGTTGAAAGATCCAGCCCCGGTGCAACTTCAGCTTTGTCACTGATTCCTGGACATTAGTCTCCAAAATCTGCTGATACTGAGTGGAATCTATGCGTCCCTCAACTTTGACAAGATTCCCAGTCCCTGCACTGGCCACACAGCCCCACAGCATGATGGAACCACCACCATATTTTACTGTAGGTAGCAGGTGTTTTGTTTTTCTTGGAATGCTGTGTTCTTTTTCCTCCATGCATAAGGCTCCTTGTTATGCCCAAATAACTCAATTATAGTTTCATCAGTTCACAGCACCTTTTTCCAAAATTAAGCTGGCTTGTCCAAATGTGCTTTAGTATACCTCAAGCGGCTCTGTTTGTGCTGTGGGCGGAGAAAAGGCTTCCTCTGCATCACTCTCACATACAGCATCTCCTTGTGTAAAGTGTGCCGAATGGTTGAACGATGCACAGTGCCTCCATCTACAGCAAGATGATATTGTAGGTCTTTGGTGGTGGTCTGTGGGTTGACTCTGACTGTTCTCACCATTCGTCGCTTCTTTCTATCTGACATTTTTCTTGGTCTGCCACTTAGAGCCTTAACTTGAACTGAGCCTGTGTTCTTCCATTTCCTCAATATGTTCCTAACTGTGGAATCAGACAGCTGAAATCTCTGAGACAGCTTTCTGTATCCTTTCCCTAAACCATGATGGTGAACAATCTTTGTCTTCAGGTCATTTGAGAGTTGTTTTGAGACCTCCATGTTGCTACTCTTCAGAGAATGTAAACTTACAATTGACTCCCTTCAATACTCTTTCTCATAACTGGATTCACCTGTGTATGTATGTCAGGGGTCACTGAGCTTACCAAGCCAATTTGTGTTCCAATAATTAGTTGTAAAGGTTTTGGAATCAATAAAATGTCAACAGTGCCCAAATTAATGCCCCTGCCAAATTTTGTTTAAACAATTATTGTGCACTTTCTGTAAGTCCAATAAACTTCATTTCACTTCTCAAATATCACTGTGTGTCTCCTATATAATATACTTAACTGCCATTTTTTATCGTAACAACCAACGATTTATACAGGAAAATCATGAAGAATATCAATGTTGCCCAAACTTTCGCATCCCACTGTATATGCCCACTTTCAATACAAATTGAATATGCAGCAATGTAGACATTGTTCCCATTGTCCAATGATGTAAATCACATCTGCCACAGTTCGGTGATGTACTCCAAGTGCTCCCATGTCCATCACATTATCTTCTTTACTAGTGGCGTACCTAGGGGGAGGTGTGGGGGTGCGAGATGACACCATGGCAGGGGTGACATCTGGCCAGGAGTGCAGTGCTGGCGGCAGGGTAAGATTTATATTTACCTGTATTTCCAGCGCCGCCCCTTCTATGTGTAATTAATTGCAGATATTAATATTTAGCAATATTCGGAACTTTGTTTTCAAGTAGCTGTAAGAAAAGTAGTTAAGCCCTATTGCATTGCAATAGAAAGTGCCTGGCTCTCACTGCTTCCCCATACCAGATCTGGTCAGGTGCAAGTCTGCAGACTGCATGCAGCTGTTGTAGGGGTGGCAGGGTGCTCTTGGTGCTTGTGTTGTCGAGGAGTCAGAGCAATTTTGGGTACTTGGAGTCGGTGGTTTTATAATCTGAGGAGTCGGAGTCGGATGATTTTTGTGCCAAATCCATTGCCCTGGTAAGTATTGGACTAAAGAGTTGGAGTCGAGGAGTCAGAGTCATTTTGGGTACCTGGAGTCGATGGTTTTATAATCTGAGGAGTCGGAGTTGGAGTCGGGTGATTTTTGGCTGCGGTGCCAGCATTTATGCTTGCAGTGGTCTCTGTGCAACTCTTGTCTGGCCTCTACAGTCTGAGGATCAGTTTAGCCCTACACGTCTGCTTGTTGCAGCTTCCAGCTCAGTCAGTGAATACCGTGGAAACCTGGTGACAAACTCTGCTTGTCTAGGCTTAAAAGGGATAGGATTGAGAGGGATGATTTTTCATGGTGTCTTAAACCCACTGACCAAACTGGCCAATGCCCATCTCTAGAGATGCTGTTTGTGCTTCAAGATATCTGTAGAAAGCACTGATAGCCTATCATCTCCTCCCCACATCATGTCATAGCCATGCCCATTTTTCACAGCGGTGCTGCACTCACTTTTTTTTCAAATAGTTTGACCACAATGCACTTAGCGTAACCCCCCCTCCCCAAAGTGCTTGATGGTGTGTGGTGGGGGGTCTGTAATTAAACAGCACTAGGTGTCAAGTACCCTAGGTATGCCACTGGGGCAACCACTCACAGATCTGTATTCGCAATGCTCCCACCGGAAACCTGAGACTCAATGGCCTTTGTTCAGTTCCCTTTTTTTGCGAAGTTTTCTCCTAGGAGATCATTTTTCATCTTCTGCTTAAAATAACTTTTCAGCACTCTGCAATTGAAAAAGTACAAAGAAGGTGAAAATGTCCTGTCAAAATTATTTCCTTGCTTGCTGGAATTTTATTGATACGATGTGAAAATATCAGCTAGGAGAAAACTCAGGAGGAAAAATTGAATAAGGGGAAATGACTTAAATGTAATAGTAAGTGTATGTGGCAGTTTGTGCCACGTTGTGCCATGTGGGCTGGTATGGTTAGTATGAAGGAACCCTCTGCAGGTTGACTCTAGCATCCGGATTCCCATTGGTCCACCTAATGGACTAATGGGGAGTGACAGTGCCACGAGAGCCTGGCATGCAGTAGCGGACGTCGGGTGACAGCAACAGGTGGACACGCATCTCACGGAGGAGCGAGGAAGCAGGGCCATGGTACTGAAGGACAGTTCCACAGCATAAATGCTTCGCTCCCCATCACTCAGCACACAGGAGCAACGAATAGTAGCTATGTTATGCTCTTTATGCTCGGATATTGCTCAAGTGAATCTGGCAATTGAATTTGCCAATAAAGCCTGAGTGATGTCAAAAGATAAGAAGTTTGCACACTGCAAGCTTTTTATCACCTCGTAATTCATATGGACCCAGGGATGGTAATAGAAGAGCTAGGGTTGTACGCCAGTGTACGCATACTGGAACATGGAATTTGTGTTTTTCTTTGGATCAAAATGTATTATTGCCATGGTTGCAAATAAAGTGCCTGCCTGCATTAAGAAACTATGGTAACATAGGCAAACACAGGGGGGGGGGGGGGGGGGGGCTTGTATTACAGCTGCCCAGAATCCCCCTCAGACTAGTGCCAGTGCAGTGTCTGGGGACAGGCACAAGTTGAAACACCAGAATATCTGCAGGCATCCTGCAGCTCACAGCACTGCCCTCTTTCTTTCCTTGCTGCTGTTGACTTTGGATGTAGCAGCAGCGTGTGTACAGAGCATGGAGCAGCAGCGTGTGTACAGAGCATGGAGCAGCAGCGTGTGTACAGAGCATGGAGCAGCAGCGTGTGTACAGAGCATGGAGCAGCAGCGTGTGTACAGAGCATGGAGCAGCAGCGTGTGTACAGAGCATGGAGCAGCAGCGTGTGTACAGAGCATGGAGCAGCAGCGTGTGTACAGAGCATGGAGCAGCAGGCAGCAGCGTGTGTACAGAGCATGGAGCAGCAGCATCTGTACAGAGCATGGAGCAGCAGCGTGTGTACAGAGCATGGAGCAGCAGCGTGTGTACAGAGCATGGAGCAGCAGCGTGTGTACAGAGCATGGAGCAGCAGCATGTGTACAGAGCATGGAGCAGCTCTCTGGAACTTAACAGAGTCAGGAATGAGCACAGCCCTGTGCCCTGCTGTGTGAATGCTTCACTTTCCCCTTCATTACCAATGTCCGCTGTCCTCATTATTATCTGTATCCAAAATGCTCCTGATCTATCTCATAGTCGGTCGGTTTGGAAATTGCATTGTGTGTGCCCAGCATGATGTCCTACCATATTATTATTCTGTATTGTGCGTGGCTAAAGGTTACCTTTCAGGAATCCCCCCCCCTCCCCCCCCCCCTTGAAAATCCTGGGTTTTCCCTTGGATAACATGAAATGTAAAAATGGTTTGGATTGTACTGATAAATATACTATAGTATAACTTTATGTTTTGCAGGTGCACCATTCTCATCTCATGTGCTCCAAGCAGAGCAGGAGCTGCAGCTGTGGGATGGGGTAAGTCTATGTGTTTCCAATTTTTGTAATTATGAAACTCCCTCTTTTAAAGCCTAGCTAAACCTTGGCAGTGTACATATTACTGGGCTTACTAATAGACTTCACAGACCTGTTCTTTGTGCTATTGGTAACACACACACTACTCAGAAAACACCCAAAGTCCCCTCTTCCTATATGCATATGTGGTTAAACACAGCAGACTGTCCTGCAACTCAAATGCGATCTGTTCAAAACAGAAAACTGACGCGCAAAGTACACTGTTCTACAGGAAGTTGAAAGCTCTGCATGTTGTTGTCTCTGTACATATAAATAAAACCAAACCAAGAAATGTATAATAAGGGGGGCGATTCACTAGCCTATGGTAAAACTGTGCACAGCACATTTATGGGTACTCACATCACTAGGTTAGCACACATTGCATAATCAGTGTAACCCCGCGGTACATGGGTAATGTTCACGTTGCTATGGTAATGCATGTTACTGTAGCAACTTGAGCATCAGACCAGGGAATGGAGGAAAGAATGAAAAACTACTGTGTTTACTTAGGTGCTGTCAAATGTAATGCTTAAAGACAAGAAAGTGGATTACAGCCTGATATAGCATACAATGAAAGTCTTTCTCCCTTATTGCCCATAAAATTAGTTTGCCTGCCTTTATGTCAAAATAATGCCTTCTGTCCCAAAATCACAGTCTCTATCTATTTATTGAAAATAAGCCGTAGCATTGCACTGTTTCCTGCGGTGCACTGCCATGGCCTGCACACCTACATTTTCTGTCTTGTCTGATCAATATTGGAATTGGATCGATTAGACATAGATTTGATCATTCTGATCTGAATCTGTGCTGTGTTTTAAGCAAACCTGAAGCGAATTGTTTTTTTTATTATATAATGAATTGTGTATGGTGGATAAAGAATAGAACATTAGTAGCAAAGAAAATAGTCTAATATTTTTCTTTTCAGTTATGTAGCTTTTTTTTAATAACAGTGCCTCATTCTATCACACTTGCAGTTTTAAAGAGACACTGAAGCGAAAAAAAAAATATGATATAGTGAATTGGTTGTGTACTATGAATAATTACTAGAAGATTAGCAGCAAAGAAAATATTATCATACTTTTATTTTCAGGTATATAGTGTTTTTTTCTAACATTGCATCATTCTATAATATGTGCAGATTACACAACACTCAGCATTCAAAATGAGTCTTTCAGAGCAGTCTGTGAAGTAATGACCTCTCCTCTAGCAGAGGAAAAGTAAATAGTCCAGGAACAGTTGAGATAATAAAAGTCAGATAACATCCCTCTCCAGGACTAACTTAGTCGGAGAGCTTAATGGCTTGTTTGCATAGAGATAACAACTGGAGTTTCTCAACTCTTCCTGTACTGGAAACAATTAAGGTAGCCATACACTGGTCGATTTGCTATCAGATTCGACCAACAGACAGATCCCTATCTGATCGAATCTGATCAGAGAGGGATCGTATGGCTACCTTTACTGCAAACAGATTGTGAACCGATTTCAGCCTGAAACCGTTCACAATCTGTGGTGGTGGTGGTGCTGCCGCCGCTCCCCCCGCCCGCATACATTACCTGCTCCGCCGGCACGACTCCCGGGTCTCCACTCTTCTTCTCCGCTCTGGTCTGCTCTGGTCTCCGGCATGCTTCCCTTCTTCCTGTCTGGGGGAAGTTTAAACAGTAGAGCGCCCTCTACTGTTTAAACTTCCTGCCGGGACAGGAAGAAGGGAAGCATGCCGGAGACCAGACCAGAGCGGAGACGGAGAAGAAGAGCGGAGACACGGGAGTCGCGCCGGCGGAGCAGGTAATGTATGCGGCTCTATTGCGTCAGTCATCGGGCACTCGAACGCCGCTAGCGATGCGCTCTTTACCCGCGGGCGATCGACGGTTATTTTCCGCACGGCGTGATTGACGGGATCGGACGGAATGGATCGAAATTCGGCGTGTAGCGTGAACGATTGGCAGCAGATTCGATCCCAGTGATCGAATCTGCTGTCGAAACAGCGGCAAATCGGGCCAGTGTATGGCCAGCTTTACACTGATGTATCTGATCTTAATGTTTTATTTCTTAGCTGTGCTACACATACAAATCATAATATCATCTTTTTTTTTTTCGCTTCAGTGTCTCTTTAAAAACACCTTCTGTCTTTTAAACTACAAAACAAAGCAGAAATAATGACCCTTTGAACTTTCCTGCAGTAAAACCTTATCTCAAGCTATTTCTCATTGTTTCTTGGCTGTTTAAGTTCTTCAGAAAACAGGACTGTATTCGACCCAGTGGGTCAAACAGCTCAGAGAAGCTCTAGCATAGATAACAACTGAAGTTTTTTTTTAACTCTTCCTATACTAGAAAACAGTATGAGACTCTTTTCTTTGCTACTACTGTTCTATTTCTTAGCTCTACTACACATACAATTCATTATATCATAAGTTTTTGTTTCACTTCAGCTTTGCTTTAAATATCCAGATAAGCTGGTCCAAAGAGTAATGTTTTTGTTCTTCTTATTCAACTTCTTGTGAATGTCTCATGTATTTTGCTTTGTAAAGGTATGTGCAATAAATAGTAGTATCTTAAGCACATAATGACTAAATAAAATAGCAGGCATTGCTATAGCCTGCTGACAAGCGGCTGGCATGACTAACGGCACACCGGTGGCTCTTGTGCTGCTTTATTCAATAAACCCAAATCAGGAAGTTGCTTTCTTTATGGAAGTCTATATATGACATCCTTTTTGTTGACTGGCTTACTGGAAATAGGCTTTAGCCTTTAATGGTAGATAATAGATAGATATATTAAAGCAAACTAGATAATACGGATGCAAACAATTTTAACTTTAACTGCCATGCTATAGAAAAACATCTATACATTCTGATTATTTTAATATGTCATTATTAAATTATGTTTTATTTTGGGCAAAATAATCCTATAATTTGCTGATTATGGATATTGTATACAACTTGACACAGGAATATACAATCCAGCCATAACCCCTAAATAGCCATGGGATTGGTTAATCTCAGAGATCATTTCTGTTTTGTACTTTGTTGAAGTCACCAGAATTAGGTTTAAAGTCACACTGAAGCGAAAAAAAACCCTTATAATATAATGAATTTTATATGTAGTATGGATCATTAATCGAAGATTAGTAGCAAAGAAAATAATATCATATTTTTATTTTCAGTTATATACTTTTTTTTTTTTTTATAACATTGCATCATATTTGCACTTTACACACTAAACTCAGCATTTTAAATGATTTCACAGAGCAGAGCTAATGACCTTTTCAACTTTCCTCTGTAGTAAAAGCTTAAACAAACAAGATACAGTGAGAGACAGTTGAGATAAAAGCTTCAGAAGACAGAGCTCTCTGTGACTTTGCAAGTTAAGTCACAGAGCTCAGAGAAGCTCTTTTGCACAGATGAAGTTTCCTGTACTGGAAACAATATGAAACTCATATTTGTGCTGCTAATGTTTTATTTCTTAGCTGTACTACACATACAAATCATTATATCATAAGTTTGTTTTCACTTCAGATTCCCTTTAATGGTACATAAACAGTATTTTTTTTTTAATAATAAAAAATCTCCTGTGCTCATACGGTGCATCAAATAATTCACCTCTTATAATAACACATATAGTATGCAATAAAATCATAAACAAGAGAAAAACATATATAAAATATGCAATAAATGCATATACATATTAGCTATGATCAAATGCAATGGTATGCTGATTAGCAATGATCAAGTACCACCAATAGCAAAAAAGACAGAAACATATACAAAATGTGCAATAAATAAATGTGTATGCTGATTAGCAATGGTGCAAATGCTGATTAGCAGTTTTTTATATGCTTTAAATTGAATGTACAGGGTTTTTGTTTTAAAATGCTAGTTTTTCCCCAGAGAATTTTAAATAGCACAAATGAAAATGTAATATTCATGCCAAGCATCCTCTGATGGTTTGACTGGCAAAGTGCAAGAAAAACCTCACTTGCTGCACAGAAGGAAAGCTAACATAGTTTCATGCAATACGAGAGCGCCTAGCTATCAGTTACCAAGTCTGAGGACTTTGTTGATATTATGTTAAAGAAACAGTTACTGAAAACAGTTAAGCAACACTCTCCTGCTCACAAAGCATTAAAATATGGTGGTACATTACTACATAGTGCTCATTAACTCCTCAGGGAAGGACTTGAGCCTTATTGTAAATAGTACGGTACTTAAAAAGAAAGGGCCAGCTGCAACAGGCATTGAGCCAGAACTAGCTGGTTAAATGATCCCATAACCACAACAGTCCACTGTAAATAAATCTAGATCTGAAATGAGAGGACTATGGAACCTGCCATTGTTACCACCTTTTAAAATGCTGCTGGCTTGATCTTTCAGCTTCAGCAATTTCCGAGGCCTACCCCTACAACAAGCATGTATTCAATAGCCTATACAGCTGCTTTGCTTACTTATTCTGAATTGATGAGAATCAAAATGTTAAAACAGACCTAAAGTTAAAAGGGTGACTTGAATAGCCCCTTAAAGAGACTCCGTTCAAAAAAAGCCCCCCTGGGGGGTATTTACCTCGGTAGGGGGAATCCTCTGGATCCTATCGAGGCTTCCCCCATCCTCCTCCGTCCCACGGTGGTCTCGCTCTGGCCCATGGAATGCACAGCCAGCAATTTGTCAGGCTGTGCAATATTTACCCTTCCCTTTTCCAGAGGTGGCGCTACTGCAGCTCTCGGCTCAGAAATAGGCGGAAATAGCCGATCTCAGTCAGGTTCGCTCTACTGTGCAGTAGAGCGGACTGGACTGGGATCGGCTATTTCCCAGCTACTGCACTGGAGAGCCGCTACTGCACTGGAGCCGGGAAGGTAAATATTAACATGCCGACAGTTCGGGAGCCCTATCGCTGCCACCGTGGGACGGAGGAGGACGGGAACCCTCGATAGGATCCAGAGGCTTCCCCCTCCTGAGGTGAGTACCCCCAAGGGGCATTTTTTATTAATACTGATTCTCTTTAAATTCATGTACATGTGCTATTCTGCCAAATACTTATCTAAGCCAGGGATGTCCAACTCCAGTCCTCAAGGGTTGGGGTCTTCACACATTTTTGGCAACTTGAATTGATGGGACTGAATCAGAAAAGGTGTGGCTTATCAAGTAGAACACATTTCTCCATGGACGGATCTAGGGGGGGGCAAGCGGGTCTTTTGCCCCAGGCGCAGTTTGTTGAATTCTTAAAAAGGAGGCAAAATGTGGATGGGGAATGGCAATTTAGGCGCCAAAACCTGACCTTGCCCCAGGCGCAACTTGGGGCAACTTGGTCTAGATCCGTCCCTGTGTCCATCCTGAACACTGTATGTAGAAAGCTGAGACCGGCACCATCATTTATTTAAGAGTATTTAGCTCTTCGTTTATTATAGACACACAGCCATTCTGCTATATAGCATCAGCAACGTTTTGAAGGAAACACCGGCATGAGTATGGCCCTTAAGGACTGGAGATGGACATCACTGATCTAAGCAAAATGAAAATGTTCCCTTCATTTCCAGGCCAAACAAGTTTGTAACATTTTGTCACATGAGCACCAAAACGATTTGTGCAGATTTGAGCTGTTGGGAGCACAGGATGCTTTGGCAAACAACAGTTGTCTATTTAAGCTTAATTACTGGAAATGAGATGATTTGTGTAGATTTGGTGCGTGAGCTCAGAGATTAAAATTATGTACAATGGCATCTTATAAGTAAACCCCGTATTTCATGATACCCTGTATTTCATGCATATTTGTGTGTTTCAGCGTAAGGACTGTGTGCATTTCTCTTTCTGCATGTATGTTTGCGTGTGGTGACATTTTGGAGTCCAGAAGTATGCCACAAATCCCTAGTGCCAAAGAATAAGGCAATTTCCTACAAGGGGGTATTGTGAGACATGTGGGTAAAATAAACCGTGGGAAAATTGCTTTAAGATAATGAAGGAGAAAGGAAGGTCACCGTTTTGCTAGAAAATACAAATGCATTAAGTGAACCGTACAAAATTCTAAAGTAACATCCCTAGTGATAACCTAGGATTATAGATACCTCCCCATCAGCACATTAAAAATATATGGAAGACTAAAAAGTATGCCTGGACTATGAGCCAGTGAGTGCAATTTACAGATCAATAACTAGGAACTACACAGCAGCAGTGATATACCTTTGGTCAGATGTTTTGAAACATAGGCAAGGTCTCAATCACACCTTCACACTCGCTTACCATTCACCCGTGCTGGTGGACAAGATGGTAAATAAATTCGTAGGCTAGGAGACCCCCTTTCTTTGCTTTTAAGCTTATTTTTTTGGGTCCACCTCCAGTTTGGTGATTATGCAAATCAAAACAGCAAAAACAAAAAATGTTGGGTCACATTCAGGTTAATCAATACCACCAACAGCACAACAACTGAAGGTTGCAATGAAGGTAATGGAAGGCAAGCCCAGTTTCACAGAACCAGCTGTGGCAGAACACCTGACCATAGCTGTTAGGTTTCTGTACTTGCTAGGCCATTATGGGAGATCCACAGGGTGGAAACTGTTTCACACTGCAGCTGATACTGCAAAAATAAAACACTGGGCAGCTGAGATGGTGGGATGACTGTTGAGCTTTTGTCCTTCAACCATTTCTCATGTACAGCAGTGTTTTGATGTTTTAACTCAAGTGTCAGAAAGACTCATCTGATATGCCTATGAAAGACCTCTTATATGGGCCCTTTTTAATGTTGGTATATTTTTTTTTCATTGGCCAAGAGTTTATTGAAACATTGACAATACAGAATCAAGTAGATATACATAACAGTTATAGGCAAATGAATTAGTATAACGGGGGCTAAAAGTGCAATACAGAAACAGTGTATTTAAAGTCATACATAAGTACATATAGAGGGGCAACTGAGGATAACCAAACCATAGCCTGATCTGACAAAGTATGAATGTAGCTATATATTGGAATTGTCAATCCATCTGTCCCAAATTTTATTAAATATCGGACCGTCTCTGTGCTGGAATACTAGTTTTTTGTATGGAAGACAATGCTTAATTTACAATTTCCAGTCTTCCAGAGTTGGACAAATGGGTGAAAGCCATCGAAAAGCATCACATTGTTTTGCAGCAAAGAGCGTTTCTATAAGGAAGGCTTTATCAAATTTGGGTGTATCTTCATCCATCAGATTAATTTACAGGTTTTGATATCCAATGGAAAAGATGAGCCCATACAGTCATGTAAAAAATCCACAATCTGTTTCCAAAAACCCACTATAGGGGGACATTGCCATAAGTGTAAGAATGAAGGGTTGGACAGGTCGCATTTAGGACATGAGGTGGAGGCATTAGGGACAAATTTAGAGACTTGTGAAGGAGTAAGATAACTCTGGTGCAAAACATATAGTTTGGTGAGGTGGTCGCGAACACAAGGGGACACTTGCCTAGGGGTGAGTACTTCTTAATGTTCTTTAATAACTTAATTTTCTGACAAGGACAAAACTGTCAGGTTTCTAAACAGGTACACAAGCGCGCAAATAAACTGAAGTTACAGTGGGAGTCATTTTTAATTTTACGAACACAATAAAATGTTTGAAGAGAAAACTACATCATTCATGTCTCTTCACTGCACATCTCCTTTGGTAAGCAAGCCTTAATGTGTTGCATAATGATTCTGGTAAGCCAGACCCTCAGTCATTTTGAGTGCAAGTTTCTGCACCACTGTGAAATACATCGGGAATGTTTGAATAATTTACACTTTTGCCCAAACTGTGTCCTCCAGCATGTGAGTATAGCATCAAGAAGGACCATTCACTGCTAAATGGATGTGCTGCTTTACTGTACAAGGTGGATATTGTGCGACAACATAGCTATGCATTTTCTGAACTATGTCATTTACAGAAATGCTGACAATCATCTGGCTGCATTTTTACCATCCTTTGTGATTTTCTGTCGACAGATAAGTGATGCTTGCTCAGCAGTGTTGTCAGATTCTCAGCCTGTGGTGAGTTTCTTCAAATTATCTTTTTTATACACTAAGGCATAAAAATAGCTCCATGACTTACCGACTTTTCTTTGTTACAGGTATCCAGTACTTTAGAGGAACTTTGCTTCATGGTAATGGGAATGCTGCAAAAATCTCAGGTAAGGCAGATATTTCTGATAATTAAATATGGATGTTTTGCAATGTCTTACACTATAAACGGTATTTGTTCAGTAAACAGTGCACAGTGTGGTAGCTCACAGCAGCCAGTTAGAGCTCACTTTACTGAACGCAGGAAAATACAAAATGGAATCTGACTGGCTTCCAGGGGTACTACACATTGATTCTCCACTCAAACGCAGGTTTGGAGGCACTGACTTATTTTTTGGCTGAATGCTATCCAGAGAGCCCAACCCATAACCAGACAGTGGCCTCAATTCACTAAGCTTATCTCCTGTCTTTAATAACGTTTCTAGAGTTATCACCATGGTGATGAAGCATGTAGTATTCAGGAAACATTTTACCTCAGGCAAACCTAAAGTTAACTCTTCTGTCTTTAAGTTAACTCTTTAATCCTTAAAATAACTCCAGAAGTTAAAGACAGGGGCCCATATGCAATTCACTTTTTCGCCTTAGTTTTCTCCAAGTTGATATTTTCACACCTTGTTAATAAAATGCATTTTAAACCCCTAGTAAGCAAGAAAATACACAAAATTATTTTGATGGTACTTTTTCTACTGTTTTTGGTGCTTTTTTTAATTGTGAAATGCTGAAAAGTTATTGTAAAGAGAATATGAAAAATGATCACCTAGGAGAAAACTCAGGAGAAAAAGTGAATTGCATAATGGGCCCAGCTGTTAATTAACTGCGTGTGAAAATAACTACAGAGGAGGTAACTTAACTACAAAGGAGGTAACTTAACTACAGAGCAGGTAACTTAACTACAGAGGAGGTAACTTAAGGAATGAAGAGATAGGATAACTCTCTCACTGTGTGGAGGTACGTTTTCTCTTGCCTTCTTATCTCCAGCTTGATCTTAGTGAATTGAGGCCAGATGGCCTCATGTGCGCAGCATTCACCAGATAATAATTGTTATGTGCGCAGCATTCACCAGAAAATAATCGTTAAGTGGGAGCATTCACCAGAAAATAATCACAATATGGGAGCATTCACCAGAAAATAATCTTAATGTGGGGAGCAGTCACCAGAAAATAAACGCAATGTGGGGGCATTCACCATAAAATAAATGCAATGTAGGGGCATTCACCATAAAATAAACGCAATGTAGGGGCATTCACCAGAAAATAAACGCAATGTGGGGGCATTCACCAGAAAATAAATGCAATGTGGGAGCATTCACCAGAAAATAAACGCAATGTGGGGGCATTCACCAGAAAATAAACGCAATGTGTGTGCACAGGCAGACAGCTGTTTGACCATTCTTTAGGTCTGAGTGCTGCAGGTCTCTGGAAAAGAGACCTGTTTTCACTTTGCAAGTTTCACAGTTGCTCTGCTGGTGAGGAATTTGCATCTACTTGTCATGCAAATTGCTTAACTGCTTCCTTTGATGGCTTGCAGTATAAATACCATTCACTCCCAGAATTCCTTGCTGGTCATGATGGTTTGTTCCTGCTAACTTACCTGGAGTCTCAGCCTTTGCTAACTGTTTGCTAAGATTATCTTAGAGTAATTCCTTGGGAGTGCACTAGGCATTTCTTCTAGCGTAGTCAGGTTGTACTTATCTGTATTGCCTTGTAGTGTCTATCTGTTGCGATTGTCTTGTCGCCAGCGGCGGTCGACAGGAAATCGTTCTGTCTGTGGTTATCGCATTCGCTCTAGCGGTAGTGGTGGTGGTTCCTTCTGTACTCTGTCTGGGAGTGTAGGCCAGAGCTGCGGTTGCTACTGGCTACTCCATCTGTCTGTCTTGTCTGTCTTGTACTTCTACTCCTTCTGTCTGTCTTGTTTTCGTGTTACATTGGTTAGTTAAGGTTGGCGTGCTTTGTCTCTGTTGCGCTTTTCGTGCGGAGACCGCGCCATTAGCGTGCTTTGTCGCTGTCGCGCTTTTCGCGCGGCGACCGCGCTTAGCGAGTGCGTTTGTTATTTTCCTTGGCGTTCTGATCATTGTTATTTGCTGTGTCTTTCTTGCTACAATTGTGCTCTGTCTTACTTGGTCTTGTGTCACTATTGGCAATCACTACTCTTGCGATTGCGTTCCCACTTGGTTTCCGCTGTTGTGTGTTCACCGTCGCCGGGTGGCGACTAGATTGGTGGACAAGTCCGCTTGGAATTGCACACCACTGTCGAGGTGCTGGATCGTAATAGTATACAAAAAACATCCAGATGATCCGCACACTCTGAATGAACCAAGTTCAATGTTTTAATTCAAGTAAAGTGACACATGCCATTCCATAAACCACCTAAGGTGGTTTATGGAATGGCATGTGTCACTTTACTTGAATTAAAACATTGAACTTGGTTCATTCAGAGTGTGCGGATCATCTGGATGTTTTTTAGATTGGTGGACACACATACATTCTGTCTCTGTGCTCACTTTCTCTCTACAGGTGCATTGCACCAAAGCTGGGTTATATCATTTTATACGCTTGTGGAGGACTTCCGCAGTGTCAGCGCACATCTTGTGCGCTGACCACGGAGATAATTCTGTGGGAGCATTCACCAGAAAATAAACGCAATGCGGGAGCATTCACCAGAAAATAAACGCAATGTGGGAGCATTCACCAGAAAATAAATGCAATGTGCGGGCATTCACCAGAAAATAATCGCTATGTGGGGGCATTCACCAGAAAATTAACCTGTACAAATAAAAAAAAATTAACTCACCTGGCCAGCACAAATAGTCTCCAGTGCAGGGCTTCGGCAGCCATCTTCCCGTAGCCCTTCTCTGCCTCCAGAAGCCAGTCCCTGCAGTGCGCTGCGGGGATTTCAACACCTGGGAGATAGGCCCAGTCGCCAAGGCGACCGTTGCGACCACGGGCCCTACGCCCGTGCACGGCAAGCCTGTCTTTAACTTTAGAATTCTGGAGTTATTTTAAGGATTGAAGAGTTAACTTTAGAGATCTCACTCTAACTTAAAGCAGTATTGTCACCATAAAAATCAAATTTCAACAGCAACTGGTATTTATTAAGTGATAAAGATGCTAATCCTGCATTCAAAATATGCAAAACTTTTTCTGCTGTTATGGTTTGTAGTTATCACATACTTTAGGAGCACTGGCCCTAGTGCCAAACAGTGCCAGTTGAATGCTGGGAGTTCTTTTTATCTATAATATATTCCTCCTCTTCCATTTATTTCCCTGCCTAGCTGCTTATCAGAAACACCCTCTGATTACTTGTGTTTACAAGCAAGGCCGAGGTGACTCAGTGATTGGATGTGTAAATAAAAAAAAGACAGTGCAGTTGTTAGTATACACATCAGTGGCAGTGTCTGAAGACTCTGAGAGGAGGGCAGCTAATGAAGAAAATGTGGGAAGGGGAGAAAATGTGTTTTTTATTTCTAGGTTAGCATGGGTGTCGCTTGTTCTTTAAAGACAGAAGAGTTAACTTTAGGTTTGCCTGAGTTAAAATGTTTCCTGAATACTACATGCCTCATCACCGTGGTGATAACTCTAGAAACGTTATTAAAGACAGGAGATAAGCTTAGTGAATTAAGGCCAATGTTTTTTCTTCAGTTTTTCAGACAGATCCTTTAGCACCTCGATGGGGGCGGCATGAGCTCCAACTTACGCTTGCCTCCATCTAAGGCACTGAGAACATAAATGAGTGTACCCCACCGAGGCCTATCGATGTAAACTATTCAATAGCTCTGGGTCTCCTTTATTGAATCCATCATCCAATATACTGTATCTAAGCTAGTGTAGCGCTATATGATAGAAACAGAATGACTTAAATAGAATCCAAGGTGGACACAGAAACATTTGATAAAGATTAGAGAGTAATGCTAGAAAAAGAAGGGAAGGATAAGTAATGGATAAAGAACACTAAGTATATTGTGTCTATGACCACTGGGATAAGGGGGGTTGATAAGCACTTGTTGCAGGAAGTAAGCAAGAACAAGCTATTAGAAAGGGATTTATGGGTACCCATCACATAGGACTATGGGGTACATGGGAGAAAGAAGAAGTTAGACTATACACTGTAAGCATGTTTACAATCAGAATAATACAGATTGGAAGATAACGTTTTAGAACTGGTGTTACAGAAGCACAAGTCAATTTTAAAATGATGACTATGGGCTCGATTCAGTAAACAGTGCTAACCCAGTTAGCACGCCTAAAGGTTTTGGGCGTGCTAACTAGGGTGCTAAGTAGTTAGCACATACAAACTACTTAGTAGTTAGCACATGCAAACTTAGCACCGTAGTTAGCACATGCAAACTACTTAGCACCGTAGTTAGGACATGCAAACTACTACTTAGCACTGTGCTAATTAGGGTGCTAAGCTCCATGGTTAGATACCCCTGGTCTTGCTAATTATGATCTTGTAAAAGATAGAATATTTGGAAATTTAAATTCAATCTGAGCTCTATACATTATGTGACGATCATTATATTATTGCTAACAATACCTCTCATCTTCCACAGTGATAATTGATGCTGAAGCTACAGTTGGAAAAGTTAGGAGGCGCACTGCTACACTGCATATTCTGTCATATGTTCCTTTTCTTTGTTGAATAAACACTGATTTTTTTAAAAAAAAAAACTAGGTGCTAAGTAGTTTACATGTGCTAACTACGGTGCTAAGTAGTTTGCATGTGCTAGTTACTTAGCACGTGCAAAGCATGTTAGCACATGCAAAGTGGCTTTTCACTGGCGTGCTAACACTTAGCACCCTTTTCTGTGGCTGGATAGTGTAATGGTTAAGGGCTCTGCCTCTGACACAGAAGACCTACTGAATAGGTGCTGTTGAGTAAACCAGCACCTATTCAGTAGGAGACCTTGGGCAATACTCCCTAACACTGCTACCGCCTATAGAGCGCGTCCTAGTGGCTGCAGCTCTGGCGCTTTGAGTCTGCCAGGAGAAAAGCGCGATATAAATGTTCTGTATTCTATGTTTTGTTCTGAATCAAGCCCTATGTCCTAAACTATGTTCAACTGTATAAATAATAAAATGGAATCTGGTTTATGGCTGAAACATCATATTAATGAACACTGAATATAAGTCAGTCTTCATATACTGACTTAAATGGGAACTATGGCACAATGGTAACATGGACTTGATTCACAAAAGCGTGATAACTGAGTTAGTTGCAAACTACGTAGCACCCTAGTTAGCATGTGCAAAGCATGTTAGCACCTTAGTTTGCATGTGCAAACTACAGTGCTAAGTAGTTTGCACGTTCTAACTAGGGTGCTAAGTAGTTTGCACATGCTAACTATGGTGCTAAGCAGTTAGCACGTGCAAACTACTTAGCACCCTATTTAGCACATGCAAAGCATGTTAGCTCGTGCAAAGTGGCTTTTCACTGGCGTGCTAACACTTTGCACGCTTTAGTGAATCAAGCCCAATGCACCTAAAGCCCCATCTACACCATACAATTTTTTGTGTGATTCGATTAATCGATTCGATTAAATCTGACATCTCCGATCGGGATTCGATCGGTAGTGTGATCGATTTGCCATTGTTTTGCAATGACATTCGACCACACTATTGAATCAAATCGAATCCCGATTGGACATGTTGGATTTAACCTAATCGAATTGCACAAAAAAATTGTATGATGGAGATGGGGATTAACATTAGGAGCATAAGATGCTAAGCAGATACTCTCTCTCTGGTAATGCTGTATGGGGACATGCAGGCTGCATGCTGGGCAAGATCATAGCACTGGAAGCAGAAGGAGCCCAGTGGGTGTAAAACTGAGTGTAAAGTCATATTTCTTGCTTATTTGTTTATCTAAGATCTTCCACATTCCACAGAGATAATTTGTTCTCTGCATCAGTTCTAATCAACTATAGTTTTGTATTGTTAAATGTTGTATTGTTTAATTTCTATTGTTATACCCTGTATTCTGTTGTACAGGACCATGGAAGATGCTGGCGCTACATACATCTATAATATTAATAATAATAACTTATTTGCCCATTACAGCAAGCCATACAACATGGTGTGTACAACACTACACTGTATAGATAGGAAAGAAGCAGGCATGGCTTCTGGGCTGGATGATGGAAAAGAGAGTGAACTGTGATAGTAGTTGGGACTCAGGCTCAGGAGGAACGTTTTTATACTGGGGAGGATCGGGAGTCACTACCGGGGAGGAGGTGTGAGCTGCCTCTACAGAGGAGTTAATTTTGAGGGGGCAAACTATCAATGAAGGCTGCAGACAGGGATGGCAATTTGCTATTAGAGGAGAAGGAGGCTAAACTCTGTGGGGGGAGGTGGTGGTGGGTGGGGGAGGAGACATGGCAACACAGCGCTATAGAGTATATGATTTTAATGTGTTGCTTTTTGATATGTGCAGGGGCTAGAAGACAAAGAAGAGTCAAAAAGGGTGAGTAATGTGTTCCAGACTGACTGTCAAAATATCTTAACTCATTAGCATTTCGGAAGTAAAATAGCGTCTTAATTTCTTTTCTGCGCAGTTCTTATTTCATTATTCTAAGAGTCATGACAAAGGAAATTCTGACATCACGGTAAGTCGCCGTTTTTGGGAGACAAAATGCAAACTAAAAGTACAGCGTTAGCCCTCACTGCTGCTATGCCTATACCTGTATAGCTAATGGTATAATAGATACTGGTGTTGTGTCACCACACCATGGCATACTGCTGGAAACCTGTCAGTGTCATTGTACTGTATGAGCAGTATCAATACATTCAGCAACGCAAAAATCACAAGGAGAGATTCATATCTGAGGCTAGGTCCTCAACACACAGTACCCGTATCCCAGGGGCATACAATTCAAAGTGCTGCGGGGTAAAATGGGTGCAAGGTATTGCAGATAGAAGGAAATTTGGATGTTTACCAATATTCTATCACCTGTTATCATTAGTAGAATATCAGTAATACTATCTATATTCTACTATGGTTTATCTCAACCTATTCTCACATTAAGGTTAACTGCATCTATGCCTAATACTAACCTACCCCCTATCAATACCTCATACTAATATATCTCCTACCTACACCTAACACTAACGTATCCCCTACCTACACCTACCTCTTACACTGCCGCTATCCCCACCTGTAGTGGATCTGTGTAGTGGATAAAACAGCAAGGGGGTTACACTGTACTGGCTGAAGAGAGGAGTGAAGGGGACAATGTCATTCGCTCATGCCACGTATTGTATGTATGTATGACGCTTGCCCGTTTCCACTCTCTGATTCTCATGACAGCTGAGCCCCCCCTTGTTTTAAGGGAATCATGCAGATTTGCAGAGGTAAAACAATCAATAAACTATCTTTCTTTTCATATTTTATTTCCTTCATTCATTGCATAAGTTCTGCTTTAGTAGAAGAACTTTTTTACATGTCCCAAGATGTGGTCCAGTTTAGTGAAGTTCTGTCCCCTCGAGGTGTTACAGTAATTGTTCCTGCTCTGAAATTCATTTTGTGCGCTTACTATCTATATTTTGTAAGAGTCATAGGGGTTGATTTATGAAGCTGCGCTCCATGAAAGCACCACAAGCTAAATCCAAGGCTGCTCGCTACGGTCGCTCTTGCAGCGTGCCTTCCTTAGTTAATTGCTTTATATGCCAGCCGTTGCTGTGAAGTATCGCGGTGGCGATAATTCACTAGAGCGGCCGGCCGCGACTATGTTAATCAACATAGTTACTATGTAATCTCCATAGTAGCTCATAGTAGTCAATTAACATAGTAGCTGCTGCTTTAGTGAAGTATTGCAATCGTGATACTTCAGAGCAGCGGACGGCATTTAAAACCACTTAAGCCCAACTGGACAAACATTCTCGTCCAGTTGGGCTGCGTGCACTCCCGCGGGCCGGGCACTCCCACGGGGGCTCCCGTGCGTGCTCCCGCCGCCGGCCGTTAGCCCAGTGAACAATGAAAGGGATTGTAGATCCCTTTCATTGGTCGAAGTCCCCCGCAGAAAAGCCGACAGCGTCTCATCAGACGCTGCGGTTTTTCTGAGTTCAAAAAGTTCCCCGTCTTCATTCTTCTTCCTGGGAGCGAGATCGGTCGCTCCCAGAACTTTTTGACTCTGGCCATCTTGTGGCCAAATAATAAAACTACACCCACATCCACTTTTTATTAAATAAATACATTTTCTAACATTTAAAATGAGCTGTTTACCTCCCACATCAAAAAATACCCATATAAAAATTTTTATAAAAAAAAAATTACAATAATAAAAAAAAAAACACAAATAGTTACCGGTACCTTAGGGTTTGAACTTTTTATATAATTCTTTAAATTATGGGCTTGTAAATAGTGATGGGCGCAAATTGAAAAAATGCACCTTTATTTGCAAATAAAATATCGGCGCCATACATTGTGATAGGGACATCATTTAAATGGTGTTATAAACGGGACAAATTGGCAAATAAAATACATGGGTTTTAATTATGGTAACATGTATTAATCTCAAACTATAATGGCCAAAAGCTGAGAAATAATGTTTTTTTTTTCTATTTCTCTCTTAATATTCCTGTTAAAATGGATTTAGAATAAATTAATTCTCAGCAAAATGTATCACCCAAAGAAAGCCTAAATTGGTGGCGGAAAAAACAAGCTATAGACCAATTCATTGTGATGAGTAGTGATAAAGTTATTGGCAAGTGAATGGGAGGTGAAAGTTGCTCAGATGCAAAAAATAAACAACCCTTCGGGCTTAAAAAGGAAAGCGCGTTGCTTGGTAAGCAGCGTGTGTAACTAAGGAAGGCACGCTACGCTGCACGACCGCACGTAGCTTGCAGCCCTGGATTTAGTTTGCGGTGCTGTCATGGAGCTTGCTCTGCTATAGCAGCACAGCTTTATGAATCAGCCCCAATAGAGAGTAAATTAATATAACCACAAAATATGAAGGATCACAATGCTTACATTGTCAATTGGAAGGAGAACCTTCTCTGCAGTAAATAAACATTTTTCCTGTAGGAGAACGAGGCAGCCAAATCAACAAATTCTGCATTGCAAGTAAATGAAAGAAACTGTCCTGCTGGAAATACAATACTCACATGACATTTCTCTGCGATATGCCAGCATGTTTTAGAATCTCAAATATTAATATACTCTACGGGATTTCTGGCCTATCTGTGGTGATTGTATTTTATTGTCCCTGTAAGAACCTAGCTTTTTTTTTTCTCGGAGTGGTGGAACAATAGTAGTTTTTCCTGATGTTTATATGAGTTTTGAATGTCAGTTTATAATGTTTAATAATGCAAGTCCTGCCCAACAGCCGTATAAACAAGAAATCAGAGTATTCTGTATAACTGTATCCTAGTTGAGCAAAATGTGACAAAGGGAACTTGAAGTGAGAGACGTGGTGGCTGCCATATTTATTTTCTTTTAAACAATACCAGTTGCCTGGCTATCCTGACGATTTCTTTGGCTGCAGTAGTGTCTGAATCACACACCTGAAACAAGCATGTGACTAATCTAGTTAGATTTAGAGTGTCCAAGCAAAATTAAAAAAAAAGATCCACTTACCAAGGGCTTCCTCCAGCCCGTGGCAGTCGTTCTGTGCCCACACCACAGCTCCGGAGGTTGCAGAACCCAACCCTGCCTGGTCGGGTTCCGGGTCGGCGTCTTCTATGCCTGCGCAGTACCGTCCTTCTATGCCTCCGCAGTACCGTACTCGCACGGTGGAGCGCAGAAGACGTCGTCCCGGAACCCGACCTGGCGAGGTCGGGTTCTGCAGCGGAGAAGACCGGGAGCCTCCGGAGCTGCGGCAAGGGCAGGACAGCTGCCACGGGCTGGAGGAAGCCCCAGGTAAATGGATCTTTTTTTTTTTTTACGTCTGCTTGGAAATTTCCTTTAAGGGTTGGGAGCCACTACAGGCACTTTGTGACAATTGCAAAGCGCCTACAATTTTGCATTCATGATTTGGCCAATGTAGCCGTTGGTGCAATCGCTCTGGGATCGCTCACAAAATGTTGCAATCAGCATTTTTTGATCGCCACTAGCATAGCGCTGTACCAGTAACTGGCTGGAAAAACATTTTTTGTGTGTGTCCCAGCCCTTAGTCAGAGCACCTTATCTGCTTGCTTGTTAACCAAGAATTGTTAAATAAAGTTTTCTCATAGAGCAGGGAAGAGAAAAAAAAAGTGAACAGTGACGTGTTCCTGAGAGACATCCAAGCATTGAGTCTGTGTGCAGTTTATTCTACATCAGAGATCTGCTGTAACACACAAGATAAAATTAGAAAGTAGCAACAGGCCAGTTATCCCGCCTGTTAAATCAAAATGGCAACAGATCTGCTGTGTGATGAAAATGCATGCATAAGTGTGTAGTGGGCTGCAAAAAAATGCATTGCCATTACAACGTATTGGCACCACATGTGGGCAACATTCACTAAGAACTTGCTTTAAGTGTATGTGCTGTTGCAGTCACATGCATGCAACCTCAGAAAGAACCAGTGGTTTAAAAAAAAAAATAGTGTAGCCTCTAAATAACTAACCTGTCAGCAACTGCCAGAGTTTCAAAATTCACTTAAACTTCAGTGCATTACTAATGTTTTCAAGTGTTTTCCAATATACTGCAGCTTATGGGAACATTACTATAAATGCGTACCACTGCTAACAGTGAGATTGCTGTGCCAGTTGAAATTACAAATCACCTGGCAGTCCGGCAAGAAGAGTCACACGTGCATTCTGGAGCACATAACAACTGGGAAACCAGAAAAACCAGAGGCGTCCTGGTAAGAATGGTGCTGCAATAGGCGGCAATGATAAAAGCCGTGATCAGCAGCATTACATGGAAATTTGGACGGCTGATAAAATAACGTGCGCCAGGGCAACCTGCTATGCAAATTACAGCTATAAATAGTGGGCATTTATAGCCACAATTTGCATAGTGGGTTTCTTTGTTATGCTGCTAATCACAGCTTTACAAAAGTGGGGTTAAAGGTTTAGGCCCCACCAGGTGGTTAAAGAAAACCTGTATTAAGAAAAGCATCCCCTGGGGGTACTTACCTCGGGAGGGGGAAGCCTCTGAATCCTAACGCGATCCTGCGCAGGCGCACTAGCAGCACTTCCTTCGGGTTAATACGGAAATAGCCGAACCCGATCGATCCGCTCTACTGCGCAGGTGTGAGTCCTTTTGCTCCTGCGAAGTAGAGTGGATACGATCGGGCTCGGCTATTTCCGCCTAGCCTGAATACAGCACCTGGATCCCAGAGAGGTAAATAAATCAAACCTTGTCAGGCTTGTCGGGGGAGGATTCAAAGGAGCCATCGCTGGACTGCCTGCAGCTACAGGGATGGGGGAAGCCTCATTGGGATCCAGAGGCTTCCCCTCCCGAGGTAAGTATCCCCCAGGGGACTTTTTTTTTTTTTTTTTAAACAGTCTGAACTGAAAATTAAAATTCAAAATAGGCATACACAAGTCATACTTACCTTCCATGTAGTCTACTCCTCAGTGTCTTTCTCCTGTCCCGCGTCCTATTTGTTCACTGTGATCAAGGGAATTTTCCGACCTCTATTTTGAAAATGGCCATTACCCATAACAGCTTTCTGGTCAGCACACAGTTAAACTGTAACATCGCCCTCTTGAGCCATAGGGAAACATGAACATTACCTGGTACATCAGTTTTCCTCTCAGCTATAACTGACAGCAACTTATATTGTACTGACAGCAACTGATATACTTCAGATCTGACAAAATATTGTCAGAACTGGAAGGGATTATTGTAAGAAGAAAATGGTGAGCTTCTGAGAGGAACTGATGGCAAGGTAACTATGCAATGTTCATTTGAAGTTACCTCATGTGTTTATTTTAAATATTTTTACTCAGTACGGGTTCTCTTTAAGGGTTAGGCCTCACCGGGGAGCCAAGGGTTAGGCATCACCGGGGGTAGGTAAGTGTTAGGCCCCACCAGGTGGAGGGGTTAAGGATTAGACATCAGTAGAGGAAGAGTTAAAGGATACAAGAGGTCAAACATTTTGGAGAAATGGGCGGAGCAGGCATATACTATCACCATTCCTGATGCCCACCGCTCCTCCTATTCACTCTGCCCCCGTAGCTTGCATAACAGCCCCCAGGATCCAATTCTGGTTGGCCGGGGCGGTATCCAGTGCGCAGACCGGGCTGTGTGTCCTACAACGTACTGCGCATGCATATGACGTCATGCGTATGGCATATTGACCAGGGAAATTCAGCTAGGTTTAAGATGTACATAGTGTAAATTGTCTCCAAGTCCACATTTCAACTGCAGGAAAGCAGGACGACTCACCAAATACCAGTACTTGGTGCCGAGCTGTCAAAGCTGAATTATGAGAGGAGAGTGTAAAAGGATGTCCACATTGGGGCATTTCAGATGCCTGGTATTAATCACTGTTCTCATTGCATACAAGCCACTCTGGTCTACATATAAATATAACCATGCATAATGTATGTGGAAGGAATTGCTGATACAAGCACTATGTGAAATGTGTAAAACAAATATAATTGCATAAGGTATGCCTGCAGGGCTAGCATGTACCTGTTATTCAACAAAAAGATAACTTTTTATATAGTTATTACTGAGTCTATTACTACTAGAGCTAGTTATGTACAGCTGGTGCTCAGCTAAAGTCACAGTGAGTGTAACTGTGATCAAATATTTGGACTGCTGTATATAAGGTGGGTATATATGGATTTGGTACAATTTGGCAGTAGCTCCTGATTAGCTGAGTATTTGACAAAGCTATTGCTGATACTTCTGTTATTTCAGGCTTGTAATGATATTCTCAGCCGTGTTTCAGCATATCTCCTTGTCAATCATCTAATCCTAACCAATCCCACGAATGCTAAATCCACTTCCTGACTACAGATGATCAATGATATGCAAATACTTCCGTGTTTATGCAAATGTATGTACATTTTTATGCAAATATATGCAACTTGAAAATGGACCAATCAAGTCATACCCAGGTTTAAATTGATTGGTCCAATTTCAAGCTTCATGTACTTGCATAACCTTTACATAAATTTGCATGAACTTGGAAGTATTTGCATATCATTGATCATCCCTATTCCTGACCAACATTTACTCCTCCATGACACCTAACCCTAATCTCTTTGCTAACAATAACCACTTCTTTATACCTAACTCTAACCTTCCCCCAACATTAATCACTTCACCTCGAAGGGTTTTTCCCCTTAAAAAAAAACAGGAATTTTCACCTGTCAACGCTCCTTACATTAATTCCCCTATAACTTTATTACTACTTATCCCAACAAAACAATCTATATCTAATTTTTTTTTTACCACCAATTAGGCTTTCTTTGGGGGGTACTTTTTGCTAAGAATGACTTTATTATAAGTGCGTTTTAACAGGAAAAATATAAGAAAAAAATGATTTAAAAAAAAAATCATTATTTCTCAGTTTTTGCCCATTATAGTTTTAAAATGATATATGCTACCATAATTAAAACACACACATTTTATTTGCCCATTTGTATCAGTTATTGCAACAATTACAATTTTTCCCTAGTACAATGTATGGCGCCAATATTTTATTTGGAAATAAAGGTGCATTTTTTTCAGTTTTGCTTTCATCACTAATTACAAGCCCATCGTTTAAAAAGTAAGTTATATACCCTCTTGACATACATATTAAAAATGTTCAGTCCCTAAGGTAACTATTTATGTATTTTTTTTTAATTGTATATTTTTTATTTTATTTATTTATTTTTTTCAAAACATTTTTGGGGGATAACTATTGAGGAGTGGGGGAGGTAAGGGGTTAATTGTAAATGTTTAAAAAATTCTGTTAATGGAAAAAGTGTGTAGATGTAATTTTACTATTTGGCCACAAGATGTCCTTGCACATAACTTTCCTACGCGTAGTATTACTACGCAAACAGGAAGTAATGCATGGACGTGCAAGTATCGTTTTTCGTGAATGACGGCACCATCTCATTGATGGCGGGGGTCATTCACACGGGGACTTAGATCAATGAACGGGAACGGTCTTCCCATTGATCAATCTCTCGTCGATTGGCGGTATGAACAAGCGTGGGGGCTTATGGGGGGGGGTTGAGTGGGAGTGCGCGGCAGCAAGGGACGTAGTAGCTACGTCCCTGCGAGAAGATATGAGGAAATGCAGGGATGTAGTTACTTTTCCCGGGGAAGGGGAACTGGTTAAATCCTCCCTGATGCCTAAGGGCCGTTTTTAAATCAGATCCGGCACCTGCACTATAGCTGTGCCATGCACTTGGGGATTCAAATGCGGTCTACAAAAAAATTGCACTCAGATATATATATAGATAGATATATAGATATAGATATAGATATAGATATAGATATATATATATATATATATATACAGTGAGATGCGAATGTTTGGGCAACCTTGTTAATCGTCATGATTAATGTATAAATCATTGTTTGTTACGATAAAAAATGTCAGTTAAATATATCATATAGGAGATACACACAGTGATATTTGAGAAGTGAAATGAAGTTTATTGGATTTACAGAAAGTGTGCAATAATTGTTTAAATAATATTAGACAGGTGCATAAATTTGGGCACTGTTGTCATTTTATTGATTCCAAAACTGTTAGAACTAATTATTGGAACTCAAATTGGCTTGGTAAGCTCAGTGACCCCTGACCTACATACACAGGTGAATTCAATTATGAGAAAGAGTATTTAAGGGAGTCAATTGTAAGTTTCCCTCCTCTTTTAAATTTCTCTGAAAAGTAGCAGCATGGGGGTCTCAAAACAACTCTCAAATGACCTAAAGACAAAGATTGTTCACCATCATGGTTTAGAGGAAGGATACAGAATGCTGTCTCAGAGATTTCAGCTGTCTGTTTCCACAGTTAGGAACATATTGAGGAAATGGAAGACCACAGGCTCAGTTCAAGTTAAGGTTTGAAGTGGCAGACCAAGAAAAATCTCAGATAAACAGAAGCGACGAATGGTGAGAGCAGTCAGAGTCAACCCACAAACCAGCACCAAAAACTTACAATATCATCTTGCTGCACATGGAGCCACTGTGCATCGTTTAACCTTTCGGCGCACTTTACACAAGGAGATGCTGTATGCGGGAGTGATGCAGAGGAAACCTTTTCTCCGCCCATGGCACAAACAGGGCTGCTTGAGGGATGCTAAAGCACATTTAGACAAGCCAGCTTTATTTTGGAATAAAATGCTGTGGACTGATGAAACTAAAATTGAGTTATTTGGTCATAACAAGGGACGTTATGCATGGAGGAAAAACAACACAGCATTTCAAGAAAAACACCTGCTACCTACAGTAAAATATGGTGGTGATTCCATCATGCTGTGGGGCTGTGTGGCCAGTGCAGGGACTGGGAATCTTGTCAAAATTGAGGGACGCATGGATTCCACTCAGTATCAGCAGATTCTGGAGACCAATGTCCAGGAATCAGTGACAAAGCTGAAGCTGCGGCGGGGCTGGATCTTTCAACAAGACAACGACCCTAAACACTGCTCAAAATCCACTAAGGCATTCATGCAGAGGAACAAGTACAGCGTTCTGGAATGGCCATCTCAGTCCCCAGACCTGTTATAATTGAAAATCTGTGGTGTGAGTTAAAGAGAGATGTCCATGCTCGGAAGCCATCAAACCTGTATGAACTAGAGATGTTTTGTAAAGAAGAATGGTCCAAAACACCTTCAACCAGAATCCAGACTCTCTTTGGAACCTACAGGAAGTATTAAGAGGCTGTAATTTCTGCAAAAGGAGGATCTACTAAATATTGATTTCATTTCTTTTTTTGTGGTGTCCAAATGTATGCACCTGCCTAATTTTGTTTAAACAATTATTGCACATTTTCTGTAAATCCAATAAACTTCATTTCACTTCTGAAATATCACTGTATGTGTCTCCTATATGTTATACTGTATGTAAATTACATTTTTTATCGTAACAACCAACGATGTATACAGGAAAATCATGATGATTAACAACGTTGCCCAAACTTTCGCATCCCACTGTATATATTTATTTTTTTTGCTGCACGCGATATGAGTGCAGCCTATTGATTTCAGTAGTTTGCGATTCCACATCCGAAATCGCATGCAGAAAAGGAGGCAATTCGCGGCTAGTGGAAATAGTCCCTAAAGCTAACGTCTCACCCAATATTAACGATTTCCTTAAGCCTAAATCTCTTAATCGTAACTTACCCACTAACCCTAACCGATATTCACCTTCAGTTACCTGGTTCAGCTTCCCAACAGCTCAGGGGCCACAATACAGAAACCTGCCTAAAACTTAGTGCAGACCATGCACCCTTTACTAATAAGTTTGTGTGCTGTTTTCTCAGGCACAGTGCCTAATCCACCTTCTTCCATATATGCCATATACTAAAGTTTAACTACCTTTAGTAGCAGATAGATTCTTCTATTTTTTAAAGGTGACAGGTAAGTATAAGGACACAATGACAATCATGGCATGTAAGGCTTTACCTGTCATTGGAAATTCCATAAAAAATAACTGTTGACGGCAGCTTGTCGTGTTGCTTCTATCCTCGGGGCACAAACATTGCTAAATATTAATGCTGTCTGCAATCAATAAATAATGTCTGCCTTTCTGACAGCTTTTGATTTTTATGCTGTCTGTGTTATTTTTTTCCTTATTGTTAGCAAACCGTATGAGCCAGTATACGGCACCGTGGAGAATAAACTGACAGTTTAGTAAGAGATGTGTGTTTAATAACGTGATGTGTAAGTGTAGTATTTCACTGCAAACACTTTGGCTTCACCTTTCACAAGCTGAGAAGAATCACAGTAATGAAAGTGCACTGCCTTCTGTGGGTTACTAGATATTATAACTGCTGATTGTGCCATATTTGTAGATAATCCAGAAACTGTCCTGAATCATTACAGATAGTTCTAGGCTTTCCTCATAAAGCATAGTGCAGTAACTTGCTAATTTGGGGGTTTTGCCAACTCAGTCTTAGATATCAGGGCTGTGGAGTCGGTACAAAAATCATCCAACTCCTCAGTTTAATTTAATAAGTCATTTAACCTATGTTAACTTGGCTGGCTACAGAAACGCACAGCCTGGCTGGGAAACTGTGCAATGTAAGGCCGGAAGAATAACCACATACTCCACATGCTGGCCAGCTCGGTTATTAATGGGAAAGAAACTAATCAGTTGCTGCACAGAATGTACATATTATATATATATATATATATATATACACAGTGGGATGCGAAAGTTTGGACAACCTTGTTAATTGTCATGATTTTCCTGTATAAATTGTTGGTTGTTACGATAAAAAATGTCAGTTAAATATGTCATATAGGAGACACACACAGTGATATTTGAGAAGTGAAATTAAGTTTATTGGATTTACAGAAAGTGTGCAATAATTGTTTAAACTAAATTAGGCAGGTGCATAAATTTGGGCACCACAAAAAAGAAATGAAATCAATATTTAATAGATCCTCCTTTTGTAGAAATTACAGCCTCTAAACGCTTCCTGTAGGGTCCAATGAGTCTGGATTCTGGTTAAAGGTATTTTGGACCATTTCTCTTTACAAAACATCTCTAGTTCATTCAGGTTTGATGGCTTCCGAGCATGGACATCTTTCTTTAACTCACACCACAGATTTTCAATTATATTCAGGTCTGGGGACTGAGATGGCCATTCCAGAACATTGTACTTGTTCCTCTGCATGAATGCCTTAGTGGATTTTAAGCAGTGTTTAGGGTCGGTGTCTTGTTGAAAAATCCAGCCCCGGCGCAGCATCATCTTTGTCACTGATTCCTGGACATTGGCCTCCAGAATCTGCTGATACTGAGTGTAATCCATGCGTTACTCAACTTTGACAAGATTCCCAGTCCCTGCACTGGCCACACAGCCCCACAGCATGATGGAACCACCACCATATTTTATTGTAGGTGGCAGGTGTTTTTCTTGAAATGCAGTGTTCTTTTTCCTCCATGCATAATGCCCCTTGTTATGCCCAAATAACTTAATTTTAGTTTCATCAGTCCACAGCATTTTACTCCAAAATGAAGCTGGCTTGTCCAAATGTGCTTTAGCATCCCTCAAGCGGCTCTGTTTGTGCTGTGGGCAGAGAAAAGGCTTCCTCTGCATCCTTCCCCTAAACCATGATGGTGAACAATCTTTGTCTTCAGGTCATTTGAGAGTTGTTTTGAGACCCCCATGTTGCTACTCTTCAGAGAAAATTAAAAGAGGAGGGAAACTTACAACTGACCCCTTAAATATTCTTTCTCATAGTTGGATTCACCTGTGTATGCAGGTCAGGAGTCACTGAGCTTACCAAGCCAATTTGAGTTCCAATAATTAGTCCTAAAGGTTTTGGAATCAATAAAATGACAACAGTGCCCAAATTTATGCACCTGCCTAATTTTATTTAAACAATTATTACGCACTTTCTGTAAATCCAATAAACTTCATTTTACTTCTCAAATATCACTGTGTGTGTCTCCTATATGATATATTTAACTGACATTTTTTTATCATAATAACCAACGATTTATACAGGAAAATCATGACGATTAACAAGGTTGCCCAAACTGTGTGTGTATATATATATATATATATATATAGAGAGAGAGAGAGAGAGAGAGAGAGGGGGAGAGAGAGAGAGAGAGAGAGACGGCGTATGTATCTGATGTGCATTCATTCCAAACAAAAAGTCAGCTATCCCCCTTCGAAAGCCCACTGTGGTGTCATACTGCTATGGCTGCTCTGCGCACACAATAGAACTGATCCCTATTGTCACTCTAGAGAGCTGGTGCTGCCATAAGGGAAACCTGGGCAATTGCCCCAGGGCTCTCGAGTTCTGTCAGCCTTCCCACTTATCCCTCTGACCTGTGCTCCCTGGGGCCCCTGCAAAGTTTTGGGCAGCATAGCAACTCGCCTGTCCCAGTGGGCAGGCTGCTCGATTAGTCCACATGCTCTCATCTTCGTTCTCGTCTGGCCGCAACTTTTCAGTGACCCGGCGCATGTCATTAGGTAACAACGTGCTGGGTCTCTGAGGAGATGAGAGCACACAGACTAATGGCCGCTAAAAACTTTGCAGGGCCCCAGGGAGCACAATAAAGTTGGCCGAGTTCCAAACTGATCATAATTTGCATTCTTTTTGCAAGGAAGTTGGACTTATTTGCATCTCATTGATTATCTCTACTATTGACATGTACAGTTTTTGCAGATCAGTCAAAAGCCATAAAAGGCAAGTGGAATTGTAAACTGATGTCGGCTAGAGGGAGTATGTGGTACATCTGATGATAAGAGATGTGTACTGGTGGGAGGGTTGGATCAGGGGACTTAAAGGATGCATGAGGTGAAGTGAAATGAAGAGATAGAAATGTGTATGCACAGTGCCAAGCACACCAATAACTGTGCTATGTTCCTTTTTTCTTTCCCTGCCTAAAAGAATTAAACATCCGGTAAGCATGTGGCACTTTCTTTCTGGGTCAGGACTAGGTCAGACTGTAGTGTAACCTTCACTGATATGGAATTATAGCCTTAAAGTGGATCCGAGATGAACTTTTACTCATTCCATAATTGTGTTCTTTTCAGATTGTTTATAGGGCATTCCTCAAGCCAAATACTTTTTTTTGTGTTTGTTTTAATATTCTAATTTCCTGTAAACTAAGCAAGCCTCGCCCACAGCTTTTTAGAGAGCCTTAGCATTTTCAGACAGTAGCAAGGGCTCATGGGAGCTCAGTCTGGGCAGGAGGAGGGGGAGGTATTACTAGCCAGAGATTTCAGAGGTAGAGGGTAGGAGAGAGGAGAAGGGGGGATTAGGTATTTTTTCACAGGCTGAGTGCTGAAGATGCAGATAAGCTTTGCCTGTGTGTAATGTCTACAACCAACATGGCTGCTGTCATTGTATCACAAGAAGAAATAATCATATTTTATTGATGCTGTTTGCAGCTAGATTTGCTGTGTAAAATCTAAAATTTAGATAAGATATATAGACAAGTTACTTGTTATAGCTAGTTTTTAATCTCGGATCCGCTTTAACATTATCCTAGCAGAAAATGACTTCTAAGAGCAGGAAAGAGATAAGATGGGTCAATAGTTCATAGATTTTAGCTCTGGCATACTTCACTGAATGTGTCATTTAGCAGAGACAATGAAACAGTCAAATCATAAAAAGTAGATTGAAATATAAAATAAAACAGCAGGATATCTAAAAATAAAACCCTCATTTTTTAGGAGAAGGAGGATAGAAACAATTGGTTATCTCATCAGTTTATTTTCACCTTGTGTTTCCTTTACCTTAATTTACTTTCAGGTTATAGGACTCAACAGCAAGCAAAACTGATAACGCATACAGGTGGTGCATACTCTGGAAATTTAACGGGAAATAATTGACCAAGAAGATGTGCAGTGGAGAATGGATGTTATTAGCTCAGCCATCCCTTTCATCTGCACTGTTGTTTTTAAAATCCCTTAAATGTCTTCTTTAGTAAATACAGTACCTTGAATGAACTTCAATGAATAGGTTTAGATTCAATGCACTGTTGTACATAACATGTAGGAAGTTATTAAGCTAAAAGCATAGGAGCATGATTCATGTCATGCGTTCAGCGGTTGTTTTTTACTTGTTAGGACATAGCAGGTGCATTTTTACATGATCTATTATAGCTTGCTTTGCAGAATATTCCAGTTACAATCCAGTGTATTTTCTTATGCATATAATATATTAAAGCTCAAATATAAAAACGGAGTAAATAGCAGCCTTCAGTGAATTCCTTTTCTCCATACAAAAGGAAATAAATGGCATCCAAGCTGGCTAGTAACATTACCTAATACTAGCCAAACAGAGCCTGGTGATTTTATTCTGGTCCTCCAGCTGAAAGATATGTGCGTTATAGAGGCAATGTGCACATTATGTAGATAATGAGAGTTGCATTATGTGCACAACATGCAGTACATTATTTTCATAAATACCGGTAAAATTGCTGTGTACTTTCTGCAATTTTACCATTGTTTAGAGAACCAACCCCTTATCTGTCTTAACTTATGAATGAATGAATGAATGAAGCCAGGGACGTAACTAAAAATCATGGGGCCACCAGCAAAACTTTGATGGGGCCTTCTTAATATTCACGACTCCTCCCATGCCTCCCCTCACAGCCTGGGGGTCCATCATACAAGGGTCATAACACAACTGTGGCCATCAGGATCTTCACACCCATAACATGTTTAGCCGCAAAAACATCTGATCTGGAGTGTCAGAGAAAGGGAAGGTTAGTAGGTTAGTAGTTAGGGCCCTCCCACACTTCTGGGCTTCCCTGCAGTCCCCTCTAGTCACATCCCCCAATGAAGCTCATGGTTGGCTAGATTACCTTCTCCTGAGTGTCCTCTTGCTGCTTGTTGTCCTTGAGCCCCATCTCTTCTAAGTATTTGACTAGATCTCCAAGTCAAATACTTTTGCAGCAACTTCTCCCAAGCAGAGCTGCGTGATTCAGAACTGCGCAGGTGCAGTTCCAAACTGCATCTGCACAGTGAAGGCAAGCGCTCATTCAACAGGGCTTTCTTTCATTGCGCATGCACAGTTTGAAACTCACACCTGCACAGTTCAGAATCACTTTGCGCCACTTGGAGGAACTTCTGGAAGGCTTCAGCGGTAAGAGTACCAGGGACAGGGAGCGGGAGGGACGACAACAAGCAGTGTCAGGACACTCAGGAAAGGGTAATCTAGCCCACTATAGGCTTCATTCAATAATTTGTTCCCAAATTCAGGGAGACTTTAACACATGATTTATCTCTCCTCAGTTCATCTTGTGATTTATCCCTCCTGGGCCCATATGCAATTAACCTTTTCTCCTGAGTTTTCTCCTGGGTGATATCTTCACAACTTGTCATAAAATGCCTTTCAAGCCACCGGCAAGCAAGAAAGTACTCAAAATAAGTTTGATAGTACTGTTTCGCCAACTTTTTGGTGCTTTTTCAATTGTAAAATGCTGAAAAGTTAGTTTAAAACGAAGATAAAAATTATCTTCTAAGAGATAACTCAGGTGAAAAAGTTAATTGCATATGGCCCCTTATCTGTTTATCTTATGAATTAGCTCTCCTTATAGTTGAGTTGAAAAATAATTAAGGTGCGATAATTTCTAGTGAAAAGTTTATTGAATTAACCCCATTCTTACTTACCTGCTAGAAGTAGAGCGCCACACTCTTCAAAAGCCCGGCTCCTCCACACCAACATCTTCCAGTCATTGCCAACCTACTAATAATAGGTCATGTGGGATGTAAATATTTAAGAGTCATATTAGCATTACATGATTTTAATGCCCTGTGATGTAGTCAATGCTAATACAGTAGTGGCAGAGGAGGTGTTCTGACACCATTATCAACATTGACGTATCACCATGTCACCAGAAGATGCCAGGTTCTTATAGCATCTCAGAGGAAGCATTCATTAACTGTTAAAGGGTTGTTTTTCTCTATTACCAAATCAAGTAAAAAAAATGAAAAAAAACACATAAGTGCTCTGCTAATACACTCACTGGAGCACAAATTCATGTAAAACATATAATGCCAATTTTTGGCAAAAAAATTGGCATACCCATTGAGGAGCAGAACAGCTAACATGAAAGTATTACCATTGAACATGATTTTTTAAAAATATTGTAGCTGAAATGATAAGTGGAGGTTCTTGTAAAAATTGCCTCTAGTTTAATATATGTGGAGGGCCATGTGTACGGGATGTGTTCAGTGTTTTATGTCCATGTGACAACTAAGGGACACCGTGTGTACCCAGATGTCCTTTGTTGTTCATTTGTCTGTCTTCGTGTCCTCTCAGTCGTCTGTCCTGCATCCTTTGCTGCAAATCGTTCCTCAGCTTCATGACAGAAGGATGAAGAGGTTCGAACCTGACGTACGTAATCTAATTTTATGCATTTTCACACTGTTTACCATGCGTGCTTCCGTTTCATTTAATCCATGGTGTCATTCTGTTATCTTAATACCCGATGGTTATTTACTCTTCATATACAATTCAGAGATTGTAATTATGTTCATTCAGGATACACAGGGGGGTTTGGTTTATTTTTCCCTACATGAGAGTTGTTAGGAAAATGGTGAAATGTCATCATCAGATTTATATGCATCTTGATAGCCTTACTTTACAGCTGTGTGCAATCTTTGGAAAAAATGAATTCTGAAGGTAATTAAAGGATTAGTTGTCACTGTAAGTCTACACAAACAGCAGAAAGCACCGAAAAATACAAAATATGTATTTGGGGTTCTTTTGTGAAGGCAGTGGAAGCATAGGCCTACATAGCTCAATGTATGCAAGAGGTGCAACTGATTTTTAGCTTTATCATTTGCTGGGCCTGTCATGATAGCAGCAATCATTAGTGCTAAAAGCCAAAGATTTTACAACAATTTGGAAAGTCTTTGTAATAGCGCTGCAATTTTCCCCTGTTCCCAGTAAGAACATGGTGTATTTCTGGCAGGTATGCTGTGTCACTGGCCATTACACATTCTGACAGCTTTTCCCATGTCACGCCTCATCTCTGTAGTCACTTAAAAGGAACCTAAACTGAGAAGGATATGGATTTTTCCTTTGAAAGTAATACCTGTTGCCTGACTCTCCTGCTGATCCTGTGTTTCCAATACTTTCAGCCACAGTCCCTGAACAAGCATGCAGATCAGGTGCTCTGACTGAAGTCAGACTGGATTAGTTGCATGCTTGTTTCAGGTGTGTGATTCAGCCACTACTTCAGCCAAAGGGATCAGGACTGCCAGGCAACTGGTATTGATTAAAAGGAAACATCCATATCCCTCACAGTTTAGGTTCCCTTTAAATAAAAGTCAATAGGTTTTAGTAATACCCAGTTGCACCACAAAGTTTAACCTGTGATAGATCTTAAAATGAACCCGAGATGAAAATATACTAATGAGATAAACAATTGGATCTGTCTTTCTTCTACTCCTAAAACTACTTTTTTTAGATGTCTCAAGGTTTTATTTTATGTTTAAACATTTACAAATCAGATTTAATATTTTATAGTCTCTGCTCAATTGCAGTGTCTCAAGAGTCCCAGAGTGAAAATAAATGAACTTTTGATCTTTCCCTTGCAGTCAAATGCCCAGTTATCTGCTTGGGAATGTGTTTTATAGCTGTAATTTGTTATCAGTGAGCCCAGCTGGGTTCGGACTTGAGAAAAACCAGTCAGTTCCATAGCTGAATATTAACTCTTTCAGACAGGGAAAAAGAAAAACAGCACAGCTTAAGTGTCTGTATGCTTGCCACTATATATACACATGTCTATCTCATCATGCCACATGTCATCTCGGGTACACTTTAACTAATCTTATGCCCCCTGCTAACACTACAAACTCAAACATGCATACACTAATTCTAAATTTAGGATTTTGTAATTGGTGTATGCTTTCCAAACCCCTAATAATTGGCTGAGTATTACTAGGTGGGAGGGAGGTAAAGCCTGCAATAATCAATCAGGAGGCAGAGCAGCAGGTTGAACATGTAGAAGTGGAGGACATGAAAGTTGGTACTGTATACATTGCAGCCCCACCTACTGAAAACATTTGCGTATTGCAGCATCCTTAATCAGGAAACACCAAACTTATGCATACACAGCATATGTGATCCCTTTCAGAAGATGCATTTGAGCATATGAATGCTTATACTAGCATGCAGTGGTTACTCACAGTGTATCCAGTGTATATACTGTATATACATATATATATTTCCTTGTGTGTTGTCCTCAGTTTGTGCTCTTTTGTCTCATGCTACATTTTCATTCTCTATGTACACAGTGCGTGTTTGTTTCACAGGTGCATATAGATATATTCATCAAGTGATCCATTTGGATCCTGTTGAACATTTGCTATTCAGATCATGCTGGGGAGTTTATTATAATTTAGGGAATTGGCAGCTATTCCCTGTGACCATACTGTTTTTTGTTTTTTTTTGAATTTTCAGTGTCAAATGTGATCAAAATTAGTATATCAAAGCCAGAAAAGATTGTTGGCTTACACAAGGAAAGATGCCACTTCAGAGCTCTAAGTTAGGGCTGCCGCCAGTATCAATATTTCTGGTGGAACTGGTGAAGGTACAGCTGGGTCAGATGACGCTTGATACTAAAGTAGCACAGAAACAGGCATACAATGGAGCATTGGTTTATGTAGACCTAACGTAGTTCAGGCACCATGTGAGTTTCATTTGAAAACAGGTGGCACCATGGCAAAGAAGCGTGGAAAAGCATGAAACAACAAGGATGTCTCAGGGTTCATATTTGCAATGAACTGACATTTTCCATAAAACTGATTTTGCAACAAGCTTATATTTTCACGTTAAGAAAAAAGTGTAAATACAAATATTCTGTATAACTGAACACTGCTTAAAGGGTCATTTATAGCCAGGGCTTCCCAACCCTGCCCTCAAGTACCACCAACAGTGCATTTGGATGAAATCCACAGAGGTAGTTAATCAGCTCTGCTGAGACACTAATTTCCTCACCTGTGCATGTTTGTGGTTTTCTGCACAACATGCACTGTTGTGGGTACTTGAGGACAGGTTGGGCATCCCTGCCCTATGCAGTGCTTCCCAACTCTGTCTACAAAGCCCACCAATAGTGCGGGTTTTGCAGAAAATCACAAACCTTCACAGGTAGAGTAATTAGTGTCTCAGCAGAGCTGATTAACTTCCTTTGTGGATTTCCTCAGAACATGCACTGTTGGTGGTACTTGAGGACAGGTTTGGGAAACAATGCCGTATAGCATGCATCACAGTATTTTAAGTGTACCTGTAGTCATTCTACAAACTTGCCTTTTTTTTGAAAAATTAAGGACTCCTTAAGTGAGAGAGATATGGAGGTTGCCATATCAGTTGTCTTTTAAACTATACAAATTGCCTGGCTGTCTTGATGATCCTCTGATTCTAATACTTTTAGCCATATCCCCTGTACAAGCATGCAGATCAGATGTTTGACTCAAGTTTGCTGCATGCTTTGTTTCAGGTGGGTGATTCAGATACTATTGATGCATTAACCTCCCTGGCGGTAATCCCAAGTGTAGCTGTGGTTAGTTACCGCGAGCTCAATGCAGAGTGTAGAGCGCAGCGGGCGCTTTTACTCACCTCCCGGGGCATCCAGACATCGTTAGATGTTCGCCTTCCTGTCCTCCGAAGTTCTGAATCACTCTGGTGAGATCACTGTCATCGATCTCACTACAGTGTTACAGCACCACTGGGAGGACAAAGGTAAAATTGCAGCGCTGGAGCTCAGGGAGGTGAGTGAGAGCAGGGGCTGCTGCAGAGACACTGACGGCAACATTTTAAGGTCTGAAACATTTTAAAAAGACCCTAAATCCCAGAAATAATCATACGGCCAGGGAAGTTAAAGATCAGCAGGATAGCCAAGCAACTGGTATTGTTTAAAATAAATAAATATGGCACCCTCAATATCGATTATATTGATTTAAAGAAAACCTGTACTGAAAAAAAGTTCCCCTGTAGGGGTACTCACCTCAGTACAGGAAGCCTCTGGACCCTATCGAGGCTTCCCCCATCCTCCTGTGTCCCACGGCGGTCTCGCTGCAGCCCCCGTATCGCACAGGCAACAAATCTGACAGCCTGTGCAATATTTACCTTTTTGGTCCTTAGCGGGGGCGCTGTTGAGGCTCTTCCCACGGAGATAGGCGAAAATAGCCGATCTCCGTTGGGTCCTGCGCAGTAGAGCGGCCCGACGGAGATCGGCTATTTTCGCCTATCTCCGTGGGAAGAGCGGATACTGTGCCTGCGCTGGAGCCAAAAGGTAAATATTTACAACGCCGCCGCTCCGGGAGGATTTTCTCCTCCACCGTGGGACCGAGGAGGACGGGGGAAGCCTCAATAGGATCCGGAGGCTTCCCCCACCCGAGGTGAGTACCCCCCAGGGGAGTTTTTTTCATTACAGATTTTCTTTAAAAAGAATTGAAAGAAAAATGTGTTTTGTTAAAATGACATTTTCCCACGGCAAACTATACTATATAGACTTCTGTGAAATGAGCACATTATGGCCATCAGTAGGACAGAAGGAGGCACGAAGGGGGACAGAGGTGGTACAGAGGGACACATTGGAGGCAGAAGTGGCACAGAGGGCGACACTGAAGGCACAGAGGAGGTACAGGGGACAGAGATGGCACAGTGATCCGACTTAAGAACAGGTTCAGGTTAAAAACTAAGCTACAGCCCCTATTTTGTTTTTGAACCGACACTACCTGTACCAGGTTGGCTGGGTCATCTAGCTCCATTTCCTGTTTAGATACAATTTAATTGAACAGACTGCTATCTAAACTACTAGTTTAGAGAGTAGTCAGGGTGGAGCTTAGATGGGGCAGCAGCCAGACTTTCTTGTCCACCAAAACTTCAGAACCTATAGGAAACCTGTGTTTTCTTAGAAGTTGGCCTGCCAAACTTCTTACCCACTGGCCACAAACGTATCCATTCTCTCTGTATTCCCAGTGGCAGTGTGGGGGTTATGGTATTAGTCCATATACCACTTCCTGGGCTTATAACTATAGGCATTGATGTCTGCATATAGATCCGTAAACAAGGGGAATGGCCTTACTGACATACTGTGGTATCCCCAGGACAGTACTGAATCTGGAAGTACTGGCTCAGCTGGATGGGGGGATGTATTTATCCGCAGCATGGGCCATCTCACCGCTCACCCTGCTCCTGTACAAACATTGGGGCCGCGTTGATTACTATTCCCCCTCCGAGTTGTAGCAACTTGGGGTGGACACGGAATTTGGGCACCGGATAAAATTACTCTTTTGCTATACTAATTTGTGCAGCGCCCGGCTGAAACGCCAGTAGCCCAAATCGCGCAGCTGTGCCAAAATCGGCAGGATGGGTGCTGGCCACCCAAGTTTACCAGGAAGGCATCCAAGTAAGCAGTGAGTTTATTAATAATATGGAGGCATTTTATCAGGTCCTTAAATTCTGCTAAAGGTTTAAATTCACTTTAAATATTGCTGTGTCTACAAATTGTAGGGGAAAATGTAACCCTATTAATACCAGATTGTGTTTTGGTAGCTGATGAAACACTTACCCAGTTTTTGTTTCCTATGTTTCAGCAGGAAGTCCAGGGCCCAGGAGGAGTTTTAAGCAGAGGATACTTTTTGTTCAGGGTAATTAATAAAATGTTTTATTACAAATACATTTCTGAAGTAAAAGAGAGTACATACAAAGGATGGTGCATAGGCTACAAACATGCAACATATCTTTCTCAGCCTCCTAGTACTTCCGGACGCTTGCAGGTCGCATTAAACAAAAAGTTACGGTTGCCATCTTGTGGCCAAATAGTAAAACTACACCCTAAAGCATTTTTTACATACAAATAAATCAGTTTTACACAAAAAATTAACTCCTTACCTCCCACAGTCCCCAATTTTTTTTTTGTAATTAAAAAAATAAAAATGAAAAATTACAATTAATAAAAATACATAAATAGTTACCTTAGGGACTGAACTTTTTAAATATTTATGTCAAGAGGGTATAACACTGTTACTTTACAAACTATGGGCTTGTAATTAGGGATGGAAGCAAAACTGAAAAAAATGCACCTTTATTTCCAATTAAAATATTGGCGCCAAACATTGTGATAGGGACATAATTTAAACGGTTTTTATAACCGGGACAAATGGGCAAATACATTTCATGGGTTTTAATTATAGTAGCATGCATTATTTTAAAACTATAAAGGCCGAAAACTGAAAAATAATAAAAAATGTTCCCACATGTTTTCCTATTTTTCCATTAAAACACATTTAGAATAAAATAATTCTTTGCATAATGTCCCACCTAAAGAAAGCCTAATTGGTGGTGAAAAAAACAAGATATAGTTCATTTCATTGTGATAAGTAATTATAAAGTTATAGACAAATGAATGGAAGGAGCGCTGAAAGGTGAAAATTGCTCTGGTGCTCAAAGAGGTAAAACCCCTCAGTTGTGAAGTGGTTAATGGACCACTATCGCAAAAAAAATGTAAAATTTAAAATACATGTAAAGACATACAAATAAGAAGTACATTTCTTCCAGAGTAAAATGAGACATAAATTACTTCTCTCCTATGCTGCTGTCACTTATAGTAAGTAGTAGAAATCTGACAGAACCGGCAGGTTTTGGGTTAGTCCATCTCTTCATAGCCTTTATTCTTTATAAAGACACACCCTGAAAAAGGCTTTATAAAGACACACCCTGAAAAGGGTTTATAAAGACACACCCTGAAAAGGCTTTATAAAAAGATGCTGGCCAGCCTCCCTGCTAGCTTCAAACTTTTTTGGCAGCTGGACAGAACAACCGCCATTCGCTAGGTGATTTTGAAGTTAAAGAAGGTGGGCTACTCCAAAACCTGTCAGTTCAGGCAGATTTCTACTACCTACTATAATTGACAGCAGCTAAGGAGGAAAGTAATTAATTGCTAATTTTACACTGGGAAAAAATGTACTTCTTCTTGTAGTTTACATGCATTTTAATCCTAACTTGTTGAACCACTTAATACAAAATGGACATTTCCAAACATCCTATTTTTTCAGTAATTAAAGGACCACTACAGCGAAAAAAGTAGGCAATTAAAATCTGACAGGACCGACAGGTTTTGGACTAGTCCATCTCCTCATAGGGATTCTCTGGGTTTTCTTTGTTCTCAAAAGCATTTCCTGAACGGCAGTTGCTAAGTCTAACTGCCAAAATAGTGAGTAGGGAGGCTGGCTGGTATCTTACTATTTTGGCAGTTAGACTTAGAAACTGCTGCTTAGGAAATGCTTTTGAAAACAAAGGAAACCCTGAGAATCCCCCATAAGGAGATGGACTAGTCCAAAACCTGTCAGTTCAGTCATATTTTAACTGCTTTCTTTTTTTCAGTACAGTGGTCCCTTAATGCAAATAGGACATTTTATAAACATTCATTTTGCTGAAATGCTCATGCACTCACGTGCAAGCATGCCATGGGCAGGCCTGTACACCTGTTTTACAATGTCAATGGAGTGGCTGGAAGTGGTTAATGATATGTAGTAATATCATAGAATATTCTATATTATTATTTATCATTTATCTTTGCCTGGTGGTGGGTGCAGAGAAAAGATACAACTTCTCACACCTTGGTATCACTTTTGACAGATTAAAAATCCCTGAATATAAATCTGCTCATTAGAGAAGATATGGATGACATATGAGCTTAGTTAACATGCGTGTCATATTTTCCATTTATCTGACCCAATCTCATGTTTTTCAGCCACGCAACGGAAGGAGATCATCAGGATTCCGTTAAGAGGTATTTTCATCTTGTCGTTAATTGGGATTTTATATCCTAGTCATCCACCAGATGACGTGAAATGCTGCGTGTTACATACAGTGTAGCTTCGCTTGTCTTATGAATATCAGATACATGTTATCATCAGCGGAATAACTTCTTGTGAAGGCTAATGAGATGTGTGTGCAGAGTTGTGAATGTAGTACCTATGGTAAGCACTGAAAATGTGCCCATCCAGACATCTGACACCCATCTTATAGATGAAGTTACCATATTGTCAGCTCAAAATACAAGCCAAACTCATTAGTCTTTTACTTAATTTATAGCATGTGAAAATGTTTATGCCTCCCTTGCTTAATCTATGTACATACGCTGATTTGAACTCAGCTGTACAGGACAATAAAATCCACCTTGGGCGAGTATCGTGATCCAATCCAGTGTGTGTTCAGCATCCATCTCATGCCTGCTAAAGATCCTTCATGACAGATCTTAAGGCATCTTCAACGCCTGAATGTCCTTGAGATTGGAATTTTATAATGCAAGATAGCAATGTATAAGTACCTTGAATTCCTGGTGTCCTTGACCTCTTGAGGACCACAGGCTAAAGGTAGCCATACACTGGTCGATTTGCCATCAGATTCGACCAACTGACAGATCCCTATCTGATCGAATCTGATCAGAGAGGGATCGTATGGCTACCTTTACTGCAAACAGATTGTGAACCGATTTCAGCCTGAAACCATTCACAATCTGTTGTGGTGGTGGTGGTGCTGCCGCCGCTCCCCCCGCCCGCATGCCCGCATACAGGGCCGTGCAGAGGGTCCTCAAGTGGGGGGTGCTTAAATTTAAAAAAGGGGCCTGGCAATGCCTTCTCCCGCATGCCCCCCCTCCTCGTTTCTGGATAGGGGGGTATTGATTGTCATGCTACTGAATGCAGATGCTGGGTGCCATGTGGGTTCTGGGTGTAAGTACTGAGTGTCATGTGGATTCTGGCTATGGTTGGGTATCGAGTGTCATGCGGGTGTTGGTTGCAAATACTTCGTGCCATGTAAGATCTGGATGCATGTCCTCGATGTCATGTGGGTGCTGGGTACAGGTACTGGATGTGACATAGGTGCGAATACTTGGTGCCATGCCTGTACTGGGTGCTGGCGATGTGTGGGCTTTGGGCATTATGTGGGTTTTGAATGCAGGTACTTTGGGAGTGGGTACAGGTTAAGTGGGTGCGTGGGGCAGATAGTGGGGGCCATGTGGAAGCTGTGTGCAGGTGTAAGTACTGGGTGAAATTTTAGACCTGGGTGCAGATACTTGGTGTCATGGGAGTGTGAGTACTGGGTGCCAGCTATGAGGGGAAGGGGTGGGTGCTGGTAAAAGTAGAGGTCAGTGTGGGTGCTGCAGGAAGGGGCAGGGCCGTGCAGAAGATCCTTAACCATTTCAGCCCGCAGGGATTTTTCACCTTATGCATCGGAGCAATTTTCACCTCCCATTCATTCGCTAATAACTTTATCACTACTTATCACAATTTATTGATCTATATCTTGTTTTTTCCGCCACTAATTAGGCTTTCTGTGGGTGGTAAATTTTGCTAAAAGCCACTTTACCGTAAATGCATTTTAACAGGATTAATAAGAAAAAAATGGAAAAAATTCATTATTTCTCAGTTTTCAGCCTTTATAGCTTTAAAATAATCCACGCTACCATAATTAAAACCTATGTATTTTATTTGCTCGTATGTCTCGGTTATTATACCATTTAAATTTTGTCCCTATCACAATGTATGGCGACAATATTTTATTTGGAAATAAAGGTGCATTGTTTCCGTTTTGCGTTCATCGCTATTTACAAGCTTATAATTTAAAAAATGTTTGTAGTATACCCCCTTCAAATGCATATTTTAAAAGTTCAGACCCTTTGGTAACTATTTATGTCTTTTTTTTTTTTTTTTATTGTAATTTTTTTTTTTCCATTAAAATTTTTATTTGGGGAATATTTTGGTGTGGGGCATAAACAGTTAATTTTTAATGTTGTTATCTGTGTAAATTGTAATGTTTAAAATGTGTAGCTGTAGTTTTACTATTTGGCCACAAGATGGCCACCTTAATTTTTGTTTTCCGTCCTTGTACTTCCTGCTAAGCGGAAGTACAAGGGCGATGCAAAACTCTCTCCGGGCAGAAGAACTGAAGCCTCACAGGTGAGCGCTTCGTTTTTTCTGCGGGGGAAAGGGATCGGTGATCGGGAACCATGTTCCCTTTCACTGATCCCAGGGCTACCGGGCGGCACAGCGGGGATGCGGGGGCGCGCCCGCGACCGCGGGCGGGAGCGCGCCCAAGCGCGGGAGCGCTACAGAGCTGCCGCCCGGACGTGAGCTTCACGTCCGGGCGGCGGAAATGGTTAAGGGTGTGGTGCTCAAATTTGAAATTGATAAATAGTGCTAAATTGTGTCTCCAGAAAGCATAAGGCAGTCTTAGTGGGTGCCATGTGAGTGCTAATTGGTGCAGGGAGCCATGTGAGTGTTGGACATGAGTGAGTGCCATGTGCGGTCTGGATGTGTGCCATGGGAGAGTACTGAGTCTCATATGGGTTCAGACCAAGGATGGGTACTGGGTGCTATTTGGGTGCTGGCCATGGACGGGTTCTAGGTGCATATAATGGCTTTGGAAGTTGGTGACATGTGAGTACTGTGCCATCTGGGTGTTGATTATGGGGGTATGTGGGTCTAAGGTGCAAATACTGAGTGCCAAGTGGGTACTGGGAGTGAGTACATGGTGACATATGGGTGATGGGTGCTGGCTAGCGGGGTATTTATTGTCATGTGGGTGCTAAAGGCAGATGCTGGGTGTCATGTGGGTTCTGGGTGCTGGCACAGGGTGTCATGTGGATTCTGGCAGTATGGGTGGGTATCAACCATCATGTAGGTGTTGATTGCAGGTACTCAGTCCCTTGTGAGTTCTGGGTGCATGTACTGGATGTCATATGTGAGTGCTTGGTGTGGGTGCTGGGCACCAAGTGGAGGCTTAGTGCAACTGGAACTCCTGCAGATGAAACATGTGGGTGTTGGGAGCAGGTACTGGGTATCACATAGGTGCAAACACTCTGTGCCATGCCTGCACTGGGTGCTAGTTATTGGTGGGCATTGTGTGTCATGTGGGTTCTGAGTGCTGGTACTTTGGGTGCTAGTACTAATTATGTGAGTGCAGATAGTGGGTGCCATGTGAAGGCGGTGTGCAGGTGTGAATAGTGCCATGTTGGGGCTGGGTGCAAGTACTGTGCCATGTGGGTGTGAGTACTGGGTGCCAGCTATAGGGTGAAGGGGTGCAGGTATTGGGTGTCATGTGGCTGTTTGATGCAAGTACTAAGTGCCATATTGAGGCCGGATGTGAGCACTGGGTGCAGGGTGCTTGGTGCAAGTACTGGGTGCTTGCTATAGTGGGGGTTACTGGTTGAGTGTAATGTGGGTGCGGAATATTGGTGGGATTGCTGTGGGTGCAGGGGGTGGGAGATCACTGTGGGTACTGCTATGAATGGCATAGTTGCTGCTAGGGGAGGTAGAGGTCAGTGTGGTTGCTGGGGGAGTAAAGCTCAGTGTGGGTGCTGGGGAAAGGTAGGGTACTGTGGGTGCTGGGGGAAGGGTAGGTTACTGTGGGTGCTGGGGGAAGGGTAGGTCACTGTGGGTGCTGGGGGGAGAAGTAACTGTGTGTGCTGTGGAAAGTAGAGGTCAGTATGGGTGCTGGAGGAAAGGGAGGTCACTGTGGGTCCTTTGGGGGAGGTCACTGTGGGTCTCGGGAGGTAGAGGTCATTTTGGGTGCAGGGGGTGGGAGGTCACTATGGGTTTTGCTATGAATGGCATAGTTGCTGCTAAGGGAGGTAGAGGTCAGTGTGGGTGCTGGGGGAAGGGTAGGCCACTGTGGGTGCTGTGGAAGGAAGAGATCAGTATGGGTGCTGGAGGAAGGGGAGGTCACTGTGGGTGCTGGGAGAAGTCAGTGTGGTTACTGGAGGAGGGAGTGGATGCTGGGTGTTGGGAGAGGCCACTGTGGGTGCTGGCAATGGGAGAGGTCACTATAGGTGCTGCTTTTGGGATGGGAGGTCCCTGTGGGTGCTGCAGGGGACAGGAGGGTATCCACTGGGGTAGGGAAAAATCACTGTAGGTGCTGGGGGAGGGATAGGTCAGTGTGGGTGCTGGGGTAGGCAGGATCACTGCTAGAGCTGGGGAGGGAGAGGTCACTGTGGGTGCTAGGTGGAGGGAGAGGTCATTGTGGGTGCTGGGGGAGGGAGAGGTCACTGTGGGTGCTAGGTGGAGGGAGAAGTCACTGTGGGTGCTAGATGGAGGGAAAGGTCACTGTAGGTGCTGGGTAAGGGAGAGGTCACTGTGGGTGCTAGGTGAAGGGAGAGGTCACTGTGGGTGCTGGGGAGAGAGAGGTCAGTATAGGTCCTAGGTGGAGGGAGAGGTCAGTATGCCACACTAGGATTCCTGTCTGGGCCTCTTCACTTGAAAGTGTCCCAGATGGGGGTGGGGCTTCCCGCGGGTGGGTGGGGCTTATCGCGGCTGGGGGCGGGGCTTATTTTGCGCAGCGAGAGGGGCCTTTTTTTGAAGATTTTAAAAAGGGGGGTGCCTGGGCACCCAGAGCACCCCCCTGTGCACGTGCCTGCCCGCATACATTACCTGCTCCGCTGGCGCAACTCCAGTCCCCAGGTCACCGCTGCTCCGTCTCCGCTCTGGTCTCCGGCCCCGGCATGCTTTACTTCTTCCTGCCCGGCAGGAAGTTTAAACAGTAGAGCGCCCTCTACTGTTTAAACTTCCTGCCGGGCTGGAGGAACTGAAGCATGCCGGAGACCAGCGCGAACACGGAGCAGCGGTGACCGGGCGTAGACGTGCCGGCGGAGCAGGTAATGTATGCGGCTCTATTGCGTCGGTCGTCGGGTACTCAAACACCGCTAGCGACGCGCTCCCTACCCGCGGGCGATCGACGCTAATTTTCCGCACGGAGCGATCGACGGGATCGGACGAAAAGGATCGAAATTCGGCGTGTAGCGCGAACGATTGGCAGCAGATTCGATCCCAGTGATCGAATCTGCTGTCGAAACGGCGGCGAATCGGGCCAGTGTATGGCCACCTTTACACCCCCTAGTGACCAGGCGATTTTTAGAATTCAGTGCTCTACAGCTTTAACTGCTAGCTGCAGAGCCATTCAACTTAGCACACAAATCAATCTGCCCTCCTTTTTTGCCACCGACAAAGCTTTCTGTTGGTGGCATCTGATTACTGCTGTGATTTGTATTTTTGTTTTTTAAATTAATTTTATTCTTATTAAATTTGTAGTAAATATGTGTATTTTATTTAAATTATTACTTCCACCATCCCTCCCCTCGGAGAGCCAATAATCATGATCTCCTCTCATAGGTAACAGCAGGGGTCGAGAGGGGCGTGGACGCGGGGGGACGGCGTCCACGTACTATTTCCCGAGGGTGGGCGCCGTCACCCCTGGCATTTGTGGAGGGGAGCAGCGGAGTGGAAGGAGAGCTGTGAGCAGCGGTGGGGGAGGGCGGACATCCCCCCCCATCCCTCACCTTGGGGCTCTCCTTTCCTCGCTCTCCCCTCCAAAAGTAATGTGCGGGCAGCCGGCAGCGGGCAGGACTTACCTCTCCTCGTTCCGGCGCCGGATCTGCGTGCCGCTGCTCTGGTCTGGACCAGACCAGACTTGCGGCACGCAGATCCGGTGTTCCGACAACGAGGAGAGGTAAGTCCCGCCCGCTGCCGGCTGCCCGCACATTACGGAGGGGAGAGCAAGGGAAGGAGAGCCCCAAGGTGATGGGAGGGGGGGGGAGATGTCCGCCCTCCCCCACCGCTGCTCACAGCTCTCCTTCCACTCCGCTGCTCCCCTCATGCTGGGGGGACACATGACTACTTACTCTGGGGACATATACCCCTGACTACATATACTAGGCACATATACCCCCTGACTACATATACTGGGCACATATACCCCTGGCTACATATACTGGGCACATATACCCTCTGGCTACATATACTGGGCACATATACCTCTGGCTACATATACTGGGCACATATACCCCTGCCTACATATACTGGGCACATATACCCCCTGGCTACATATACTAGGCACATATACCTCTGGCTACATATACTGGGCACATATAACCCTGGCTACATATACTGGGCACAAATACCCCCTGGCTACATATACTGGGCACATATACCCCCTGGCTACATATACTGGGCACATATACCCCCTGGCTACATATACTGGGCACATATACCTCTGGCTACATATACTGGGCACATATACCCCCTGACTACATATACTGGGCACATATACCCCCTGACTACATATACTGGGCACATATACCATCTGGCTACATATACTGGGCACATATACCCCCTGGCTACATATACTGGGCACATATACCCCCTGGCTACATATACTAGGCACATATACCCCCTGGCTACATATACTGGGCACACATACCCCCTGGCTACATATACTGGGCACATATACCCCCTGACTACATATACTGGGCACATACACCCCTGGCTACATATACTGGGCACATATACCCCTGACTACATATACTGGGCACATATACCCCTGCCTACATATACTGGGGACATATACACCTGCCCTGCCTACATATACTGGGCACATATACCCCTGACTACATATACTGGGCACATATACCCCCTGACTACATATACTGGGCACATATACCCCCTGACTACATATACTAGGCACATATACACCTGCCTACATATACTGGGGCACATATACCCCTGGCTACATATACTGGGACATATATACCCCTGGCTACATATACTGGGGACAAATACATCCCTGGCTACATATACTGGGGACACATACCCCTGGCTACATATACTGGGCACATATACCCCTGGCTACATATACTGGGCACATATACCCCTGGCTACATATACTGGGAACATATACCCCTGACTACATATACTGGGCACATATACCCCTGACTACATATACTGGGCACATATACCCCTGGCTACATATACTAGGCACATATACCTCTGCCTACATATACTGGGACTACTATACTCATGGCTACTTATACTGGGGACACCTATAGACCTGGCTACCTATGCTGGGGGTGCCTATTTTGGGGGAACCGCTGTTATGTATTTTGGGGAACAGCTGCCAGATGATGTGTATGTTAGGGGAACGTCTGCTGCCAGATTACGCGTATTTTGGGGAACTGCTGCCAGATTGTGTATGTTTGGGGGACCACTGCTGCCAGATTATATGTATGTTGGGTGTTACGTGTATTTTGGGTGATCCGCTGCCAGGTTTCGCATATTTTGGGGAACTGCTTCCAAATTATGTGTATGTTGGGGGAACTTCTGCTGCCACATTGTCTATTTTGGGGGAACCACTGCCATATTATCTGTATTTTGGAGGAACTTCTACCAGATTATGTGTCTTTTTGGTGAAATGCTGTTAGATTGCATCTATTTTGGGGGGATACACTACGGCAGAGCTCAAACTTCCCCGGCAGACCTTTTACATCACTGCTAAGGTCATGTATATTTGGCCCCACCCGTGACCCCGCCCACATGCTTGACCACGCCCATTTTTGGCGTGTTTTTCAAGGTGAGTCCACTCACTTCTTTTCCCAGGACTAGACCCCTGGGTAACAGCCTATGAGAGGGATCGTCCTGTGAGCCAATTGAGGGGACAGCTCAGTGACAGAGCTGTCCCCTGTACAGCGATGCAGTAGATTGCAGCACTGTACAAGTAAATAGTGCCTTTTTTATTTGTCTAGCAGCTTGCCAACCCGCGAACACTCCGTGTCTCTGCAGAGAACGATCGCTCATTCCCTGCTAATCCACACCCACCGCTCTTGTAAATCGGCGTTAGGTGGTCCTGGGGGAGCCACTCTGCGGCTGCCAATCACCGTTAGGCGGTCACAGAGTGGTTACAGTGGGATAAAACTCTGACATAACATTCAATAAAAATGTCCTACTTTTTATTACCCATACAATTATCATATTTGCTTTTGTGCACAGGTAATATTGTCTGTTTGCAAATTAAAAATTCCCAAAGTCCAATTTATCTGCACTTAAAGCTGCCATTGCATTTTATTGCATAGCTGCTGTATTTATATATTAAAATCTATCTGGTGATCACTTCTCAGCCTCTCAGCTCAGTACCGCTCAGTTTCTGCAGTTTGCTAATGTTTACTAAATGTATCTGACAAAGGAAGATGCCTACTGAAGTAAGAAGCTTACCAATGAAAAACAAAGTGCTGTGTTTAAAGGAAAACCAGAGACAAAAAAATAAAAAAGGTTTATACATACCTGGGGCTTCCTCCAGCCCCATGCGCACAGATCACTTCCACGCCACAGTCCTCCGCTGCCTGCAGCTCCAGTACTGGGTCCCGTAACTTCCTCCAATCGCAGCCAGTCTGCGCAAGAGGAAGTGTGCTCTCTACATATCTCTCCGGGGGGGGTGCACTTCACTCCAGAAGGCGCACTTCTCTTGTGCAGACTGGCCGCAACTGGAGGAAGTTACGGGACCCGGTACCGGAGCAGGAGAAGGCTGAGGATGGAGGTGTGGGAGCGATCCGTGGGCATGAGGCTGGAGGAAGCCCCAAGCATGTATAAACCTTGTTTTATTTTTTTATCTCTGGTATACTTTAACTGTTTGAATGCTGTTCTGCTACTTTTTTTTTATATATTTTTTGTCATAGTAGATGTTATGCTGTGAATAAGCTTTAAGAGCAAAGAGGAAATGGCTCTTACCACTTTAATATTAAGTGTGGCCCTTCACTATCTCTGGGTCTAGTTGCTCACCAGCATTGTTTATATTGGTCTCAAAGTTTGCTGCCAGTGTGAGTACTTCTGCCACTTCCTATATTTTTTTGCATTTATACCGTCAGGCAGGAGACAGACATTATAATCTGTGATTTGTAAATTACAAAGAGTTCCCCTACCGCTATACATTGCAAACAATTATGAATTAGTTAGTTTTCCCCTTTAGTAAAAAAAATACTGTTAAGCAATGCGGCACTCACCACCCAGTCCTTTTCCTTGTGCCTGTGCTGCTGGGTTAAAAATAACCTAATAAAAATGTCCCCAATGGCATCTGATCTTTGAATTTGCAGTGTGTCTTGCATCCAGGATGTAGGGTGTCATTATGCTTAGTACAGTGGGCCATTTAAGCTTCTTATTTAGATTAGCGCACAGCAAAGCCTAGACACTCTGTCTATATCAAGCCAGATAGTGGTGTTCTGTTCAGCTGATTATTGAGGGCTGGTCACCAGAGAACTGGCTGCCACCGTCTGTCTGGAACCCACGCAAAGATTATGTTCTAACGGTGACAAGTTGTGTTTAAAGTTTCTTTTAAATTCAATTTCAAGTTTTGACAAGAAAAAAAGTAAACAATTCAATACATAATAAAACGTAAGGCATCCAGATTGCAACCAATCGTGTAAGTGGGAATAACAGCCCACTCCAGCACCTAAGATGACAAAGAAAACTCCTCTTGTAAGCCAGTACAATTTAAAGTGGTATTTAACTCCAAAAAATGAAAATCTAAAAAAAACCAAACACTTATTTTGTTATTTAAGTAATATCTGTAAGACACCGCCCCTAGTAAGTTTTTCTTGTAAATATTCAAGTGTAAAAAACATTTTATACTGTACATTTTACACTGGTTATTTTTTGTCTTTGCCGACGAGGCTGATATCTGAATTGTGCTGCTGATAAGATATTACAGTCCCCGCACAGAGGAAGGAGCTTCAAGCAGTGCCACCCTGATATAGTCTTTCCAGGAGACAGCAGGAACAGCCCTGCTTTGAAGTTTAAAAACTTCACCAGTACCCTCCTTTCTCCATGCAGTGACTGTAATCATATCTGATCAGCAGCACTATTAAGATAACAGCATTTTCGGCAACGGCAAAAAATAACCAATGTAGAATGTAAGGAATAAAATGTTTTTTACACTTGAACAATTAAATAAAAGTGATTGTAAGGCAGGGTCTCGTAGATATTATTCTAACACATTAAAGCGTTTTTTTTTTCTTTAGCTTTTCATTTTTTACAGTTTTTTACCACTTTAAATGTGGCATATGCAGTTAAAAACATTAAGACACTGTGGCCCATATGCAATTATTTTTTTCACCTGAGTTATCTCCAATGAGATAATTTTCATCTTCTCTTTAAACTATATTTTTAGCATTTTACAATTGAAAAAGTACGTAAGTAAGGGTTTGTGATAAAGTACTATCAAATTTATTTTGAGTATTTTTTTGCTTGCTGGTGGCTTAAAGGGAACCTTAACTCTAAACAAAAAATTAGTTTTACTTACCTGGGGAATCTACCAGCCCCCTGCAGCCATCCTGTGCCCTCGCAGTCACTCATGGCTCCTCTGGTCCCCCGCTGCCAGCTAGTTTCGTTTTTGCCAACTGGGAGTCGGCCGGCCGCCATGCGTACGTTTTTACGCATTCCTGCTGGTGCAGGAAGCTATTGCAGACATCAGCAGGGGGCTGGTAGATGCCCCAGGTAAGTAAAACTCTTTTTTTTTTTTTTTACAGTTAAGGTTCCCTTGAAAAGGCATTTTTTAACAAGTTGTGAAAATAACATGTAGGAGAAAACTGTGGAGAAAAAGTGAATTGCATATGGGCCCTGTGAGTTTAGGTAACTTCCAGCTTCTCAAAATCTGACACAAACAACCAATAATACATTCCCTGGGAATTCTTATGAAAAGAAAGAGAGAGTAGAAAAGAGTGAAAAGTGGATAGGGGATGGGAAGGGATTCATTTGCGGGTTTGGGGATTTTCATAAGTGTAGCACTTTAGGCAGGAAAAATGGGGAAGATATTAATCACCAATTAATAATAATTGCAATTTGTGTAAATGTAAGTGCGCTACCTGGGCAGGCAAATGTTATCGTATTTTACTGAATATACCCCACTAACACCTAATAGAAAGCACAAAAATGAAATCATTACGGTTTTGTTTGATTACTTTGAAGTGTACAAGACCTGAATAAGAAGAGCAAAGCCTATAGATCCTGCAGAGGCGTCCCACATCCTCCTGGCCCCCACCGTTACCACGAGACAACCCCCAGAACATATCCGAGAAGAGCTTTTCATTCACAGTGCTGCTTGTTCATGAGTGGCTTCATGCTACTGAGCAGGCGCTGCCGTGCTTCTGCATCAAGAGGAACTTGGTCATGAAAGGATCTCAGGTAGTGGCGCTAGCAGGGGCGTTGCTAGCCACAAAGATCAGTGGCACATGCCCCAGACCTATTCTGGGCATGCTCCGGATATCCCCCAGGCAGCGGATGGCAGTATTCACCTCTGGCCGCTTGATCTCCAGATTCTGCATACTTCTCTTCCAGGCTTCTCCCCTTAGTGTCTGAGAATGAATCATAGGCTAGAGCTCCTAGTGTCTGATTCTCAGATTCTATGGGGAGAATCGTCAGCTACACAGGATGTCTGCAGACTAGGAGAGCGGATAGAGGAGATGAGTAGTTCCTCCTGCTGTGCTACTCTGCTGGGGAAGGGGGGGGGGGGTCAGGGGGAGGAACAGTGAGAACACACACAATGATGCATGCTCCCTAAGGAGGCTCCAGGCACCACAGCTTCCAGCAGGTCACCACAACACCCAGTATGCCCCATAGAGGTACCACAGCGCCCAGCATGGCACCACACAGCACCCAGCATGTCCCATATGTTCACATAACACTGCCTATTTCTGTGATATGCTGCATTTTATTTTTTTCTGTATTAATGGAGAGAAGGGCTTCATTCAACATTGTGCTGGGCAGTCCCACATAGAACGCTGTTAAGTTCATGTAAATTTGGTCCCACCCATGACCGCACCCACATTCGGGTGCAGGGCCACACCCATTTTTTGGCTGGAGTGCCAAAAAGTGCCCCGGATCTCTTAGGATCCTAGCAACGCCCCTGGGCGGTGGTCTGTAGGATGACATGGGAGGCCTCTGGAAGATCTAAAGCCTTCCATTTTCTTAGGTAAGCATCTGTTTTTTTTTATAGGTTCTCCTCTGGTTTTGTTGTCTGTTGTTCTCCAAGTCCCTGTTCATACAGAGAAGTCAGTAGTCAGATGCCCCCATTTTCACCCTGAATATAATGTCCTGTGCAACTGTTATGCAGAAAGGACTATGTGGTGTGTACAAAAACTTCTGTTTTTCTTACAGGTTGACTGAGCCACACAGAAAGATGATGCGGAAGACCTTACACCATGGCTTGGATACCCCATACTCTACACACTTCTAACAATCTTTCTTTGTAGAATGTAAAGGCTACTATTATAAATTATTTTTTGGGCAAATTCTGCCAAATGAGCTTAATTTATCACTGTATTAAAGCATATTAAAAATGGCATTGTTTTTCAGTGTTCTAGTGTGTGTTAATATACAGTGTAATGAACAATGAACGATAGGGGCAGCTGGAGAGCTGTGCATGCTGGGAGGATTACTACATGCATCTATTTTGTCCTGTAAATAAATTCACTCAACAGAGTTATTTATAAAAGTCTTCTCTATATTGGACTGGTTCTTTCATTTGTATAAATTGCAGGTGAATATGTGTTCGTAGCTTACAGTGTAATACAACTCTTCAACTGTTTTTGTCACCTTGTTGTCATGACTCTTGCAGCAAAATAAAGGTACATTTTGATAACAAACAGTCGATAATAAGTTACTTTACAGGAATTCAGTAAGTTTTTATACATCCAAAGCTTAGTCTGGCGGTTATGTCCTTTGAAGTTGCTTTGTGTGTCCTGGGTAATTTACAGCCCAGTGAATGCGCTTAGCATGTTTTCTCAGGCAAACTGTGAGGGAAAAAAGTGCCCTAAAGGGTCACTTACCTCAATAGAGGGAAGCCTTTGGATCCGCCAGAGGCTTCCCTTCTCCTCCTCCGCTGAGCCATTTCCATGATGTTCCTGCTGCAAAACCGTTGGCAGAGAAAGCCCAGCCAGATCGCATCTGCACGACTTGGCTTTTTCCGCCAAAGCCCGATGGGTGCTTGTTACTGCGCAGGCACACTGCATCCGTGCTTCGGCGGTCCTCGTACCTGAATGGCTTGGTGGAGGAAGACTGGGGAAGCCTCTGGAGTATCTCATTTTTATCTTCCCTAACCTCACAGGTTTCCTTTAGAGAGCCTGAAGTGGGCTCATAAAATAAAAAAACTATGCTACCTGATCCGGGGGGCTGATCGGATCAGGTAGCCACCAAAACTGCCGCTCTCCTGAGGGCCGCACTGGCCCACTCTCACTTTCATTACCTCTGGGTCAATACGCTGGAAGGAGAGAGATTTCTCTCTCACAACGTGCAGGAAGACGGGGGAGCAGTAGGGGGCGTGGCCAGGGAGAGAGCTACCCAATGGCAGCTCTGAAAACCTTGCAGTACCACCCCTAACGGGAGTTTTTATCAGGGAATCCTTCTCCTCTACTTACCCTCCGAGATAGCAACAAATATTGTCCCTAATTTCGGGGGCTATAGCGCGGCGGTGGGGAGTCAGAGAGTGGCAGTGTGGGGACACAGAGGCATGTCATGAGGCAGAGAACATGCCTCTGTGTCCCATCTGCCCCCCAAGGAACCGCCTTGGGTTCTCTTTAAGGTGCGGACATGGAGAAAGATCTACCTAAGGCTACAGTCTCACAAGACGTTCTGTTTCTATGAAGGAGGGATGACAGAGTGGTGCACCACAGAGCGGTTTCCAGCAGGAGGTGTAAGGAGGAAAACAACGTGCTCACCCAAGACTTTCCAGAACTTTGCATCTCTAGGTAATCCATTGAGGCAGCTGTACGCATGCTAGATTCTTGGCAAAGGTGGTTTAAAAGAAAATACCATAAAGGTTTACATATGACCATTCCACACCTACTGTTGTAACAGGAAATACTAAAAAGATTAAAACTAAAACTAAATCTGTACACAACTTACAGCCAGGCATGTCCCAGACTGCCCCAGGGCATTCCTCCACCCATTGTACATCATACGTTTCTGTCTTAGGGCTGGTTCAGACGGACGCTTGCGTTTACTGCCAGCGTTCGGGGCTTTGCGTTAAACGCTCCCATTCAAGTGAATGGGAGCGTTTGTACCAAGCTTTTACGCGCGTTTGCACGAACGCGGCGTTTGGGTCCCGATTTTCACTGGTGTTCAAGGAGCCCCTGGAAGCTACATGTTGCTTCCAGGGGCGGTTAACCGCGACGGGTAATGTCCCCCTAGGGGAAGAAAAAACGCGACCGCATCCAAACGCTGCTTAAAGCCCGAACGCGTTGCCGCCGCGACGCCAACGAACGCGACGCCTCCAAACATCCATCTGAACCAGCCCTTTTATACAGGACTCCATTCCTGGAGTAACACTTGTGAATTGTATGTGAAGTACAGCTACGAAATAGAACAATAGTAGCAAAGATATGAGTCTCATTTTTTTTCCAGTACAGAAAGAGTTGAGAAACGTCACTTGCTATCTATGCAAAAGAGCTTCTCTGAGCTCTCTGGCTAATTTAGTCAGCTACAGTGCTATTTTCTGAAGCACTTACACATCAAAGAAACAGTGAAACGTTTTAAGCAAAAAAAAAAGGATGGATTACCCACAAAATAGCACCACTCTGGATTCAAAAATAATGAATACATTTTATTATATCCAAATAACATTCCATATGAATACTAGACAGTTAAAAACAACCTCAATCACTGATCCAACCGTAAGCCGATAACTAGCAATATATAATTCAGATTGTATGAGTAGACCTGGTGTATCAATATACAGTATGTAGCCTGCACACAGTCTAATTAGACTGTGTCGGTGTATGAACCCGGGTTCAGACAGGTGCAAAGAGCAGTATATAAAAGTGCAGAGCAGAATACTGTACAGTGAGAGGAGGGTTTTATATATGGTAATACATTTGATGTACTGCCTCACACTTTATTTACTTATCTGACACAGACAATTAGACAATTATAGAACCTCCGATTTTTGGTTCGCGAACCGCGAACGCGAACTTCCGCAAAAGTTTGGTTCACTCGAACCTTTGCGTACCGCAATAGACTTCAATGGGGAGGCGAACTTTGAAAACTAGAAACACTTATGCTGGCCACAAAAGTGATGGAAAAGATGTTTCAAGGGGTCTAACATCTGAGTTTTTGCATGGATGAGTGGGATAGACGCCAAAAGTCCAGGGGAAAAATCTGGATTTGACGCAAAGCAGCGTTTTAAGGGCAGAAATTACATTGAATGCTAAATTGCAAGTGCTTTAAAACATCTTGCGTGTGTATACATCAATCAGGGAGTGTAATTAGAGTACTGCTTCACACTGACACACCAAACTCACTGTGTAACGCACTGCAAACAGCTGTTTGTGTAGCGAAGGCCGTACTGGACTGATGCGCACCATGGCGAGAGTGGAGGCCGTGGCGGTTTTCAAGCCTATATGGTCGCCGGGCTGTGGTAGCTCAATGATAGAACAACAGTGACTGTCCAGCTGATCAAATTTGGTCTGTCCACAATGAAGCAACGACCTTATTATCTTGGGTGTGCCCCTACGGAGACACTCATATAGCCGGCGGTCATTGCTTCATTGTGATGCGCAAGCCCCTTCACCGCGGCAAGGTAACGATCACGAAGGGAAATTGACACATGTACATGCCTTTTGTGTTGTTGTTGCAGCTGCAGTGCAGCCAGAGAAATTAGGCAGGCATGTACACGCACCAGAAAAATTATTATAACGGGTACTGCTAGCAGCGGCCTTAAAAATTCAGGATTCCGCCTGGAGTCCTGGACCCTGTTGGTGGTGGCGGAGAAGGCAGTCAAGCGGCCTGCAGGCAGAGATGCTGTATGGGGAGCGACTTAGTCTTGGGGCAGGCAGTCACACGGTGTGCAGGCAGAGATGCTGTGTGTGGGGACTGACTTAGTCTTCGGGCAGGCAGTAGCCCTCCGGGATCCATGCCTCATTCATTTTGATAAAGGTGAGGTACTGAACACTTTTGTGACCTAGGCGACTTCTCTTCTCACTGACAATGCCTCCAGCTGTGCTGAAGGTCCTTTCTGACAGGACACTTGAGGCAGGGCAAGCCAGAAGTTGGATGGCAAATTGTGACAGCTCTGGCCACAGGTCAAGTCTGCGCACCCAGTAGTCCAGGGGTTCATCGCTGCGCAGAGTGTCTACATCCGCAGTTAAGGCCAGGTAGTCGGCTACCTGCCAGTCGAGGCATTGGTGGAGGGTGGATCCAGAAGGGCTAAGGCGAGGCGTTGGACTAAAGAATGTCCGCATGTCCGACATCATCATGAGATCGCTAGAGTGTCCTGTCCTTGCCTGCGTGGACATAGGAGGAGGAGGAAGATTACTGGCAGTGGCACCTTTATTCCGTTGTGCTGTGACATCACTCTTAAATGCACTGTTGTAACGGTCTTGTGTCGTAGCTCAGATGTCTGATTATATGGTGATCTGCAGAATCACCAATAATACAGACGCTATACCTGATTATGGGTGATCTGCAGAATCACCAATAATACTAGTATAGCAGACAAAGAGCTGAGTGTATAGTGATTTGGTGCAACCGTAACTTTAATAGTTGAATGAGACCTCACCAGAGGGGCTGGTGAGGTACTATCAGTACACTGAGCGTGCACTAGAGTACATGCTCCAGCAAGCTAGAGAAAACAATATCGAGAAGGCCGAATCTCCCGTGGAGCGGGTGATTCAGGAAGTACTGCAGCCAAGTGATCACCCATGGAGCGGGTGAGTCAGACTGTACTGCAGCCTAGTGATCACCCAAGGAGTGGGTGAGTCAGACTGTACTGCAGCCTAGGAGACACAATAAAACTACAATGACAGATTACCCAGGGAGCAGGTAATTAAGGCTGTACTTCAGCTTAGCAGAACTGCTTCACCAGAGGAGCTGGTGTAGTAACACCTCACCAGTGGCGAGGGCCCACTGATGAGTAGAATGGTCAGGCAGGCAAGGTTCGGCAACAGAGAGGTAAGTATCGGTACAAGATCGTGAGACAAGAGAGTAATCGGTAATCAGGCAGAGGTTCAGCAACAGGAAGGTACGTATCGGTACAGAATCGTGAGACAAGAGAGTAATCGGTAATCAGGCAGAGGTTCAGCAACAGGTAGGCAGATAGGCAAAAGTACAGGATCAGAAAGCAGGATCAGAGTCAGAGAAATCGCTAAGAATCATACACAGGAGATCAATACAATAAGCAATATCCTAGTCTAGGTGTGAAGTCCTTGGCATCAACACCCGGGAACTAGTCTAACAAATAACAATAGCAAGGTAGCAATATCCTAGACTAGGTGTGAAATCCTTAGCATCAACACCTGGGATCTAGTCTAAGGTCTGAGCGCTAACACGCAAGTATTCACGACAGCAGACAGCGTGAGAATGAAGCCCGGAGGCTTATAAGGCAGAGGAGACCCCACTGGCATGCCCCTCCTGAATCAGCCAATCCTGGGCGCCGTGGGACTCCTCTGACGTCAGCCGACCAGCAGGTCAGCTGACGGGCTATCTCCCCGCATAAAGGTCCCGTCTGTGCACGCGCCCGCACGCTAAGGCGACCCCCGGCAAGTGAGAAGGCTCCGTCCTCGGCGTCCTGGACGCTGGACGGACGGATAGCTGCATGGAGGCAGCTGCGGCGGTGGTGCAGTTTGCCGCAGCTGCCTCGTATATTACAACTGTAAAGCATAGTTGCCAAATTGTGTTGCAAGTGCTGCATCCTTTCAGCCTTGTGGTTATTTGGTAACATCTCCGCCAGTTTGTGCTTATAACGAGGGTCTAGTAGCGTTGCCACCCAGTACAGGTCATTCCCCTTGAGTTTTTTATACGGGGGTCCCTCAACAGGCTGGACAGCAGGAAAGACCCCATCTGCACAAAGTCGGATGCCGACGTACTAGCCATCTTGTCTTGCTCTTCCTCAGTGATGTCAGGTAAGCTCTCCTCCTCCCCCCAGCCACAAACAATACCACGGGTAAGGTGAGCAGCACAAGCCCCCTGTGATGCCGGCTGTGGTTGTTCTTCCGCCTCCTCCTCAAAAAATCTGCCTTCCTCATCTGACTCCTCTTCCCCGGATGACGACTCCTCCTCCTCCCCCCTTCAGATGTTGATGATGCCGCAGGTGATGTTTCCCACAACTATTCCTCCTCTTCCTGATCACGCTCCTTTACTGCTTGATCAACCACTCTAGGCATGGCACGCTCCAGGAAGAAAGCATATGGGATCAAGTTGCTGATGGCGCCTTCACTGTGACTCACCAGGTTTGTCACCTCCTCAAACAGACGCGTGAGCCTGCAGGCATTACGCATGAGTGTCCAGTACTTCAGCCAGAAAAGCCCCAGCTTCCCAGAGCATGACCTTTCACTGTAGTTGTACAGATACTCATTGACGGCTTTCTCCTGTTGTAGCAGGCGGTCAAACATGAGGAGCGTTGAATTCCAGCGAGTCAGGCTATCACAAATCAAGTGCCTCGCTGGCAAGTTGTTTCTTCGCAGAATATCGGCCAAGGTAGTCGTTCCCCCAAAATAGACGTTATCTGGCAGCAGCGGTTCCCCCCAAATACACATAATTTGGCAGCGGCTCCCCAAAATATGCGTAATCTGGCAGCGGATCACCAAAAATACATGTAGCAGCAGTGGTTCCCCCAAAATACACAGAATCTGGAACCAGCAGTTCCCCCATTATACACAATCTGGCAGCGGTTCCCCAAAAATACACATAATCTGGCAGCAGCAGTTCCCCAAAAATAGTTAATCTGGTAGCAGTTCCCCCAAAATAGGTGCCCCCAGTATTGGTAACCAGGTCAAAAGGTATCCCTAGTGGAAGTAACCAGGTCTATAGGTTTTCCCAGTGCAGGTATCCAGGTCTATAGGTGTCCCCAGTATAAGTAGCCTAGTCTACAGGTGTCCCCAGAATAGATAACCAGGTCTATAGATGTCCCCAGTTAAGATAGCCAGGTCTATAGTTGTCCCCAGTATAGGTAGCCAGGTCTACAGGTGTCTCCAGAATAGGTAGCAAGGTCTATAGGTGTCCCCAGTACAGATAGCCAAGTCTATAGGTGTCTCCAGTATAGATAGCCAGGTCTTTAGGTGTCCCCAGTATATGTAACCAGGTGTATAGGTGTTCCCAGTATAGCCAGGTCTATAGGTGTCCCCAGTATATGCAGCCAGGTGTATAGGTGTCCCCAGTATAGCCAGGTGTATAGGTGTCCCCAGTATATACAGCCAGGTGTATAGGTCTCCCCAGTATAGCCAGGTCTATGAGTGTCCCCAGTATATGTAGCTAGGTCTATAAGTACCCCCAGTATATGCAGCCAGGTGTATAGGTCTCCCCAGTATATGCAGCCAGGTGTATAGGTCTCCCCAGTATATGCAGCCAGGTGTATAGGTCTCCCCAGTATATACAGCCAGGTGTATAGGTCTCCCCAGTATATGCAGCCAGGTGTATAGGTGCCCCCAGTATATGCAGCCAGGTGTATAGGTGCCCCCAGACAGTATATGCAGCCAGGTGTATAGGTGCCCCCAGTATATGCAGCCAGGTGTATAGGTTTCCCCAGTATATGCAGCCAGGTGTATAGGTCTCCCCAGTATATGCAGCCAGGTGTATAGGTCTCCCCAGTATAGCCAGGTCTGTAAGTGCCCCCAGAATATGCAGCCTGGCTTGTAGGTGTCTCCAGGAGGGGAGACAGCCGGTGAAGGAGGGCGATGGGCATAGCAGCGGAGAAGGGGGGAAAGTCCCCCCCCCCCTTCCCTCACCTTGGGGCCCCCCTTCCTGGCTCTCCACTCCGGAATCTGTAAAGTGTCGCACAGCGGGCAGCGGCTGACAGCGGGCGGAGACTTACCGCTGTTCAGCTACCGGAGGGAGAGCTGATCTGTGTGCCGCTAATGTGGGCTTGAGTAGACCACACTAGCGGCACACAGATCAGCGGTCCCTCCCGTGGCTGTAACAGCGGTAAGTCTCCGCCCGCTGTCAGCCGCTTCCAGCTGTGCGACACTGTTCTGCCCGTCCTTCCTTGCCTTCCGCCGGTGCCTGTCAGAGACAGGCGCCTGGGTGCAATGCACCCGCAGCACCCGCCCAGGCGCGGCCCTGCCCACACACCTTCCTGGACTGCTTCAGGACCTCCTGTAAGCCTGGGTACTTAGACACAAATCTTTGGATTATAAGAGTCAGCACATGTGCAATGCAGGGTACGTGTCAACTTTCCCAAACTCAAAGCCAAAATGAGATTGCTGCCGTTGTCACGCACCACGTTGCCGATCTCCAGTTGGTGCGGGGTCAGCCACTGAGCCACCTGTTTGTTCAGAGCAGCCAGGAGAGCTGCTCCAGTGTGACTCTCCGCTTTGAGGCAAGAAATGTCCAAGATGGCGGGACACTGCCATACCTGGCATGCAGCATAGGCCCTGGGGAGCTAGGGGTGTGTAGCTTTAGAGGAGATCACTGCACCAGTAGAGTGGCACTGCCACTCAGCCGAGGAGGAGGAGCACGACGACAGCGAAGAGGATGTAGCAGGAGGAGTTGGAGGAGAAGGAGAGGAAGTGGCAGCAGGCCTGCCTGCAAGCCGTGGAGGTGTCACAACTAGGTCTGCTGCACCTTCCAGTGAGTAAATGGCTTCTGAGAGCAGGAAAAAGATAAAAAGAGTCAATTGTTCATAGATTTGAGCTCTGGCACACTTCAATGCATGTGTCATTGAGCAGAGACAAAGGAACAGTAAAACGTAAAAACTATATTTAAATATAAAATAAAACTGTGGGATATCTTAAGAAGTCATTTTGAGGAAAAGGAGGATGGTTTATTTATCTCATTAGTTTATTTTCACCTCAGATGTCCTTTAAAAAGTAAACCAATGTCACCATTAAGACCTGAAGTCTGCTTAAAATGAATTACAAAGTGCAAATTTTATCATCAAAGGAAGACCAAGAAATTGAGTGAAATCTGTATTTTGTTGCTAGATGTTAGTGGTTTTAAAGCTGCCAATTAACAGCACGCATTAATTACGATGGTAAAAGGTGCCTGTACATTACTCTATTTGCAGCATCGATCTCTGCCAGATTTAATCATTATGATAAAATCTGCCGGAGACCGATAACACATTGTAGCCACCTGATCGTAATTTTGATTGATTTCCATACCAAGTTGATAAAAAATGATTGATCAGGCATGCCGGAAAGATCTCAACTGAGAGGGGGCGGTCGGATGTGCGTTGGTGGTGCTTGATTTGCGGATGATTGACGGACCCCACAGACCCCCGGCCGGTGTTCCCTCATGTGTAATGTGTTCCCCCTGGGATTGTGAACCTGGCAAGTACAAACAAATAATGATTAAGCACAGCAAACCATTTGATTTTACATTGTCAGTTCAGAGTAGCAAGGGTAGCAAGAAATTGTAGTAACAACCCTCTCTGCTTACTACAAAACTCAAATAATATTCACAAACTACTCTTTGTGTTACTTTTATTGCAACTTTTATTTGCCATTTCCCCTTAAATGTAAAATTAAGTACTGTAAACAGCTACTGTACTTATCCATTCCCCAATCCCCTATAGTCTATAAGCAGTACATTTGCTACATTATATTCTCGAGATTTTGCATGTTTACACTGCCCTCTAGTGTTTAAAATATAAATCAGCATGCCACAAAATCACTGTACAGTATTTCCCATACCACTAGCTGTACACCTATATCTCATTTAAAAACAGACATTAAGGTATCCATTTTAGCAGGAATATGTATATTTTGTATGGTAGATTTTGGGAGTGATGCTTTAGCCACTCCAAGATTGTTCCAGTTCCTGGCTATTTTGTGAAATGTCATAATGTTAATGGAAACATATAGTTGCGTATAAAATTGATGCAGATACAGATATTGATGGTTTATTTAGCATTCAGAAATTCAGATTTTATGCATTTCACCTTGTACAGCATACAATATACAAAAAGCATTTTTTTTCCTGCAAACAGATGTGGAGAAACATTACAGCAACTGCACAGACAGATACTGCACACATATCCCGCTCTAATGTATCTAAAGTAGTTACAGTGGATTAAATGTGACCAACCTCTGAACATTCTCATTTATTGCATTATAAAGGATAAAAAAGTAAACATTCTTGCCCCACCTTAAATGGAATGTTTAGTAATTTAGCTATTTTTATTTTACTAATAATTCTGTTAAAATTATAAATGAAAACATAGTGAAGAATAAAAAGCAAACATCTTGCATTTATAGCAATTTAGCTATTTTTATTTTACTGGTAATTCTGTACAAATTAAAACATTAGCTTTCTCATTTACTTTGAATTAGATAATATATTATCAAATATTAAATAGTTTCTACTATACCTAAGGTATCCTTCACTAGACAATGAAACCTCAGACATCATATATAACTAACAGGTCAAAGAAATCAGAAGGGGAGATTTGCAAAAGTCAGCCGAAAACTATTCATTTCTTTCAACCTCTGCCATGTAAGTTTTGTTTTTCCTATTTACTTTGTCATTCAAGTCTCCAGCCTTTTCTGATTCACCTGTGCACTTTTACATTGGTGTAATTTCTCATATTAGAGATCATTTGATCCTTTTCCTCTCCTATACTTTTTCTTGCATCTTGGATGTTGTGCAATATATTTATAATTTTGATACATAATTTTTAGTTTGTTTGCATAATACTAGTTAGTTGTTTTATATAAACATAATTTTCCCCTTTGCATTTTACCTGGGTGTTGTGCATTTTGAATAGGTGTTTTCAACACAATTATTATTCAATTGCTGTGCAACATTGGTGTATCGCCTTTGGCAGGATATACTATGGTATTTGATCTGTGATTTTCATTATTTATATGGCATATATTTGAGGTTGGCTTATTACTGTAATGAATAGCGGAGATGCCGCCGCGCGGTCTGGCGGCGGGGTGGCTGTCTCCGCGTTCAGACCGGCGGTTTCCGCACAGCAACATGTGTCTGGTTTGTCTGGACCTTCTAGTGCACACAGATGGAGAGCTACGCGTGGGCGCGCCAGGCGACAGGACATTTATACCAGCAGAAGGGGAATCAGCTGATCAGGCCGATCAGCTGTTCCCAGCTGGACTCTAGATTGGCTGAGTGGCTCGGGCGGAGCTGCACAGCACTGCAGGTATATATAGCTCTTGCTTGTCAGTTGCTGGTTGTCTGCGGTTGCGAATACTTACGTGTGAGCACTCAGACCACAGTCAGATCCCACAGTGTGTTAGAACCAGGTGGACCTGGGAATTCACACTTAACCAGATTACGCTTGTGTTATACTTTAGACCAGTTCCGGGGTGTTGTGACCAAGGACCTCACACCCAAGCTTAGGATTACTGTGTCATTGCTGTGTTATACTTTTGACCAGTTTTGGGGTGTTGTGACCAAGGACCTCATACCCAAGCTTAGGATTACTGTGTCATTGCTGTGTTATACTTTAGACCAGTTCCGGGGTGTTGTGACCAAGGACCTCACACCCAAGCTTAGGATTACTGTGTCATTGCTGTATTATACGTTAGACTGGTTCCTGGGTGTCGATACCATGGACCTCACACCCCAGACTCTGCTCTATTTCTGTTATGACTATTTGCTCTGTCGACCTCTCTATTGCTTTCTGATTCGGTACCCCTGCATATCTGCCTACCTGTTGCCAGACCCTGCCTGTACCCGGTTACCGACTCAGCCTTCTGTCTCTGTACCTTATCTGCTCGTGTGTTGCCGACCTGGCCTGCCCGACCTTGCAAGCTGTCACTCACTCCTTGAGTGCTCAGTCTATCTGTACTAGCAGTGACACAATTCCACCTAGTGTCAGTTGCAACTAGGACTCCTGCTTCTCAGAGAGTCCGGCCTGTTAGCAGCCAGTGGCCTCTTCTCCTGGAGTCCCCTGGCTGCAGTACAGTCTATATCTGATCTCCAGATATCCCTGGTTGCCAGGTCCTCTCTAGTCCCTGCACTTCCCAGGGCCACCTGCCCCTCAGGTGGTTCTTGGCCAAGCTGCCTGTATCTCCCGCCTCACGGGAGATAGCCTAAAGTTACACCAAACACTTACACTTTATTAGGTGTCCAGAGGTTAGTCATACTTGTATTATTGGTGATTCTGCAGATCATCCATAATCAGGTATACATCTGTATTGTTGATGATTCTGCAGATCATCAATAATCAGAATTTCTCTGTGTGCTGACACCGAGCGTTACAATTACTCTTATGTGTACCGCTGCAATCACCGTTTGGTGATTTTTAATTGATTTTACAATTTGTTTACTATTTACCAATAAAGTTTATACATTTTTTTAAATAATTTTGGAGTGGTTTGGTGCTGCTTATAGTGGGTACTTTTCTCTTGTTTGGCTGCTATATACTGGTAATTGCCCATTCAGCACATACCTCTCTGTATAATCCCTTAAATCCTTTTATTAGTATCTGTGATGGTGCTTGTCCGCAATTGCTGGTATATTTACGTTTTGGCAGTTGGTCAGTAATGGTGTGGGGTGGCATTTCTTTGGGTGGCTGCACAGCCCTCCATGTGCTCGCCAGAGGTAGCCTGATTGCTATTAGGTACCGAGATGAGATCCTCAGACCGCTTGTGAGACCATATGCTTGTGCGGTTGGCTCCGGGTTACTCCTAATCTAAAACAATACTAGACCTCATGTGGCTGGAGTGTGTCAGCAGTTCTTGGAAGACAAAAGTATTGATGCTATGGATTGGCACGCTCATTCCCTGGACTTGAATCCAATTGAGCACATCTAGGACCTGTCTTGCTCCATCCACCAATGCTACGTTGCACCACAGACTGTCCAGGAGTTGGTGGATGCTTTAGTCCAGGTCTGGGAGGAGATCCCTCAGGCAGGGTTGCCAAGCGTCCGTATTAGTACGGACAGTCCGTACTAATGACCCTGAAAATCCACTGTCCGTTCCTGTCCGTATTTTGTAACAGGCGTCCGTCCAAAAGTGCAGTTTCTGCAGTGCCTCTGCCTCACGCGCATGTGCGCATCGCTATAGAGAGCTGCTCATCACCGTGCGGCTGAAGCAGGAGTCCTCATCTTTTCCTCCTCCCTCCAATCTCTTCCAACCATCTCTCCAACCAATAGAAAGTGAGAGCCTGAGGCAGCCAAGCTAGCGTCACCCCCACAATACCCGTCATTCATTGCTTCCTGGAAAGGGAAAAAGCGCCAGGCAGCGGCCATGCACTTGAGTACTGCTAAGTGCCACGTGGGGGTCCAGAGAGATTCCAGGAGCTGCTGGACGCTCACCCTGTGTTCTCCCCAGCCTCTCTCCCTCCAGCATGACACAGAGCACTGCTAGTTGCTACAGCCAGTTGAGCCATGTAACATGTGTGGCTCAGTCAGGACGGCTCCGTTACTCAGTACAGCCGCTGCTCGCTGACTCTCTGACTGCTCGCTGACTCTCTCGCTGAGGATAGAGAATGAGTGTGATTTCATGCTTGAGAGGTCTTTCAGTCAGGGATGGAATGTGTGCCTCAGCTATTCACTGTATTCTCCTAGTCTCAGTTAACTGATTTATTAGCTTAGCAGCTAATAGAAGGGGAAACTGGGTAACAGTAAAAAAGGGCGCAGGAGGCTAGTGGACAAATCGGGCGCCGCCATTCACTCCCATAATAAATATCGTTTACTGGGCGCCGAACAGGAAAAAAGGGCGCCCGAGAATAATAACATTTTCCAACGGCGCCCGAAGATTTTTAATGTTTTATAACTGATTGTGATGATTTACGTTTCCTGTTTGAATAAAACATTATTTTAAATGTTATCCCTTACTGTTTGTAAAACATTATTATTCACAAAATAAAGCGATCAGTACGTAACGTAAATTGTAATATATTTTATCCCTTACTGTTTGTAAAACATTATTCTACACACAATACAGTGATCACTAAGGAGGGTCTTAGGTTTAGGCACCACCAGGGGGGTCTTAGGTTTAGGCACCACCAGGGGGGTCTTAGGTTTAGGCACCACCAGGGGGGTCTTAGGTTTAGGCACCACCAGGGGGGTCTTAGGTTTAGGCACCACCAGGGGGGTCTTAGGTTTAGGCACCACCAGGGGGGTCTTAGGTTTAGGCACCAATACGGGGGTGTAGGGGTTAGGGGTAGGCACAGGGAGGGTTACTTACTAATTTTTTTTAAACGTTATTATACATTTTATTTTTTAAACGGAACATTAACGTTTTCACAATTGCCGATTTCATGCACATTATTTAATGATTTATAACTTTATAAAACATTATTTTTAAACGAAATATAGTACATTATATTTGTAAACGTTATCCATGTTTATCGTTTAAAAGCCCGCGCCCTTTTTTCCCAGCGCCCCTTTTTAACGTACTCGGGAAACTGAGCCACCACTCCAGGCATGAATACAACTGCTGAAGGGAGAATCCGAGCAGGAGTCAGGACAGCTGTCACAGGGCACTGCACTTTTTTCACTTTGGAAAATAATAATAATAACCCCCCCCCCCCCCCCCCCCCAAAAAAAAGAAAAAAAAATCAGTGCACAGCATGCTGCGTCAGGGACAGGCAGCGCCTGCAATGTTTCTGCACTGAAAGGGAAAACGTACAGTGCTGACTGTGACAACAAATCACCTCTCCTGACTAGTGACTACAGCTCTGTTTCTCCCTTTAGCTAGCTGCTGGATGTGGCAGACAGTGTTTTCCCTTCTATTGGCTTCAGAACTCACCTGTACTTCTATTAAATATTATTAAAAATAACTGTTTTATATCCCCTCAGATCAGGGTTGATCAGTGATCACATTAATCAATGACAACCTCATTCCCTGATATAAAGTAATACCTATGTATATCGCCTTTAATACATTTTTGGTCATGCTGATCTACTTTAGGGGACCCAACAGGATAATTCATATGGAGATGCAGCTAATATTATTGGGTGGATGGCACCCGCTTGAACTGCTACATTTCTAATAGGTTGTAGTAAACTAAGTCCACACTATTCCACCAATCACAACTCTTTGTGCTGTAGAGGCTACTGTGATTAGAGAACTGTTCCCAATGAGGTTTCCTGCTGGTTCTTTAAAGTGTGCAGCGCTTTTTTCCTTAATCCATGCAGCTTAAAAAAAAAAAAACTTTTAAAAATGTGACCTTTCCTCGCTGAAAAAGTGCGCTGTTGACTCCGCCCCCCATGTCCGTCCAAAAGTTTGTGTGTCCTGCTTTTTTGGACCTTTTGTCCGTAAAAAAATGGAAATTAGGTTGGCAACCCTGCCCTCAGGAGACCCTCCGCCACCCTCATCAGGAGCCTGCCCAGGCATTGTAGGGAAGTCATTCAGGCACGTGGAGGCCATGCACACTACTGACCCTCATTTTTACTTGTTTTAAGGACATTACATCAAAGTTGGATCAGCCTGTAGTGTTTTTTTTTCCACTTTAATTTTGAGTGTGACTCCAAATCCAGACCTCCATGGGTTGATAAATTTGATTTCCATTGATATTTTTTGTGTGATTTCCTTGTCAGCACATTAAACTATGTAAAGAACAAAGTATTTAATAAGAATATTTCATTCATTCAGATCTAGAATGTCTTATTTTTGTGTTCCCTTTATTTTTGAGCAGTGTAATTCTAGTGGTTCACAATTTAACATTCACTTTGTTAAATATGACTTTAAACATTTTTAAACAAATGTCATTAACCTCTTGACGACCAGCTAACGCCGATTGGCGTAAACTGGTCGTCTGCGTGTTACCATGGAAACGGCCGCTTTCCATGTCAGTTCACGGAGGGTGTCTCCGTGAACAGCCGGAGAGCCGCCGACAGCGGCTCGCCGGCAAAATGTAAACAGGCGGGGAAGAAATCCCCGCTGTTTACATCATACGGCGCTGCTGCGCAGCAGCGCCGTAAGTCAGATCGGCGATCCCCGGCCTCTGATTGGCCGGGGATCGCCGGCATATGATAGGCTGAAGCCTATCCCACAATGCGCAGGACGGATATCCGTCCTGCGCAGCCCAGCAAGGGAGAGGGAGGTAAGGGGAGGGAGGGAGCGCACAAAACGCTGCGGAGGGGGGCTTTGAGGAGCCCCCCCCCCCCCGCTACCCACTAATGGCCGGCGGCGATCAGACCCCCCAGCAGGACATCCCCCTAGTGGGGAAAAAAGGGGGGTAGTCTGATCGCCCTGCTGCACTGCTGATCGGTGCTGCGGGCTGTAGAGCCCACGCAGCACCGATCAGTGAAAATTCCCCTGGTCGGCAAGTGGTTAAGGTATGTAAGTCTTTTAGACAAATTAGATGATTACCTTCTGAAAACTAGTTAGCCTACCCAAAGTAAACATGTGGATATATGTTAAGATCTACTATCAAATTCACTGCCTCTTAGTTTGACATAATGAAAAAATGAAAAGAAACCATCCAAAAATCATATTAAAAAAATCCAAAATCATATCAAAATAATTTTGGACCTCCATAAACCTGGTTCATTCTTAAACATAATTTTCAAACACCTGAAAGTTCCACATTCATACGTACAAACAATAAGGTGCAAGTATAAACACTACTGGATCACACAGCCATCAAAGTATTAACCACTTAATCCATCACTAGAGTATATCTACGTCCTCTGTGACTTCATCTAAGCCACGAGTCAGTAGATATACGTCTTGTAGCAGAAGCAGTGCTGTGCAAAATTGGGCTTGCTACTGTGCACATTTCTGGCACTATCTGATGCAGCACTAATTCGTGAACGGGAATATATGTTTCCTGAGCTAATGAGATTGATTTTTACCATTCAAAATACTTTTATTTTCTTAGTTCATAGTGAAAAATACACACTGCAGCCTTATTTCAGAATCAAATATCTTCACCATAAATTATGACAGGAACATAATCTAAGTTTTGTGATAAGCGGTAAGAATAGCCAAACAAAATTTTGTTTTTATCTACAGTAGCACTTTTTATTGTTAAACTGGAATTGGTAAAACTGAGAAATAATGTGTTTTTTCTATTTTTTTCCTTTTTTTTCCATTAAAATTCATAAAAAACAAAATTGTTCGAGGGAAAAAAATGGCATACAATGAAAGCCTAGTTTGTCTTGAAAAAAACAATATATATTTCATTTCTGTGTCATAAGTAGGGATAAAGTTATTTCTGATTAAATAAGGACATAGCTAAACTGTCAAAACTGCTCTGGTCCATAAGTGGGAAACAAGGTCTGGATGCGAAGTGATTAAGAAAGTATGGAATGTGCAACTCAAACCTGGAACCACAGCAAAGAACCTTGTGAAGATGCTGGAGGAAACAGGTAGGCAAGTATCTAATTATATAGTAAAACAAGTTCTATATTGACATATCGTAAAAAGCTGCTCAGCATGGAAGAAGCCAATGCTCCAAACTGCAGTTATTATTGATTTATAAAGCGCCATCATTTTCCATGGTGCTGTACAAAGTAAGAAACGAACATGGGGTACATAATGATACAGACAATGGTGTACACCAATATACAAGATACATAATTAGTGACAAAATACAAAAATGATACAAAATACAAGATACAGAATTGGTAATGACAATGACAAAAGTAACATGATGAATAAAATGTATAATGAATTTCAGGACACAAAAGGGGGAGAGAGCCCTTCCCTTGTGAGCTCAGAATCTAAAGGAATGGGGGGAGGGGGGGGGGTGTAGTATAGAACAAACATATAGAGGCAGAGTGTTTTAGGATATCTAGTAGGAATGCAATTTGGTCAGGCACATGAGATTAAAGATCTTACATTCTGGACAACTATCCAATGGTATAATGAATCCAAGACCTAGCTGTGTAGCCATAACAACCATGGTTGTGTTTGGAGGAAAAAGGGCTTGCAAGCCAAAGAACAGTATTACAACTGTCAAGCATGTAGATGGGAGAATCCTATGGATGGATGCACTTCATAAAATGGATGGTATCATGAGGAAGCAACATTATGTAGAAATACTGCAGCAACATTTTAAGAGCTCATGAAGGAAGTTGAAACTCCAAATGGACAATAAACCCAAGTGGGAAAATGGGTTACAGACCCCCTGACCTTAATCCAACTGAAAAAGTATGGGCAGAACTGAACTGGCGTCAGTTCACTAAGGGCCTTTTGGTAAATCAAAACCGTTTTGGAAAATTGTTACTTCAGTTTTTTTTTTATTCAATAAGAAATCTAAAAATGCGGGTGACATTCAGTAAAATAGGTCTAAAATTGTTTGGTAATCATTTGGTAAGGTAGTCTAAAGTATTCGGTAAATGCGTATTTTTATCAAATTAACTTGTACAGTAATTCTCTGGATGTTTGCAAAGGCACTTGAACCTAAACTATTTTTTTTTTGGGGGGGGGGGGGGGGTTGCATAAAAAAAATATTTATGGCTATAAAGTCTATTTGTGCTGCACCTCATGTAATATGAAATAAATGTTATTACATTAGGGGTAATTTTCCATGACTATAACTTGCCGACAGGGGCCAGTTGGTCTACTCTCTGTTGGGAAATACCAACTGAACATGCCCATTTTCACTTTTGTGAATTCAAAGTTCATGTTATAATTTCCAATCATGGAAAATTCTAGGACTCAGAGCCTTCCCTCTCCTTAGTAAGTATCTGGGGTTTTTTTATTTTAATTTTATTACAGCTTTACTTTAACCCACTGGAACTCTGTAAGATCTATAAAAGTGAAATAATCTGCCCGTGAACATTGCTGGAAAAAAATTATATTTGTCATGCACATAGCAGACAGTATATCAAATGTATAGCTTGTTAGTATAAAATCTATGAATGGGATAATAAATTAAGTTTTGAATAATTCACTAAATGTTAATACAGTTCAAGTTTGGAGCCAAACAAGACTAATAAACTATTTTTTTTTTAAATAAAATAGTACTAACTGCAGTTAAATATGCAATTTGCTCCTGGGGTTGACAGCAGGTCCACAGCAACACTAGAACACAAAATCCAGGACCAGTCCAGCATGCATTGTGACAACTGTACAGTACAGTAGACGTTATTTGTATATTAAAGTGGTCTGAAACTCTGACATAACATTCAATAAAAATGTGGTTTCCTACTTTTTATTACTCATAAAGTTATCATCAATTACAAGTTTCCAAAGTGTAGTTAATCTTGCCCTGAAAGCTGCCATTGCATTTTATTCCAGCTGCTTTTTATTATATATTAAAATCTTCTAGTGAGCTGTTCTGAACTGTGTGCATGCCTGAAGCAGAGAGAGCGTCTCAGAGAGTCTTTCAGTTGTTTACACACAAATGTACAACATGTTACAAATGTAACAACTTTGGAATGTAAACAAAGATACTGTTATCTCCAGTCTGGATGCGGATTTGAAGCTGAATAGCCTTTCCATAGCAGGACAAAGTGCTGTCTTTAACCGTTTCAATTATGTTCTGCTACAATTTTGGTGGGGGGATAGTAGCTTTAAAGCTGAAATGAATCTTTTAGAGCAAAGTAGAAATGCTGACTTTCAGACCACTTTAAGTTAGGATCCTAAGACTCTGGATCTATTAATCAATTTGACATACAGGGTGCAGACTTGTACAGTTTTTCATTCTTTTATGGCTCTGCAATTGTGTTTTCCATGTGTTATATTTAATTCTCATTTGCGATTTTTCATTTTGTGGCATAATACAATAGAATTAGAAACATGCAACATGCAGAAAAAAGCAGAAAGATGTCTGTATTTTTACAGCAAAGAAAAACACAAAAACAGAATGCAGACAAATGCAACACAAATGGTTCTACAAGAGCCCATTAAATTACATGTTCGGTGGTGTGCAAAACGCATCTATTTAAAACAAGTTTGCGTCCTGTAACTGCTGATTATCAGTGTTACCACCATGTGTTCCTATTACACAATGTTTGGCATGGGTTTAATTTAACTGTGGAAAAACTGGCAAAAAATTGATGTGCGGGAGGGTTGGTCTCGGTTGGTGTCTCCTGTCTGCTGATATTTTTTGCATCTAGAGTATTTGCGTAGGCAGCCCATGCTATGAAACATGATGAGTCTTACATAAATATTCATCAGTAAATTTACACATTTTGATATGTCATGATTAAACTGGATGGAAAGAACTGATTAACTACAATTTACATAAAATGTAACACTCGATTCTGAGTAAGGCCATAGATGTATATCCATTTAAATGTAGATACATGCAATACAGTACAGGTGTACAGTTTACAAGTACATTCATGTGATCAGGATGCTGGAGATATTTGATTATTTCACAGAAAGGAATTCTGAACAATTATGGATAATTAAAATAACACCTTTTCTTTAATTCAGAGCTAAAATTATGTCAGTATGTCACTCCTGTAAGTGGTTAAAAAAAAAGAATTTAACTTAACTGGGGCTTCTACTAGTCCCCTGCAGACGTCCTGTACACATGCCGGGTCAAAATGATCCTCCAGTCTCATGCCGCGGCTGAGCCTGTTGCGCATCCTCATTCGGGCTCCCTGTGCAGGCGCAGTACAAGGTTTTCTTGTACTGTGCCTGCGCAGGGTGCTCCCTGGGATGGGAGCGTGAAGGAGGATGCGCACGGCCAGGGCCACGCAGACGCAGTGACGGGCGACCTATAAGTCGGCGATAACAAAGGAAGCTGCGGCGGGGCACCGGAGGATCGTTTTGACCTGACGCAGGCACAGGACGTCTGCAGGGGACCAGTAGAAGCCCCAGGTAAGCTAAACTCTTTTTTTTAACTGCTTACAGGTGTCCTTTAGATATAAAATAAAAACACAGGATATCTAAAAAAAAGTTCTTTTTAGGAGTAGGAGGATAAATACAATTTATGTCATCAGTTTATTTTCACCATGGGTTTTCTTTAAAACCAAGCCTTTCATGGTTTGCAAATTGACTGAAAGTTCTTTAATAGCAAAGTCTAAGAAAGGTCACACATCTAGGTCAAATCTTCACTGTTTTATAGCAGACGTGTTTAGTGGCAACACGGGAAAAAAAATCATTTGACTCCAACACCTCAGGTTACAGTACCTTCAACTCTGTCACCTCTATTTTCAACATAATAATATATTTTACATGTTGATTGACAGAATGCAACAGAAAAGGCATTTAACCACTGCAAAAAAAAAAAAATGTCGTAAATCAAAAGTGTGTATTGGGATTTGAAAAACAGTACAATAAACAGTATTCAAATGATTACATCAATGTACAATAAGTATTCAGGTAGTAGCTTGTAACATTCAATAAAATCAGGTATAGCCTAATAGAAAAGGTAAGAAGAAAATCAAGTAAAAAAAGGAAATGGGTAAAATAACGTACTCGTACAGATTAGGACATACATCTGTCTATCCAGCGATCCCAGACTTTATTACACTTGCTCGGACAGTTTCGGTGAGCGTATATATTTATTTTTTAGAAGGAAGAGATTGTTTAACTTTGGTTTTCCAGGTTTCTACGGAAGAAGGAATGGGAGACAGCCATCTAAAGGTAACACATTGTTTTGTCACAAATAAGGTTTCGTTAATAAAACTTTATCAAATTTGGGAGTATCTTCATCTAAGAGATGTAATAGACAGGATTTTATGTCTAGGGAAACAGGGGATCCCATCAAATCATGCAGGATGTTTCCAAAAGTCAGCGACTGGGGGACATTAATAAATAAGGTATAAGAAGGATGGATTAAGAGCTAGACATTTAGAGCAGAATTTAGAAGCAGAGGGGGAGTACCTAGTAATGCGAGCAGGAGTAAGATAACGTTGATGTAGAGTGTATAATTGTGTTAGCCTGTCTTTCAGGCAGGGAGAGACATGTTTGAAGGAGGACACACAGTTATCCCATTCCTCCTTATCAAGTTGCACTCCAAAGTCAGTCCACTTTACCATAGCTTTTTCTATTATAGGTGTGGTATGTGGTTCTAACAAAATCTGGTATATCAAACCGATGTTGTGTTTGCGAGGGCCATCTTTTAATTCTTCCGTGATCGGAGAAACTCTGGTTAGGGGTAAACCATTTGGAAATTGGGCCTGCAAAGCATGATACAACTGAATATACAGTACATAAAGTGATGAATGGGTAACAATTAGAATTGATTTTGTAAGGTAAAGAAAGGGAGGACACTAGAGTTGAATTTGACCCAAATATTTAATACCTTTGTCAGACCACATATTAGTATTCTCGAGTTTTGCCAATTCAGGGAGAGAGGGATTATGCCAAAGAGGGGTGTAATATTCTAGAGAAGATTTAGGAAACTGCTCGCTAAATCAAAGTTGCCTGTTTTAAAATGGTATTGTTGGGTAGCTTGGATAGTAGGGTACCTTTAAGAAGAGCAAAGGTAAAGTTATTTGATTTATCAAGCTCAGGGTTGTCTAGTCCCATTATAGTCGATTTCCCTCAGTTCACAGAGAGACCCGAATAAAGGTCCATCTCACTAATGAGGTCAAAAGCTCTAGCAAGGGAAGTGTGTGGGTCAGCTAGATATAATATAGTGTCGTCAGAGTATTGGCTGATCTTCTCCTCAATACCACCAACACAAAGGCCCGAGATTTGAGGATCAGATCTAATTTTGCATGCTAGTGGTTCAGCTGAGAGAGCATAGAGTAACGGGGAGAACCACTGCAAATTTTAAATCAATACTAAGCTGGTATCTGGTTTTGTGACGAAAACAACGCTTCTGTTCAGGAAGCTGACACTTCACCCCATTGGCCATTCCAGCCTGTCATTGCTAAGGTTAATGAAAAGACTGGTAAGGTTTAGGTCTTAAATTTCGAAGCAGATTATTTCAGTGTGTGGCGCTGAGCATCGTGCGCCAAAGCTGGGCGCTGTCATAGCAGCAATGCTATGCTGCGTGCCCCGTGTAATGGTAATTTGGGCTCTGGCAGCTGCTGGCCCCCGAATTACATCTCCTCCGAGTTGTGGCAACTCAGAGGGGGAATAGAATTTAACGCCTCCTCAGAGTTTATCGGCAGCAGGGAGAGCCGTCATTCGGCTCTCCCTGCATCAAACTGAGCGGCGCCAGAACAATATGTACTGCTTAAATTTATTGCTAAGGCTGTCCTTGTATACATTATATTTTGTTTCTTAAACTGCGCCTGAAGTGGCATGTGACATGATGAGATTAACATAGGTACATACTGTATAGTACTAGTTACACTAAGAAATTGTCTGACATCCCTTTCTGTTTTCAAGTAAAGCAAGTGGTATAAATAGCTAGAGTTGCATATATGCAAATGAGCTGGTCGAATTCAGTCCGGTTTCCTGAAAAAAAAAAAAGAAAAATATCACGCTGATATGTGATGAGGTAGCGTAACTGGTATAATACACAACAGTAGAGAGTAAAGCGTAATCAGGTTCAGGCCGTAGTCGTGCACGGAGTCAGATGTAACGAAGTACAGAGTAGCTAGGCAATATCGTAGTCAATAAACAGGCAGGGTCATACACATAAGTCAGATGTCAGTCGAATTGGAAGGATCAAACAATAGTGAAGTCAAGGACAGGCCGAGTCGAACATGTGTATCAGATGGCAGTGGTACAGTAGGACAAGACAAGAGTGGGGTCAAGAGGCAGGCAAGAGGTCGGTACACAGATATATATACAATATGATGTTACTAATATAATATTATATGATAATTACAATACGATAATATTACGATAAACTACAAAAATCACAAACACTGACTAACTTGAGTACATATATATTGTGCGTCTACACAATATATAAGTGTAGCTCAAAAGAATAGCTAGCTAGGCCAAGAACCAGCGTACTGATTAGTATCAAGGCCAACGAGCAAGTGATTAGTAAATACTCTGGCCTTAAATACCCAGGAGGCAGAGCAAAAGCCCAGCCCCCAGAAATGACATCACCTCTGACACCCCATCAGACATGCCTCCTCAGCCTATAAAGGCTGCTCTGAGCTGCGCGCGTCCTGCCAGGAACAACACGCCGACCCTCATCTATAGGGGAGCCGGGAATGCCATCATTCTGATTCATGTCTACATGGAACCCGGGGATGCCTTTGATCAAAGAGAAGGAGGAAGCTTCCTCCAGCTGCTCCAAACTATCAGAGCAGCCTGCAGAGAACACACCAGGTAAGTTTGTTACAAAAAATCTCACTGTTCTCCCCAGGCTCTTCTACCTGTGTGCTCCACATGGCTAATTATGATAAGCACTGAGTGTCACTGGCTCGCCTGCTCATCCCCCTCCTATGCTGCAAGCAGAGTTGCACCGCCCCTGCATTCCCGCGTCATGCCCCACCTGTCTACTTTTTCATGCCACCCGGCTGGAAATTCTTGGTAGAACACTGAAGCTGATAAGGTTTAATAAGTTCAATGGGTCATTACTCTGTTTGTTTTTCAGCTCAACAATTGCAGATTTTACGTCAGACTGTCATGAGTGCTATTCAGGAATTAGTATAAAAAATGAAGCTGTTAAACTAAAAATATGAGATTCAGATCTATATTAATAATGTTCTATTTGTCATTAGTAAAACGCACACAAATAACTATCTCAAGTTTATTTTCACTTCAGAACTGCTTTAAAGAGACACAAATGTCATCCTTTTTCTACTATTCTACAAGTTCCTAAACCTATTCTAATGTGCTCTGGATTACTGCCGCACTTTCTACTATCACCGTCTCTGTAATAAATCAACTTATCTTTCCCCTGTCGGATTTGTCGCTCTGTGTCTGGAAGGTTGCCAACTCTTCAGTGTTGTTGATCTGTTATGCACGCCCCCCTCCAGGCCCCCTCTATGCACACTCCCGTGTGTGTTATTTACTTTAGGCAGCCTCTCTGCTCTCTTGTCAGTGAGAGAAGAGAGCTGCCTTTTACAAGCTGGATAAATCCTCCTCTGTTAGGCTGTGAAAGGAGCTGGGCTGTCACATACTGAGGAATTACAGACATGGCAGAGCTGACTGCAGGAAGAAACAATCAGCCTGTCACTCTTCAGTGGATGATAGCTGCAGAGGATAGAAGGTAAACACACAAATGATCTCTTGAGATTCAAAAGGAAGGCTGTATACAGCCTTCTTGTGTATGGATGTATTTTCTATGTGTGGACATACCGGTTTTTGACTACTTTTAATGCGGCGGGGAGCGGCGAAATTGTGACAGAGGGGAATAGGAGATGTCCCCTAAGGCACTGGTATGTTTACTTTTGTGCGATTTTAACAATACAGATTCTCTTTAAACATACTGCTAATGTTCATTACCCTTAAAGTTTAAACAAAAAAACAAACAAACAATAAGGTTATATTAATTATTGTTTGTCTTAAAGGGCTTTAGAGTTATAGCATATATAAAAATCAGGAACAACATTATAGTTTTTACAGTTCAACCAAAAAACAATTGGGAACCAAAACACTATTGGAAAACCTAAAACAATGCTATATTATGAATAATTTAGAAAATAAAACCTGTGCCGAATACAAACACATTAAATTAGAAACAAAAAGAAAAACTCTCCAAAATATTATATGCAAAAATGATTATTTCATAAAAAAAAAATGCTCAAACACCTGTTGATTTTGAAATCTCATGATTTGAAGTACTCTAGTTAACAAGTGTATTGACAGTAGGAGGAAAAGTTTTTTGAGGATGACTTTTTGCTTTGCCTTTTGGTGATCAAGTCATGATGATTAGGCTTGATAGGAACATCACATTGGTATACCGTATATATATATATATATATCCACTTCAGCCTTCAGTGTATTTTCACCTTATGCATCCAAACAATTTTCACATGTCAGTGCTCCTCCTAATTATTCATTCAATAACTTTATCACTACTTATCAAATCTAAATGATCTGTATATTGTTTTGTTTTGTTTTGCCACCAATTTGTGGTGGTATTTGTATTCAGTAATTACTTTATTTTCTATGCATTATAAAGGGGAAAAGAAGGAAAAAATAAACAATGCTATTCTAGATAAAAAACACACATTTCATTTGCCCATTTGTCCTGGTAATCCCAACATTTAAATTATGTCCCTAGTGCAATGTTTGGGGATAATATATCATTTGGAAGTAAAGGTGTAGTTTTTCTGTGTTGTGTTTCTTGTTTTCACATTGTACCATAGCAATAATTACAAGCCCTCATTTGCAAAAATAATAGTAATATACCTTCATGGCATACATATTAAAAAAAACCTGAGTCCCTAAAGTAATGATTTATGTATTATGTTTTGTCTGTCACTTTGTTTTATTTTGCAAGCTTTTTATTTTAGTACTGAATATATGAAAATTAAAAAAAAAGATTGCTTTTGATTCAGTTTGTCACTAAAACTAATTCATAAGACATGGTCCTCAACCCCCAAAAAACCTAAAATCTATTCTACAACTTGTTATGGTTAAAAGTATACCCCATATATGTAATCTGATAACTATATGGGCATCTAGCATGCCATTAATGAAGAAGTGTCCATGTGGCTTTGGACAGGCCATTTTTTTTCCACAAAGTATTTTAGCCCATACTTTGCATAACTCCAGAAGAGACTGGACAGCAGAAAAAGGCCACAAATGCCATCATTATAGAAAGCTAACAAAAATGGGTGTTTTGTAAGCTACCGACTTAAAAAATGACTTTTTTTTCATAATAGATTGAGTTTGTCACTACCTATTTTTTATGTGACAGGGGTTCAAGCTATAAGACACATCAAAATGTATTCTACATCTCATTATGATCAAAATGAGGTCACATATAAGTCATTTGACAAAAAACTGGATGCACAGCATTTGCACAAATTGTTTCAGCTCCATTCTTTGTTTACATAGCCCCTGAAGAGCCAGGATATCGAAAAAAGGCCACAAATGTCACCATTGTGGAAAGCTAACAACCAGGGCTATTCAAAAGTGGGTATTTTGTAAGTTACCGACTTATGTAGTTTTGCTGAAACTTTCCCAAGTTTGATCATAATTTGGAAAATTACATTTTTTTTTTTGAATGATGGATTGAGTTTGTCCCTACCTAATTTTTATGTAGTAGGGGTCCAAGCTATGAGACACATCAAAATATGTATTCTATGACTCATTACGATTAAAATTGGGTCACATACACATCATTTGATAACAAACTGCCCAGCAATCCATTGTTCTCCATTGCCTATGGTTTTTTTGTAGGCCATTTTTTGCACTACTTTTTACAGTGCCACAGAGAGAGTTTGCATTGCCCCAGAAGAGTCAGGATATCAGAAAAAAAACACAAATGTCACCACTGTGGAAAGCTAACAACCAGTGCTATTCAAAAGTAGGTATTTTGTAACCTACCAACAACTCGTGTAGTTTTACTGAAACTTTCCCTAGTTTGATCATAATTTTGAAAATTACGTTTTTTTTTCAATGATGCATTGAGTTTGTCCCTACCTATTTTTTATGTGACAGTGGCACAAGCTATAAAACACATTAAAATGTATTCTACAACTCATTATAATTAAAATGATTTCACATATAGGTCATTTGATAACAAACTGGATGCTCAGCAATCCATTATTCTGGAGGTGTGCCTATGGCTTTTTTGCAGTTCTTTTTGCTAGTGATTGGTTAGTGTTAGGAGCAGGTAGTGGGTGGTTAGGGTTAGGAGTAATTCAACGGTGGTTAGGGTAAGGCATAGTTAGCAGAGGGTTCAGGTGAGAGTTAGGGTATGGTGGGGGATAGCAGAATATTGGTTAAATTACCAATATTTTACTATAGTGGGTAATAGAATATCAGTAAAATTACCATTATTTCATGCCCATTACCAACATTTTTGCTCCAATTCTTCCTCCCGGTGCTATTATAGATATGCCTTGTTTATGCTTAACACTTACTTTCTCCTATCTATGGCCAACCCCAGCCACCCCACACAGACTCCTAACACTAATCCTCCCCAATCTATACCTAGCAGTGCACTAATGGATGCTGCCATAGGCACCCATATTAAACGACGCTAATAGCAGCTATAACAGTAAATTTAGGTGCCAGAGTCGCCCAATAAAATAACGGGCACCAAGCCCGCCCACTACAGGAGCTGCAGCTATAAATAGCAGGTGTCATGGTGCCTGCTATTTTTATATGTATAGCGGCTATATTTATAGCAGCAGTTTCTATACCGGGAGGTCTCGTCAGCCCCTATTTTATCAGAGGATCTTGGCAATCAAATTTACTGTTATAGCCGATATTACCGGCGTTTTACATAGGTGCATATGGCGGCACCCAAATTTAGCAGCGCGCACTGTGCCCAAAATTCGGTGACCCCTCACAGCAGCTCCTGCCACCTCAGAATACAGATGCGAGGTAACAGAGAACTGCTGTAAGAAGCGCAGTTAGAGAGAGGTCACACTTGTGTCTGTGGAAAACACTGGCGTTTTCCCACAGTCAATTTTTTGCGTCCTTCTTTTCGTTGCACTGAGCCCGTGGTCTTCATTTTCCTCAATATGTTCAATATATTAGTAAGGGGATTTTTGGACCATTGTAGTAACAACAACAACAACAACAATATTTATATAGCGCTTTTCTCCCTGGGGACTCAAAGCGCTGTGACCCTGCATTATGCAGTCTCAAAGGCTAGGGAAAAGAGGTGAGTTTTTAGCCTTTTTTTAAAGCTGTCCAGAGAAGGAGCCTCTCGTACTGATTGTGGAAGTGAGTTCCATAGAGTAGGGGCTGCATAGGAAAAGGCCCGAGCACCAAATGTTAAGTGTATCCTGGGAATAACCAGCTTCATCTTGTTGGCAGAGCGGAGGGTGCGTGGAGGGGCATAAAGTTCCAATAGATCCGCTATGTATTTGGGTCCCATGTGGTGTAGAGCCTTGAATGTCAGCAGGCAGATCTTAAAATTGATTCTCCATTTTACTGGCAACCAGTGAAGAGTTTGCAGTACTGGGGTGATGTGTGAGCTGCGGGGGGCATTGGCTAGGAGTCTGGCTGCAGCATTCTGTACTAGCTGTAAGGGGCGCAGAACCTTATCTGTAGATCCGATTAACAGGGCGTTGCAGTAGTCTAGGCGGGAGGATACAAATGCGTGAACCAGGGCAGGTAGGTCTTCAGCTGGGATAAGGTGTTTTATTTTCGCTATATTTCTTAGATGGAAGAAGGAAGACTTGACGACAGCTGATACCTGCTGTCTGAGTTTTAGATTTCCATCCAGGATCACCCCAAGGTTTCGCACAGAGTCTTTATACTGCACAGTATCTCCCCCAATTGCTAGTTTGAGGTGGTGAGCGTTTTGAACTTTATCCATCATGTGTGGACCACCTACCACCAACACCTCTGTTTTGTCAGAGTTCAGCCTCAGCCAGCTGGTGTTCATCCAATTTTGTAAATCCACTAGACACGCATTTATGGATGCTGATGGGTCTTGGGTGCCAGGCTTGAAGGACAGATACAGTTGTGTGTCATCTGCATAACAATGGTATCCTAAACCATAGTTCTGGATTATTTTGCCCAGTGGGAGCATGTAGACTGCAAAGAGTAATGGTGATAGTACAGAACCCTGTGGAACTCCATAGGCAAGTGGCACTGGATTAGAGTAGTGTGTGCCCAGACATACTTGCTGTGTCCTGCCAGATAGGAAGGTCTGAAACCAGCTAAGAACAGTACCCCTTAGGCCACAGTAATTCTTCAGTCGCTGGATTAGTATTTCATGGTCCACAGTATCAAATGCTGCTGACAAGTCAAGAAGAATCAGAATTGAGCAATCACCCTTGTCCCTTGCAGTAAGTAGATCATTCATTACTCGGACTAATGCTGTTTCAGTGCTGTGCCTTTTCCTGAATCCTGACTGAAAAGTATCAAAGATGTTGTTATCTGTAAGCCTGGCTTCTAGCTGGTTGGCGACTGCTTTCTCGATAACTTTTGATAGGAATGGTAAGTTCGCCACAGGTCTGTAGTTGGTTACAGAATCAGGATCTAGTGATGGTTTCTTCAGGAGGGGTTTTATGATTGCTTTCTTTAGTTCTTCTGGGAAAAGTCCACTTTGCAAGGAGCACTGAGTGAGTTCCACTCCAATGAGTTCTAGTTGACCATGAGCTTGTTGGTTAGTCTGTACCTCAATATGTTCCTAACTGTGGAAACAGACAGCTGAAATCTCTGAGACAGCTTTCTGTACCTTTCCCCTAAACCATGATGGTGAACAATCTTTGTCTTCAGGTCATTTGAGAGTTGTTTTGAGACTCCCATGTTGCTACTGTTCAGAGAAACTTAAAAGAGGAGGGAAACTTACAATTGACCCCCTTAAATACTTTTGAGTTCCAATAATTAGTTCTAAAGGTTTTGGAATCAATAAAATGACAACAGTGTCCAAGTGTATGCACCTGCCTAATTTTGTTTAAACAATTATTGCACACTTTCTGTAAATCCAATAAACTTAATTTCACCTCTCAAATATCACTGTGTGCGTCTCCTATATGATACATTTAAATGACATTTTTTATCATTACAACCAACGATTTATACAGGAAAATCATGACGATTAACAAGGTTGCCCAAACTTTCGCATCCCACTGTATGTGTTTGATACAGCCAAACCTTCCACTCCTGACAGAACCAAGAGGAGGAGCAATATTGTGAACTAAGAAGTTTTAAGTTTATTTTAAAAAAATGGAAAGTAAAAAGTATAAAGGAGAGTCACATTACCCAGAGCTGCAGCAGGCAAGCTGTCGGCAGAGAGGTTACTGACGGAGCTCATTCACCTGCGGGGGACAACTAAAGCAGCTGCTGTCCTGGCTGTGATTTTTTCTTCCAGTGAGAACGAGGTAGGAACTTTGGTACATTCCTACCTTGCCCCTGGCAATCTGTCTTTTTCTAGATATGGTAAGCTGTTCTTACAGCGTAGCATCTTTATGCCCCCTGCAGTTTCTCAGGCTCTGACGAATACACCTCAGTGAGTCCATCCCCCTTCGACTGTACATTTGTGTTCCTGTCATGCATGATGGAGCAGAGTGGTCAGTACATGCAGATCGGCACCAAGTAGTTACTTAGAAGTTAGAATTCTTTATTGAAGAAAAACATGCAGAGATTGAACCATACACACATCATCAGGAAATCCAGCTTACACAGAACAGAGAGGAACACGGTGAATACAGGAAATCACAATACCAAAGAAATCATTGCAGCACTTTACATTTTACAGTGTCATCTTGTGGTTGCTTTACTATACTGCAGATTAAGTAATTATGTTGATACTGCCAACAATGCACAGTACAGAGCCAAGTTGAGCCTCCATGTTTGTAGTGATGTATTACAGCATTGGTTCCCAACCTTTTCCAGGTCGTGACACATCACGACAAACATTCAGATATCCGTGACACGTCACATCATGCCAAACATTCAGATATACATGACACGTCCCGTATGATAGAAAAGATTCAGTAACAATCTGCTGATGCTGCAGGCACAATGAGGGGCTCAGTAACAATCTTCTGATGCTGCAGGCACAATGAGGGGCTCAGTAACAATCTGATGATGCTGCAGGCACAAGGAGGGGCTCAGTAACAATCTGATGATGCTGCAGGCGCAATGAGGGGCTCAGTAACAATGTGCTGATGCTGCAGGCACAGTGAGGGGCTCAGTAACAATCTGCTGATGCAGCAGGCACAATGAGGGGCTCATTAACAATCTGCTGATGCTGCAGGCACAATGAGGGGCTCAGTAACAATCTTCTGATGCTGCAGGCACAATGAGGGGCTCAGTAACAATCTGATGATGCTGCAGGCACAATGAGGGGCTCAGTAACAATCTTCTGATGCTGCAGGCACGATGAGGGGCTCAGTAAAAATCTGATGATGCTGCAGGCACAATGAGGGGCTCAGTAACAATGTGCTGATGCTGCAGGCACAGTGAGGGGCTCAGTAACAATCTGCTGATGCAGCAGGCACAATGAGGGGCTCATTAACAATCTGCTGATGCTGCAGGCACAATGAGGGGCTCAGTAACAATCTTCTGATGCTGCAGGCACAATGAGGGGCTCAGTAACAATCTGATGATGCTGCAGGCACAATGAGGGGCTCAGTAACAATCTTCTGATGCTGCAGGCACAATGAGGGGCTCAGTAAAAATCTGATGATGCTGCAGGCACAATGAGGGGCTCAGTAACAATCTGATGATGCTGCAGGCACAATGAGGGGCTCAGTAACAATCTACTGATGCTGCAGGCACAATGAGGGGCTCAGTAACAATCTTCTGATGCTGCAGGCACAGTGAGGGGCTCAGAAAATCTGCTGATGCTGCAGGCACAATGAGGGGCTCAGTAACAATCTTCTGATGCTGCAGGCACAATGAGGGGCTCAGTAACAATCTGCTGATGCTGCAGGCACACTGAGGGGCTCAGTAACAATCTGCTGATGCAGCAGGCACAATGAGGGGCTCAGTAACAATCTGATGATGCTGCAGGCACAATGAGGGGTGCTCAGGTGTATAGTGGCCCCAGTATATGTACCCAGGTGTATAGTGGCCCCAGTACATGCAGCCAGGTGTATAGTGGCCCCAGTATATGCAGCCAGGTGTATAGTGGCCCCAGTATATGTACCCAGGTGTATAGTGGCCCCAGTACATGCAGCCAGGTGTATAGTGGCCCCAGTATATGCAGCCAGGTGTATAGTGGCCCCAGTACATGCAGCCAGGTGTATAGTGGCCCCAGTACATGCAGCCAGGTGTATAGTGGCCCCAGTACATACAGCCAGGTGTATAGTGGCCCCAGTACATGCAGCCAGGTGTATAGTGGCCCCAGTACATGTAGCCAGGTGTATAGTGGCCCCAGTACATGCAGCCAGGTGTATAGTGGCCCCAGTACATGCAGCCAGGTGTATAGTGGCCCCAGTACATGCAGCCAGGTGTATAGTGGCCCCAGTACATGCAGCCAGGTGTATAGTGGCCCCAGTACATGCAGCCAGGTGTATAGTGGCCCCAGTACATGCAGCCAGGTGTATAGTGGCCCCAGTACATGCAGCCAGGTGTATAGTGGCCCCAGTACATGCAGCCAGGTGTATAGTGGCCCCAGTACATGCAGCCAGGTGTATATTGGCCCCAGTATATGCAGCCAGGTGTATAGCGGCCCCAGTATATGCAGCCAGGTGTATAGTGGCCCCAGTACATGCAGCCAGGTGTATAGTGGCCCCAGTACATGTAGCCAGGTGTATAGTGGCCCCAGTACATGCAGCCAGGTGTATAGTGGCCCCCCAGCTGGAGCGGAGCAGCGCAGCAGAGAGGAGCATTGGGTAGAGCAGCGGGGAAGGGCGGACGTTTCCCCCCCACTTCCCTCACCATGGGGCTCCTCTCCCTGGCTCTCCCCTCCAAACATTGCAGCGGCGGTGGCTGGCAGCGGCGGCGGTGGCTGGCAGCGGCGGCGGTGGGCGGGATTTACCTCCTCCAGTGTACCGGCGAGTGGACGCTGTGCCTATGCGTGCAGCTAGTCTGGTCTAGTGAAGACCAGACTAGCTGCAAGCACGCACGCACAGCGTCCACTCGCCGGTACACTGGAGGAGGTAAGTCCCGCCCACCGCCGCCGCTGCCAGCCACCGCCGCAATGTTATGGAGGGGAGAGCCCAGACGAGCAGGGGGAGCAGAGAGCGGCGACACATAGCTGGTGCCGCCGCGACACATAAATGTGTCGCGGCACACCGGTTGGGAACCTCTGTATTATTGTGTTGAGCTCCTGCAGCATGGCATATCTTAAAGAGAAACTCCAACCTAGAATTAAACTTTATCCCAATCAGTAGCTGATACCCCCTTTTACATGAGAAATATAATGATTTTCACAAACAGACCATCAGGGGGCGCTGTATGACTGATTTTGTGCTGAAACCCCTCCCACAAGAAGCTCTGAGTACCGCGGTACTCTGGGCAAACTGCCACATTGTAACAATGTTCACAGACAGGAAATAGCTGTTTACAGCTGTCTCTAACAGCCAAAACAGCTAGGAGCAGCTACATAACCTGCCCACAGTAAAAATGTCACCATGTAATAAATGTCAGAATGTAAATCAGGAGAGGAAATATTTTACAATGAGCAAACACTGACTAAATCATTTATACATAATTATGGTAAAAAAATGAAGCACTTTTTTTACTACATTATTTTCACTGGAGTTCCTCTTTAAGTTGTTGCTTATGCTCGCTCGCTGTCTAAAGCAGACTAAATTAAAATCATTCCAAATCAGGTGGAGGGCGCATCCTTACAAGTTTGCCTCAGGCAGCAAAAAATCGAGAACCGGCTCTGGGCTTCTCTAATACTTTTAGCTATAGACCGTGAACAAGCATAAGCAGATCAGGTGTTCTGACACAGCTGCCTGGGGTTTTACTGGATAAGCCATATGCTTGTTCCAGGGTTGTAACTCAGACACTTCTTATGCCAGAAGATCAGCAGGACTGTAAGGCAACTGGCATTGTTTACAAGGAAATACATATGGAAGCCTGCATATCACACTCTCACCTCAGGTTCCCTTTAATTACATTAAGCAGTGCCGACCTTTGCTATAATTACATTTGTGCTGTACAGTCCCTCTCCTTGCAGCTCTTGTCTGTGCATGTCATGTGACATGCATCGAGTCACAAGGAGATAGGCTGTATGGCAGCTACAGTGAAGAGAGAAGACCTGTTTGCCCGCTGGAACAAGGTGATGTATGATGATGCCACTGCTCTACTTCACCCCTTTAGCCCCACACCCTACTCATTGTTACGGCCCTCAATCAAATCCCAGTAGCTGCTGGTCAATTTCCTGGCAGCTAGCTAACTAACCAGCAGCTCCAGGGTGTAAGCTCAGTATCCAGTCAGTGAAAAGGGTCTGCGAGCAGTTTAAATTGGGGTAAGGATACTATTAGCATGGAGTTTGAATGTTCTTACGGCACGAGTTTCCTTCAGGCACTCTAGTTTCCTGCAGTGTGTCAAAATCATACAGCCAAGTTAACTGGTCAAACTCCCTCTCCCCCCCAACAAAAAAAATACATTTTCTATCAGAGATATAAGACTATGTTAGCAATTAGCACAATTTAATGAAGATAAGTGACTCGACCTGCATTGATGAGATGATAGGGTTTTATTCACATACCACAGTGGTGAGGTTAACAAGCACAAGGTGTCATCCAGTGTGTCCTTTTTCAAGTGCTAACATAGATAAAGTGTACACACCCATTTATACATAAACAAACCTAAAAGACACATCCCTAATGGGGCGGACACAGACCTAACGAAACATCATAGCTAAAAACTTTTAAAGGAGAACACATTCACAAAAAGCATCTCAAGTTAAAGTCCGCCATGGCCCTTGTTCAATTAACTTTTTCTCCTGAGTTTTCTCCTAGGAGATTAATTATTTTCCATCTTCTCTTTAAAATAGACTATTAACTCTTTCCAACTTGAAAAGTACCAAAAAGTAGCCTAAAAAAAAAAGTACAGTCAAAATGATTTGGTCTAAAGGGCATTTTATTGATAGGGGGCTTGATTCACTAACGATAGCGCAAAGTAACAGTGCAGGTAAGCTACTGTTACGCACACTACTGAATCACTGTGGCTTAATGAAGGATCACTGCATGGTACACGCGCTAGTGGCAGCATAGCATGTGTTACCTAGCAGCGACCGATGTCTTAATTGGCTACGTGGTAGTGACGTATCTCTAACACAGTACTTCACTAGCGACGCGTTAATGTAGTAGCGGCCATGCTAGTAAGGTATCACCCTCGCGATACGTCACTACCGCGAGGCCAATTAAGGCATCGGCTGCTGCTAGGTAATGCATGCTACGTTGCCACTAGCGCGTGTAGCATGCAGGGATCCCTTATTTAGGCCTCATTCACATCAGGGCTGTTTCTGTATGCTTTTCACATTGCCCTGTGCGTTCTGCGAGGTATTGATTTTCCCATGTAATTAAATGTGCCTGGTTCACATCTATTCGCTGTGCTGAGCTGCATTACAAAAACGTAGGGTTGCATTCATTTCTGTGCATTGAGCTGTAAAGCGCAAATCAATGCAAGTGAATGGGTGCACTTTTTAGTGCATAGAAGTGCATACAAGCGCATAGAAGCGCATGCCTTTTTTTACCCCTTTTAAAAAAAAAAAAATCTCTTCATATGAAAACAAAGCTTTATTGACAACTGCTACTGCTACAATAAGCAAAACATGCTTAAAAAAAGTGCACCGCAACGCACTGAAACTTGCCCTAAAGCGCACACAAACGCATGTGTTTTTTATCATGTGCTTTTACACGTTTCTCAACACACCCAATGTGAATGAGGACTAAGTCGCGGTGATTCACTAGCGGTAGCCTACTTGCTCTGTTATGCTGCGCTATCGTTGGAGCAGTGTTTTTCAAATCACCTGTCCTCGGGATTCCCGAACAGTGCATGTTTTGTAGGCAACCTAGGAGAAAACTCAATAAGAGAATATGAAAATTATCTTCTAGGAGATAACTCAAAAAAGAAAAAAGTAATTGCATTTGGGCAGGAGGGTCCATATGCAATTAACTTTTTCTCCTGAGTTTTCTTGAAGGTGATATTTTCACACTTGTCAATAAATTGGGGTTGATTCTCACAAAACCGCGCTAACTCATAGCACTGCCGCGCTATGCTTCGTGTGCGGCTTACAGCGCATTAAACTTTACGTTCGCTATAACAAATGTTTGCGCACGTTCACACAGCACAACGCTCACAAAAGTACGCGTTGCGCCGTGTGAACGCACACAAACATTTGTTATAGCGCTCATAAAATGTAGTTGCCCCAGTAATAAGCACTGATCACACTGCTATTTGATGACCAACAGACACTGTATAATGACCTGAAGAAGTGGGCTAATACTCACGAAACACATTGCCCTTTTCCATGCTGAATAAATGGTCATTTTTTTCTGAACACGTTGCCTTCCTTGGAGGAAAGCCACCCCTTTCCATCCATTTTTAACAGTTTTCAATTATTAAGGTTAGAGTGTTTGTCTCCTAATTACCCTATAGCCAAAGCAAGACATGCTTGCCAGCTGTATAGGCTTCTCCATTTCACTGCTGAGTAGATTTACAAAAGACTTAGGCTCGCTTCCCACTTGTGCAGAAATCGTACCCCTTTGGCACATTTTCTGCAACTCCGCTAAATGCAGGAAACGGATCCTATACTTGAAAATAAATTCCACTGCCACAAAAAAGCCAGAATGCAGAGTCGAAACCTGCCATGGAACAAAAAACGTTGGGTGTATGGATGCAATTAAAGCCTATAAGAACAGATAGTATCCATTCTCACTAGGCTGGTGGCTGCGTCCACTTCAATCGCCATGTTTGATCGATGATAATTACGTCTCCCCTGGTTCTGCCACTACTGACTCCTCCACTCGGTTCCGGAGCCAGAAAACAGATTGGTGTTGGGCACAAGCATGGGGGTCCCCGTTGAATTCCAAAAGCTCAATGGGAATCTTTAGCAACAGGGAGGATTCTCAATGGTTCATGGTGGACCAATGAAAATTCTCCCTGTTGCTAGGGAGAATTGGTCTATTGTCATACAATGGGGAGCCTCATGCTCCTGCCGACCTCTAGTCTGTGAGCATTGGGGCTGAGCAGAGGAGTCAACAGCAGCAGAACCGGAGGACACAGGACTATGCGGCGCAGAGTGCGACGGAGTGCAGCACTTACCGTGCTGTTTTGCATCTTGCTTTAGTGGGAACGGAACCTTACTGCAGTCATTGAAACTACTGTTAACCCAAAAACCTAATTCTGTGCTCTAACCGCTAACATAACTGTAAATTCAAAACATATGGGGATTCTAGATGTACAGCACGGCTTCATAGTTACAGTGGCACAGCAATAGGAGAGCAAAGGTTTTCAATGCATCAAGGCCCTGGACAGGAGGGGACCCACACGGGGCTCTCTTTTATTTGCTGTATCCACCTTATATTGGTTCCCTAATGGCAATGATCGCCTATACAGTGGTGTGAAAAACTATTTGCCCCCTTCCAGATTTCTTATTCTTTTGCATGGTTGTCACATCTAGATGTTTCTGCTCATCAAAAACCGTTAACTATTAGTCAAAGATAACATAACTGAACACAAAATGCCGTTTTAAATGATGGGTTTTATTATTTAGTGAGGAAAAAAACTCCAAATCTACATGGCCCTGTGTGAAAAAGTGATTGCCCCCATTGTTAAAAAATAACTTAACTGTGGTTTATCACACCTGAGTTCAATTTCTGTAGTCACCCCCAGGCCTGATTACTGCCACACCTGTTTCAATCAAGAAATCACTTTAATAGGAGCTATCTGACACAGAGAAGTAGACCAAAAGCACCTCAAAAGCTAGACATCATGCCAAGATCCAAAGAAATTTTGGAACAAATGAGAACAAAAGTTCTTTAATTGAGATCTATCAGTCTGGTAAAGGTTATAAAGCCATTTCTAAAGCTTTGGGACTCCAGCGAACCACAGTGAGAGCCATTATCCACAAATGGCAAAAACATGGAACAGTGATGAACCTTCCCAGGAGTGGCCGGCCGACCAAAGTTACCCCAAGAGCGCAGAGAAAACTCATCCGAGAGGCCACAAAAGACCCCAGGACAACATATAAAGAACTGCAGGCCTCACTTGCCTCAATTAAGGTCAGTGTTCACGACTCCACCATAAGAAAGAAACTGGGCAAAAACGGCCTGCATGGCAGATATCCAAGGTGCAAACCACTTTTAAGCAAAAAGAACATTAAGGCTCGTCTCAATTTTGCTAAAAAACATCTCAATGATTGCCAAGACTTTTGGAAAAATAACTTGTGGACCGACGATACAAAAGTTGAACTTTTTGGAAGGTGCGTGTCCCGTTACATCTGGCGTAGAAGTAACACAGCATTTCAGCAAAAGAACATCATACCAACAGTAAAATATGGTGGTGGTAGTGTGATGGTCTGGGGTTGTTTTGCTGCTTCAGGACCTGGAAGGCTTGCTGTGATAGATGGAACCATGAATTCTACTGTCTACCAAAAAATCCTGAAGGAGAATGTCCGGCCATCTGTTCGTCAACTCAAGCTCAAGCGATCTTGGGTGCTGCAGCAGGACAATGACCCAAAACACACCAGCAAATCCACCTCTGAATGGCTGAAGAAAAAAAAATGAAAACTTTGGAGTGGCCTAGTCAAAGTCCTGACCTGAATTCTATTGAGATGTTGTGGCATGACCTTAAAAAGGCGGTTCATGCTAGAAAACCCTCAAATAAAGCTGAATTACAACAATTCTGCAAAGATGAGTGGGCCAAAATTCCTCCAGAGCGCTGTAAAAGACTTGTTGCAAGTTATCGCAAATGCTTGATTGCAGTTATTGCTGCTAAGGGTGGCCCAACCAGTTATTAGGTTCAGGTGGCAATTTCTTTTTCACATAGGGCCATGTAGGTTTTGAGTTTTTTTTCTCACTAAATAATAAAAACCATCATTTAAAACTGCATTTTGTGGTCAATTATGTTATCTTTGACTAATAGTTAACGGTTTTTGATGAGCAGAAACATTTAAGTGTGACAAACATGCAAAAGAATAAGAAATCAGGAAGGGGGCAAATAGTTTTTCACATCACTGTATTTGTGCTTTGAGTGGAGGTAATCGCTAGAAAATCCCCTCACACTGTGGCTGTACTTGGAAAGGTTTGGGCTGTGCTCTGGGAGTGTGTGTTGTGCAGGGGTCAGTGGAATATTAGCACTGGGCCTATGCCTCGTTAGCTATGCCAGTGCTAGCCCCATAACAGAGTGTCTTCTATCCAATCCCTTCTGTGGCCTGTTTATGCAGCATATCTAGCTGTGTGTTGTCAGTGTGGCATTTCAGCTGTGCCTTTCACATGCAGGCAGAGTGCATGTGGAAATCTTTCATAGCAAGAAGGCCCGGTAGCAAGTGATTTATGGACTTGGGATGAAATGTTTCATGCAGGGAGAGATGAGAGGTTAAACACCTGTCTCTCGGCATTCCACTGATGAGATCTCCCTTCATTCAGGGGCACCATTAGCTACTTAATACTGAAGTTCTTCATGCTATCTAATACTTTTTGGGTACCTCTAGGTACTTAACATTGAGGGTACTTCTGGCTACCTAATACTAAAGGGCACCTGTAGCTACCTATGATAGGCAAGAGAAGTAAGGGAGAAGTGAGCACACTAGAGGTACAGTTTGGAGGTCGAAAGGTTCATGGAGGTCGCAATCTAAGGTGTGCCTATAGGCTCCAGTGAGGTAAATCCGGGCTTGGTTTCATGCAAGCAGCCAGGATTTAGGTATCTCACAGCTCATAACAGTATTTTTCCCCCAACTTAGTTCTGGTAGCGTGTCACCCATCCAAATTTTAAAGCATGCTTCATCAGCACCATCTTGGGATCGGTTACCTTTAAAACCTCCCTTGCGGTATTGAATATGCACGTCAATACAAAACATGCTGCAAATGGTATTGACATGTATATACGTCCATACTCTCCTGCACTGTATACTAGACCCTTGCTTGACACATTTTGGCAAGTTACAGGGAAAAAAAAGTTATGAAAAATAATTGGAACAATTTTTGCACAGAAATTCTGGGGGATATTGAATGCCAGGGAGGTTAATATTGGTTGGTTATGAAAACAGAAGAGAAACAAACTACTATTATCCCTGATGGATCATTCTTCCTGTCAAGCATCCCTACATCCATAACCACTCATATATCCTAACTGATAAAACACTATAATTCCTCACTCCATTTTCCTTACGGCTAACAGTCTAAAATTACTTATAACCCTTTCCCTCCATTGTCTGTCCTTACTCTTATATATAGAAAGACATTAATGCAGACAGGAATATTTAATGTTATTCCAAATGCTCTTAGCCCTCTGAAGATACCCATGTTTAACTATTTCAGCCTTCAGTGTTTTTTCACCTTATGCATCCGAGCAATTTTCACATTTTAGCACTCCTCCCATTCATAGCCAATAACTTTATCACTACTTATTACAACAAAATGATCTATATCTTGTTTTTTCATCACCAATTAGGCTTTCTTTGCGTGGTACATTTTGTTAAGAATTATTTTATTCTAAATGCATTTAATGGGAATGTTATGAAAAAAATGGGAAAAAAAATCATTATTTCACAGTTTTCGGCCATTACAGTCTTACAATAATACATGCTACCATAAATAAAACCCATTTATTTTATTTGCCCATTTGTCCTGGTTATTACACCATTTAAATAATTTCCCTATCACAATGAATGGTACCAATATTTTATTTGGAAATAAAGATGCATTTATTCAGTTTTGCGTTCATCACTAGTTACAAGTGGAGATGTCGGTGAACGGTTCCCGAACCGTTCGCCGGCGAACCCCTCACCCTTTACTACTTCCGGGTCGCTATGACCCTTAGTAGTACGGCTGCGCTGGGCCGGCGTTGCGCATCCCTGATTGCGCACCTGTTGCCGGGCACTTTCTGCACATGTGCATGACGTCATGAGTGATGTCACGCTCATGCGCAGAGAGTGCCCGGCAACAGGCGCGCGATCAAAGACGTGCACTGCCGGCCCAGCCAGCCATACTACTCAGGGTCATAGCGACCCGGAAGTAGTATTTCCCCATAGAGATTTGCGGGCGAACTGTTTGCTCATATCTCTAGTTACAAGCTCATAATTTAAAAAATAACAGTAATATACCCTCTTGACATACGTTTTAAAAAGTTCTGTCCCTAAGGTCGAAATTTATGATTTTTTTTATTGTCTTTTTTTATGCAAAATATTTATTTGGGTACTATGGGAGAGTTTGGGAAGGATGGAGTTAATTTTAAATGTAAGTGTGGGTCTGTTTATTAAAAAAAATGTATGTAGGTGTAATTTTACTATTTGGCCACAAGATGTCCCTGTACATTTTTTTTCCTGTGCGCGCGTTAAGCATGTGAACAGGAAGTAAAGTGTGTAGGTGTAAGTTACAAGCTAAACAATGACGCAGGCATCTAATTGATGCCACGATCATTGACACGGTGACCTAGATCAATGAAAGGGAACTACGTTCCCAATCATTGATCTCTGCGCTAACATGCGGCGTCGAGAACAAGGCCGCGCTTCTCTGCTAGCATGAGCTGCAGCATAGCCACACCTGCGTAGTAGCATGAGCGGCTCTGGCTTACTGCACGGGCACGGCCATACTCAGACAGGTACAGTACGGCTGCTTGAAGAGGAGTGCAGCGCCAATCAGATTACCAACAAGCCCTTGTCTTTGGAGAATCTGTACTCTGCAATGGGGAACCAGAGGACAGTAAGGGCCCGTTTCCACTATCGCGAATCCGCATGCGTTGCCCGCATGCGGATTCGCACAGCTAGTACAAGTGGATGGGACTGTTTCCACTTGTGCGTTTTCCTGCACGTTTTTCTGTGCAGAAAAAATCTGCAGGGTAGGGCCCTCAGAATTCGCCTGCGTGTGGAATGCAGGCGAATCGCACGCAATGTATTTAATAGGGAAATCGCATGCGTTTTTCCCATGCGTTTTTTGCCGCGATTTCGCATGCGATTTCGCATGCGATTTCGCATAGGTACCCATGTTAATTCACACAGGCAGCGACATGGTTAAAATCGCATCACCCTAACCTATGCGAAATCGCATGTGAAATCGCGGCAAAAAACGCATGCAGAATCGCACATGCATGCGATTTTCCTGCGGTGATTTGCCGGCGATTCCGCAACGCTATAGTGGAAACGGGCCCTAAGGGAAGCCTCATTAGGATCAAGAGGCTTACATCTTCTTAGGTTAGTATGTGATTTTGTACCCGATACTCGAGCTTCAGGCACACTTTAAATGCATTGCTCATACATGCAAGCTGGAATTATTTGCATTATGTATTTTAAAGAGACTCCGTAACAAAAATTGCATCCTGTTTTTTATCATCCTACAAGTTCAAAAAGCTATTCTAATGTGTTCTGGCTTACTGCAACACTTTCTGCTATCACAGTCTCTGTAATAAATCAACTTATCTCTCTCTTGTCAGACTTGTCAGCCTGTGTCTGGAAGGCTGCCAAGTTCTTCAGTGTTGTGGTTCTGCTATGAACTCCCCCTCCAGGCCTCTCTCTGCACACTGCCTGTGTGTTATTTAGGATTAGAGCAGCTTCTCTCTTCTCTCCTATCTTTTACAAGCTGGATAAATCGTTCTCTGAGCTGGCTGGGCTTTCACATACTGAAGAATTACAGACAAGGGCAAAGCTGTTTGCAGGAAGAAACAAGCAGCCTGTCACTTCAGTGCATGAGAACAGGGGGAAAGAAACACACAAATGATCTCTTGAGATTCAAAAGGAAGGCTGTATACAGCCTGCTTGTGTATGGATGTATTTTCTATGTGTGGACATACTGTACATCAACCTACTTCCTGTTTTGGGGGCCATTTTGTTTGTTTATAAACAAACTTTTTAAAACTGTTTTTAACCACTTTTAATGCGGCGAGGAGCGGCGAAATTGTGACAGAGGGTAATAGGAGATGTCCCCTAACGCACTGGCATGTTTACTTTTGTGCGATTTTAACAATACAGATTCTCTTTAACAATCTCAGCAGATCTTTATAAATAAATAATTTACAAAATAAAAAGTGGTTATATTGTGCTAAACTTATATTCTTCTTTAACTGCCAAGCACGTCCTAGGTATGTTTTGGCAGGCAAATACCTTTAACCGCCAGCAACGTAGCTAGTACATTCAGGGCCGGCTCTACACTTTTTGCCGCCTGAGGCAAACTTGTGAGGCTGTCCCCCGTCCCCCCGCGACTCACCAACCTCCAGAGCGTAGCGACCCATGCTCTGTTTTCCTCCCCGCTTGTCAGATCGTGTCCTCCGCTCCATCTATTACATTAATTGAATGATGGAAATAAAGTTTAGAGTCAATTAAACATATCATTGAGTAGATAAAATACATATATTTTCATAGATCTATACATCAGTCCTGAAAGAGGGACAAACGAAGAAGAAAGAGGTAAAGAAGGATTTGGTTCCCAAAGAGGAACTGCCCCTCCAAAGGGACTGCCCCTCAGGACAGAAAAGTTGCATACCAATACATATCTGGTATTGTTGGTTTCAGCAGGATCAGGGCTTTTACAAACAGTAACATTTTTTGTCAGTAAATGTAATTCTTCATTGAAAAAACACAACAGAAAAATATTTTACTTTTTATTTCAATTTTTTTTACATATTTCACTCAAAAATGTTGTTCTATCTCCAGAAAAAGTACAAAATTTTGTTTCCCCATTCAAGACCAATTAATTACTGAAAAAAACCCCCAATATATATTATGTCCTATTTCATGTAGATTTTCTTATCAAAAATCCTAAATTAACCTAATGAGTGCAAAATGCCTGACAGTAGATGCTTGCGTTTAGGACAAATCAGCTTGCAGGGAAAGGATTAAAGAGACTCTGAAGCGAGAATAAATCTCGTTTCAGAGCTTATATTCAGCAGGGGCATGTGTGCCCCTGCTAAAACGCCGCTATCCCGCGGCTGAACGGGGGTCCCTTACCCCCCAAATCCCCCCTTGCAAAATCTACGACCAACTTGGTCGTAAATTTTAATGCTGTTGAGGCAGGGCTAATGGCTGCAGCCCTGCCTCTCAGCGCCGTCTATCAGCGGCGCATCGCCGCCTCTCCCCCACCCCTCTCAGTGAAGGAAGACTGAGAGGGGCGGGGGAGAGGTGGAGATACGCACTGATAGACGCGTGTGAGGCAGGGCTGCGTGCATTAGCCCTGCCTCAAACAGGAAGAGATCCCCGTGAGTAGACGAGGGGATTTGGGGGGTAAGGGACCCCCGTTCAGCCGCGGGATGGTGGCGTTTTAGCAGGGGCACACATGCCCCTGCTGAATATAAGTTTTATACTCGCTTCAGTCTCTCTTTAAATCATTGCCTTAATGTCCAATTACAATAATATAAGGGCCTATTAACACATAAAAAGTGCAAAACGGCAAGTGCTACTATTTTGCGCATGTGATTTTACCACGATTAGTGTGGTAAAGTCATTGTACACGTCCGCAATTCCCAACGATTGCAATCAGGGCTTGTAAAAGCACTGTACCGCGATCGCTTGTGAATCGCGGCAAAATGCTGCAGGTAATACATTTTGCCGCGATTCACAAGTGATAGCGGTACAGTGCTTTTACAAGCTCTGATTGCAATCGTTGGGAATTGCGATCAGTGGCGGCGTGAGATCACTGTCATTAGGTTTCTAGGTGCTTACGTATTATACCGTCCAGACAGTTACACACTCAGGAAAAGTATATACAATGTTTCAATACATTCAGCATCAGTGTCTCAGATTACAGCCTGGAATCTCTTTCATTGGAGGTGCTGTGGCTATTAGGTGCAGAATGAACATTTACTTACATAATAAATTACAGTACATAACTAAAACCACTGGGAAAAAATAGCTTAGTAAAATTAGTAACCCTTAACCCCCTCAACCCCTAAACCTTAACCCTAAGCCTTTAGCTCCACCATCCTTAACTCCTAACCTTAACCCTAACCCTTAATACCCCCTCCGTAACCCCGAACCTTAACCACCACCTTCTCCTCCTTAACTCCTAGCCTTAGCCCTAACCCTTAACTTCCCCATCCTCCTTAACCCCTAACCTTAACCCTCCCTCCTCCTTGTCTCCTAACCTTAATCCCCCTCCTCAACTCCTACTCTTAACCCTAACCCCCTCCCCCCTTCTTATAAGGGAAGATCCACGGAGATATATATTAAAAAAAAATACTAATCCACTTACCTGGGGCTTCCTCCAGCCCATGGCAGGCAGGACATGCCCTCGACGCCGCTCCGCAGGCTCCCGGTCGTCTCCGGTGGCTCACCCGACCTGGCCAGGCCGGCTTCCAGGTCGGGCTCTTGTGTGCTCCAACGTGCATCTCACTTGGTTGTGCTGACGTCATCGGCCGTCCTCCAGGCTGTACTGCTCAGGTGCAGTAGGGCACGTCCTGCCACGGGCTGGAGGAAGCCCCAGGTAAGTGGATTCATATTTTTTTTTTCCTCCGTGAACCCTCCCTTTAACACCTAAGTTGAAAGAGGAACTGAAGTAAGAGGTATACAGAGGCTTCCATATTTATTTCCTTTTAATCAATACCAGTTGCCTGGCAGCCCTGCTGGTCTATTTCTCTGCAGTAGTATCTGAATAACACCAGAAACAAGCATGCAGCTAGTCTTGTCAGATCTGACTTTAAAGTCAGAAACACCTGATATGCTGCATGCTTGTTCAGGGGTTATGGCTAATAGTGTTAGAGGCAGAGGATCAGCAGGGCTGCCAGGCAACTGGTATTGCTTAAAAGGAAATAAACATGGCAGCCTCTATATACCTCTCTCTTCAGTTGTCCTTTAACCTTCCTCTCTAACTCCTAACCTTCCCCTCCTTAAGGAGGAGAGATTAAGGTTAGGCGTTAAAGGACCACTATCGCGAAAAAGTAGGCAGTTAAAATCTGACAGAACAGACAGGTTTTGGGCCAGTCCATCTCCTCATGGGGGATTCTCAGGGTTTTCTTTGTTTTCAACAGAATTTCCTGAACAGCAGTTTAACTGCCAAAATAGTAACATACCAGCCAACCTTCCTACTCACTTGCACACTATTTTGTCAGTTAGACTTTGCAACTGCTGTTAAGAAATGCTGTTGAAAACAAAGAAAACCCTGAGAATCCCCCATGAGGAAATGGACTGGCCCAAAACCTATTGGTTCTGTAAGATTTTAACTGCCTACTTTTTTCGCAATAGTGATCCTTTAAGAAGGGGGATGGTTAAGGTTAGGAGTTGACGGGGAGGTGAAGGGTTAGGGTTAAGGTTAGGAGTTAAGGAAGGGGAGGTTAAGGTTAGGTGTTAAGGGGGAAGGTTAAGAAGGAGGGAGGAGTTAAGGAGGGGAAGGGGGGAGGCTAAGGGGTAATTTATTATGTAAGTAAATGTGTTAATTCTGCACAGCATCTCCATTAAAAGAGTTTCCAGGCTGTAATCTGAGACATATGTTCCCGAAGGGGTTGAAACATTGTACACATTTGCTGCCCCTGAAGGGATTGAAACATTGTACACACTTACTGACAAAGGGATTGAAACATTGTACACACTTACTGACAAAGGGATTGAAACATTGTACACACTTACTGACAAAGGGATTGAAACATTGTACACACTTGCTGACAAATGCTGGATACACGCGGTGCGTTCGCGCACTCGATTTTCCCGTCGATTCCCGTCGATTCGTTTATTTCCAACATGTCCGATTTGGATTTCGATGGATCGTTAGGTCGATTCGCATGCAAAGTATGCCGAATCGACCTAACGATCCATCGAAATCCAAATCGGACATGTTGGAAATAAACAAATCGACGGGAATCGACGGGAAAATCGAGTGCGCGAACGCACCGTGTGTATCCAGCAAAAGGGATTGAAACATTGTACACACTTGCTGACAAAGGGGTTGAAACATTGTACACACTTGCTGACAAAGGGGTTGAAACATTGTACACACCTGCTGACAAAGGGGTTGAAACATTGTACACACTTGCTGACAAAGGGGTTGAAACATTGTACACACTTGCTGACAAAGGGGTTGAAACATTGTACACACTTGCTGACAAAGGGATTGAAACATTGTACACACTTGCTGACAAAGGGGTTGAAACATTGTACACACTTGCTGAAGCTCAAGGGATTGAAACATTGTATACACTTTTCCTGAGAGTGTAACTGCCTGGACGGCATAATAGTTAAGTACCAGCTTACATTGCGTTAGTTCTTTAAAAAGTGCTAGCGCTTCGGCGACTAGCGGGAATCACCCACTAATTGCCCTAGTGAGAACGGGCCCCAAGGCCTCGATCCCACAACAAATCGCAAATCACTAGCATTTTTAATTAGTGTTTTGTAAGCAATCTCATTAGCGTTTTCCAGTGCTTTTGGGAGCAATTTGTAAGTGTAAGCTTTTTGCCAACGATTGTGTAGCGATTTGCCCTTGGTCCTTTTAATGTATCATAATTTTTCTTACAGTTTGCAGTACTTTAAAATTGCACTCAAATCGATATCTGTCGCTATTCATGAGCGATTTGCCAGCGCTTCAATACGTTACTTTGAAGCGCAAACGCTACCAAAATGCTGCATGTCCTGCAATTGCGATTTTGCTAATCGAAATCACCCCTGTGGAATTTGTTACATTTATACATTGTTACATTGGCAGAGCATTTAGGGAAAGTGCTAGCGATTTAAAGCGCTCCCAAAGCGCTCAAAAATTGCTCTGGTGGGTTCCAGCCCTAAGATGATTAGCGATATTGATGAAAAATGGCACCTATACGATTTGAAACCATAAATCTTTTCCAGACTTGGCTGAAGACAGGGAATTTGATGGAGGCTGGAGTAGAGGTGTAGTAGGGGTGTTATGTTTGTTTTACAAAGCGCCCCTCTCCCTCGCTTCAGGAGGAAAGATCAACATAGAACCCCGTGATCTGGGATCTGCTGCTGGCGCTTGCGCAGTGCTGCTCTTCCCGGTGCGTCTGAGGATCTCCCTATGGCCGCTTCCTGGGCTCGGCTGCGCATGCTCCAAGCTGTCGCACTGGTGATGGTGGAGGAGTGATCGGATCGCGGTGCGCAGGCAGCGGAGGGAAGGGATCATCATAGGCAGGACGAAGGAGCAGGCCCGGGGTCGTGATCAGCGGCGATCATTGTGTGTCTGCGGCCGGAGAGGTGAGGTGGTTGCGCTGTGTGTGATGGGAGGTGTGTTATTATATGCTTGTGTAACACGGAGACACAACACACCCCCCTGACATGTACAGCTGGTTATTCTGCCTTGTGTGACAGGAGAGGAGCGGTGCTCAGCCTGCCTGGAGGGGTCCTCCATACCCCCAGCATGTTTTAGAGGGGTCTGTGCAGGGACTCCCTCCAACACACGGGCTGTCACTGCTCAGCAGGCCTGTTGCAGCTATGCTGGCTGCTGGGCAGTTCACAGGCAAAGGCTTATGCACAGGACTGGAGGACTCATGGAGGGATTGTTGGTGTATTTCAGCACTGCTTGGAGACTTTGATTTGGGATTGTGTAAGCATGACCAAGGCCAGCTGTGCTGCCAGTGCATCCTCTGAACATAGGTGTTGCAGGAAAGGTGCTTTTCTAAGTCTGCTGAAGTGTCAGTGGCCATAGAACACTTTCTGTATTGTGGTAAAATTAAAGGGATCCTGAAGTGCAAATAAACTTATGATATAATGAATTGTATTTGTAGTACAGATATGATATAGAACGTTCATAGCAAAGATATGAATTATTGTTTCCAGTACAGGAAGAGTTAAGGTGTTCATGCATTAGGTGACTTTGGTGGCCAATTGACCAATGAATTTGATTATCGAATTAGCTGAAAATTGGTGCTGCCAATTGCAGGCCGGACCAACGATGCAAGCAAATTCAGGCTGAAATAGGTCGAGTTACTCGATCAAGCCCGATGTAAGATGTCAGGCTGAAATTGGTTGATCAGATGTGCGGTGGCCCGGCGGCCGATTTCAGGATGAGCGACAAAACTCCAGCCGCTGCCAATGCCCCAATGTATAATCGTGCTACCTATCCCGCCAGCCTCCGCATGGTGTCCTCTGGGCGGTTTTGCCACATACACGCTGGCAGCGGTGCATACTGTGTGAACGGACACACACCTCGCGGTGGCTGACACAGGACAGGTAATGTATAAATGCGCACACACGGGGGGGGGGGGAGGGGGGTTGATGGTTTGTACATTTATACATTAAGGGGCAGCAGCGGGCTCGGTTGAATCCCTGCAGATTTCATGCTGAAATCGGATGGGAATTGGCCTGCGGTATATGGGCAGCGTCGACAACGATGCAAATCTCTCTAATCAGATTCAATTAGAGATACATTTCTCCTTGTCGAACCTGCCCATAATCTACTGATGTATGGCCACCTTTAAGAAAGATCACTTCTTATTTATGCAAAAGAGCTTCTCTGAGCTCTCTGACTAATTTAGTCGGAGGGCATTGCTATTTTCTGAAGCACTTACACATCAAAGAAACAGTGAGGCCTTGTTCACATCTAAAATCGCAAACGCAAGCATTTTGCGATTATGTGCAGCCTTTTTTACACCTCCCGGCGCTCCACTGTGCACTGCGTTTTTGGTAAAGGCACTTTTCCACTGCGGTTTTTAAATTCACTACCTGATGCATGTCAGGATGGAAGTGGACTCTTTGACCTGGAAAAGAATAAACATAATGTATTTATTCTTAAAAACATGAATGCAATTGCTGCACAAAGCGATTTTGTGAACGTTTGCATTTTTCCAATACCTTCCATTGAGGCAAAATCGCCTCAAAAATGGTAACGAAACGCTCAGATGTGAACTCTATCGTAGGGAGTCATTGCACAAGCGTGTTTAGGGCGATTTTGAAAAAGGGCAAAATTAGGAAAAAGGGCAAAAACGCCCTTAGTGTGAATGAGCCCTCAAAGACAACTTTAGATAAGATTTTACTGCAGGGAAGTTTAAAGGGTCATTAGCTCTGCTCTGTTTCATGGTTTAAAATGCAGAGTGTAATCTGGAAACTGCAAATATTAGAGAATGATGCAATGTTATAAAAAAGCTATATAACTGAAAATGAAAATAAGACTCTTTTCTTTGTTACTGATGTTATATTAATTATCTGTACTATGAATACAATTCATTATATCATAAGTTTTTTTTTTTTGTTTTTGTTTTTTTTGCCTCAGTGTCACTTTAAATACAGAGCAGCAGTATATTTTTTAGTTTGCATTTTTCAGTTTACCTACGCTTGTGTTCGTTTCTGGGGGGGGGACTCACTTCCTGTCCTAAAAAGGAATGGACACATTTTACCAACCAGGGTAGAAATGGGCTGTGTTGTAAAGTGGAGAAACAGTTGAACTCTCATTATGTTTTTATAGCTGTACCGTATAATTAGATGAATTCTGGATATGAGTCAGAGTTTTGCACATCAGGAAGCTGCATTTACCTGGGCTGAACTTGAACTTCACGTGTGTTTAATTAGATCCGGAAAGGGAGGAAGCCTATGGGAGTTTCCACTGAAGGTCTAATGCCTGGTACACACCATGCAATTTCCCATCAGATAGACGGGTCGAATAGATAATTTCCGACAAGTCCGATCTGATTTCTGGTTCTTCTGATCGATTTGTATAGAAGTGACCGGAAAAACATCAGAAATCAGATTGGACCTGTAAAATTATCTATTCGACCTGTCTATCTGACGGGAAGTTGCATGGTGTGTACCAGGCATGACACTTCATCTTTATTATGGATGGTCAATGAAATGCAAATAATTTTGAGTTGATGCAAGATTGTGTAAATTTTATATGTAAAAAATAAATGCAGCTTAAAAAAATGGTCCAATCGAATGTTACCTCAGCAGGATTTGTTTGGTCCATTTTTAAGCTACATAAAATTGCACAATTCTGCATCAACTCGGAATTATTTGCATCTCATTGACCATCCCTAATATCTATGTGCGACTGGGGCCATTAGGGTTCATATTAAAGTCATCAAGGTCCTTGGATCCGGAATTGTCTCAAAATCTACCCCAGAGCAGCGCTGAGCAGACTACCTGCATCCGGCCCGCTGGCGCTGCTTCTCCGGCACCCAGACAGGCGGCCGGACTCCCTTCCTTTCCCCCTCCCTCCTTGCAAAGTTGCGAGCAGGCAGTGGAGGATGGGATGTCAGGACGCGCCAGCATATTACACGAATTGCACACATACACACATTGCAGCAAGACTGCTTCTTGCATTATGAAAATCTGACTTTAGCCAAAAGTAACATTTTTCAAGGAATGATTGTGGGGGCCGGAAGGAACGAGGAGAGGAACTGACAACAACACAGATTTGTAGCTTTGCCTCATCTCAGGGATACTTACACATCACTAGAAGTGTCCAGGCACCCCTTACTTATATACAATGAGAACAAAACAAATAGCAGTAGTCCCATCTAGCCTTCCTTTTGACTAAAGCCACAATGCAGGCATTTGGCTCCTTTTATATACTCCTAACCTCCTAATTGGCAGCAATTGGAACACCACACGTGTCAACGCTTGACATGCGGCGGTGGTGTTACCTTGCGGCAGACGACTGTGACAGGGGACGGGGGGCATCTGTCCAGCACTGGTACCAAGCGCTAACAAGCCCCCAGCCAGTGCAGGAGAGAAGCTGACAGGCGGGAGATTTAGTAATAATGTAATCGGGAGTCGACTTATTTTTGTGTATAGGTAAAGACTAAAAAACCTTCTAAGTCCTTTTTGATGTGATCCACTTCACTTCAACAGGCGGGAGATTTACGCATATGTACAGCTCCTGACATGCATTGCGGCCTAGTGCACTACACAGGCGGATCCTTTGAAATGCGGCCAGCTGCGGGTGGGGAAGTCTACCTCCACAGGAATAGGGGGCGGGGAGCCCAGTGGCACTGCCCCTAACAGCATCCTGCAGTTCAAACCTCTATTATTGTGTAAAAAAAAAAATTGTTCTGGCACTCAGTGCCCTTTAACAGTGAAGCATATTTCTAATTGACCGTGTGTTTCACTGTAAGCCATGCAGTGTGAGCATCACATGCAGTGCTACTTTTTCATCCCATTGCGATGCGTTCCTGCTTTTACAGGGAATGCAACACCTGCTGTTTCTTTTATATTCTTAGTTTGACCATTGCTAGTGGTCATCTGTAGCAAACTGGCAAAAGAGTGCTTGAGTCGTGTTATACCGGTCTCTCTTGGGGGGGGGGGCTTCCCTCTGTACTGTGCGTAGGCTTCCCTCTGTACTGTGCGTAGGCTTCCCTCTGTACTGTGCGTAGGCTTCCCTCTGTACTGTGCGTAGGCTTCCCTCTGTACTGTGCGTAGGCTTCCCTCTGTACTGTGCGTAGGCTTCCCTCTGTACTGTGCGTAGGCTTCCCTCTGTACTGTGCGTAGGCTTCCCTCTGTACTGTGCGTAGGCTTCCCTCTGTACTGTGCGTAGGCTTCCCTCTGTACTGTGCGTAGGCTTCCCTCTGTACTGTGCGTAGGCTTCCCTCTGTACTGTGCGTAGGCTTCCCTCTGTACTGTGCGTAGGCTTCCCTCTGTACTGTGCGTAGGCTTCCCTCTGTACTGTGCGTAGGCTTCCCTCTGTACTGTGCGTAGGCTTCCCTCTGTACTGTGCGTAGGCTTCCCTCTGTACTGTGCGTAGGCTTCCCTCTGTACTGTGCGTAGGCTTCCCTCTGTACTGTGCGTAGGCTTCCCTCTGTACTGTGCGTAGGCTTCCCTCTGTACTGTGCGTAGGCTTCCCTCTGTACTGTGCGTAGGCTTCCCTCTGTACTGTGCGTAGGCTTCCCTCTGTACTGTGCGTAGGCTCCCCTCTGTACTGTGCGTAGGCTCCCCTCTGTACTGTGCGTAGGCTCCCCTCTGTACTGTGCGTAGGCTCCCCTCTGTACTGTGCGTAGGCTCCCCTCTGTACTGTGCGTAGGCTCCCCTCTGTACTGTGCGTAGGCTCCCCTCTGTACTGTGCGTAGGCTCCCCTCTGTACTGTGCGTAGGCTCCCCTCTGTACTGTGCGTAGGCTCCCCTCTGTACTGTGCGTAGGCTCCCCTCTGTACTGTGCGTAGGCTCCCCTCTGTACTGTGCGTAGGCTCCCCTCTGTACTGTGCGTAGGCTCCCCTCTGTACTGTGCGTAGGCTCCCCTCTGTACTGTGCGTAGGCTCCCCTCTGTACTGTGCGTAGGCTCCCCTCTGTACTGTGCGTAGGCTCCCCTCTGTACTGTGCGTAGGCTCCCCTCTGTACTGTGCGTAGGCTCCCCTCTGTACTGTGCGTAGGCTCCCCTCTGTACTGTGCGTAGGCTCCCCTCTGTACTGTGCGTAGGCTCCCCTCTGTACTGTGCGTAGGCTCCCCTCTGTACTGTGCGTAGGCTCCCCTCTGTACTGTGCGTAGGCTCCCCTCTGTACTGTGCGTAGGCTCCCCTCTGTACTGTGCGTAGGCTCCCCTCTGTACTGTGCGTAGGCTCCCCTCTGTACTGTGCGTAGGCTCCCCTCTGTACTGTGCGTAGGCTCCCCTCTGTACTGTGCGTAGGCTCCCCTCTGTACTGTGCGTAGGCTCCCCTCTGTACTGTGCGTAGGCTTCCCTCTGTACTGTGCGTAGGCTTCCCTCTGTACTGTGCGTAGGCTTCCCTCTGTACTGTGCGTAGGCTTCCCTCTGTTGAGGTGAGTACCCATTTGGTGCACTTTATTTCCCTTCAGGTACACTTTAGGCAGTTAACTTTTTTAAGAAGGTATATCTACGTCATGCAGGATTTCACTTCCTGCCCAGGAACGCAGGTCCCATTCATTGATCAGCAGCACGGTGGCGTAGTGGTTAGCTCTCTCGCCTTGCAGCGCTGGGTCCCTGGTTCGAATCCCAGCCAGGGCACTATCTGCAAAGAGTTTGTATGTTCTCTCTGTTTCTGCGTGGGTTTCCTCCGGGCACTCCAGTTTCCTCCCACATTCCAAAAACATACAGATAAGTTAATTGGCTCGCACTAAAAATTGGCCCTAGACTACAGTACTTACACTACATAATATAGACATATGGCAATGGTAGGGATTAGATTGTGAGCTCCTTTGAATGACAGGCCTAGTGCACACCAGAGCGGTTCTGGTGCGGTTTGCGATCCGCTTGCGGCTGCGGATACGCTTGGGTAATGTATTTCAATGGGTTGGTGCACACCAGAGCGGGAGGCGTTTTGCAGAAACGCATACTCCCGGGCTGCTGCAGATTTTGGATTGCGGATGCGTTTCTGCCTCAATGTTAAGTATAGGAAAAACGCAAACCGCTCTGAAAAACGGCACTTCAGAGCGGTTTGCCAGGCGGTTTTTGTTACAGTAGCTGTTCAGTAATAGCTTTAATGTAACAATACATGAAATCTACTACACCACAAACGCTTCACAAAACCGCAAAACGCTAGCTGAAACGCTACAGAAAAAGAAAAAGCGTTTCAAAATCTGCTAGCATTTTGCGGATCTGCTAGCGTTTTTTGGTGTGCACCAGGCCATAGTGACAAGACAATATATATATATATATTTACACTGTACAGCGCTGCGTAATATGTTGGCGCTATATAAATACTAAATAATAATAATTGATCTAAGTCTCCATGTCAACCGCTAGCATCAATGAGATGCCTGTGGTTATTGTAACAAACTAACACATATACCCGTTACTTCCTGTTTGCATACTAACAGTATGCACAGTAAAAAAATGTGTGGCCAAATAGTAGAATTACACCTACATGCATTTTATTTCATAAAAATGCATACATAGACCATTAAAATTAACCCTTACATCCCATACTTTTCCATAGTCACCCAAATAAAACATTTGCATATAAAAAAATAAATAAATCATAAATAGTTGCTTTAGGGACTGAACTTTGTTAATATGTATGTCATGAGGGTATATTACTGTTATTTTTGCATTTACGGGCTTGTAATTAGTGATGGACGCAAAACAGAAAAAAATACACCTTTTATTTCCAAATAAAATATTGTCGCCATGCATTGTACTAGGGAAATATTTTAAACGTTGTAATAACTGGGACAAATGGGCAAATAAAATGTGCTGGTTTTATCCACAGTAGAGTGTTTTATTTTGAAAACTATAATGGCCGAAAATTGAGAAATAGCTTGTTTGGCTTCCCCCGTCGCCATGGTGACGATCGGGATGATGTCACCGATGTCATGACGTCAGAGGGAGTCCCGATACACCCCACAGCGCTGCCTGGCACTGATTGGTCAGGCTGCGCACAGGGTCTGGGGGGCCTCTAATGCGGCGGGTAGCTGCGAATCGGCGGTGGCGGCGAACGAGTTATGCACGCAGCTAGCAAAGTGCTAGCTGCGTGCAAAAAAAAAAAAGTGTACAAACCGGCCCAACAGGGACTGAGCAATCCTCTGCGGGCATACCGCCAGGGAAGTTCAGTAGCTATAAAGTTATTGGTGAATAAATGGGAGGAGCACTGACAGGTGAAAATTGCTGTGGTCTAGAAAGGAAAAAAACCCTTGGTAGGGAAGTGGTTGTTGCCAGTCAGCGGATTAGTCCAGGTGCTGAAAAATGAATTAGAAATGCTCTCTCCTCTGTACAGTAATTACTGCTGCAGCAAGTTGGGAATTTCTTGACAGCATCATAGTTACATAGTTATTTGGGTTGAAAAAAGACTTGTGTCCAGCGAGTTCAACCAGAAATTATGGCAACTCTACTCCTATACACAGTACAGAGTACACTTGCTTAGATATAACAGTTTTGGCAATACTTAGCTGGCTGCAAGTTAAAATTGCGGAAAGGGTTGTATGGTTTTCGGTCTAGGTTTTGAGTTTTTTTAAGTGAAAGTGGAATTTCCTGTTGCGTAGGTAGCAGTCTTGTCAATCAGAGCTGCTGCTTCCCATTGCAGCTATTACTGAGGTGTTGGAAATGTGTGCAGCTAGTTACATCTGCAGCTAGTTACATCTACAGCTAGATGGGAATTTCTAGACAGTCTTTTGGCAAATATAATTTTGCATCCATCATAGTGCTCTTTACACAGCTGCTGTATGGGCCCATGTGAGCCATATTTGGCATTGCATTTTTCTGAAGGCATTTTGTCCTGTTGTACTGTGCTTTCCTACTTGTATTTGAATATGAAAATAAACTTATGATATAATGCATTGTATGTGCAGGACAGCTAAGAAAAATAACATTATTAGCACAGAAACCAGCCTCAAGTTGTTTCCAGTACAGGAAGAGTTAAGAAACGTCACTTGTTATCTATGCAAAAGAGCTTCTCTGAGCTCTTTAACCAGTTTAGTCGGCTACAGTGCTGTTTTCTGAGGCACTTCTACTTAAACAGTGAAAGACCACTTCAGATAAGATTTTTACTGCAGGTTTTCATAGTTTAAAATACAGTGTGGTTTGTAAATTGCTAATATGTTAGAATGAATAAATTTTATATATACCTAAAAAGAATAAAAATTACTTTTTTTCCACTTCAGTGTCACTTTAAATCTCTGGGTTGCTACATCTAGAGACTGTCAAGAACCGCAAGGGCCGATCCTTGATTGGGTCAATCTTTCAGATTCAGAAACTCGGTCTCGCTGTCACTTTGCGCATAGATGCCCATATGTGGATTCGCAATCTATGAACTGACTAGCCGAGAGGAGTGTTCCGACTCCAAAGGATTAACCACACACATTCAGCTGACTGTATAGATGCATGCAGGCTAGCGACATGTTCTTTTGCTAATGTGGGGGAGGAGGCTGCAGAGGGCCAATGGAACAGTGTGGTTGGGACATCACACAGTTGGCAGAATGAGTAGGGAGAACAAAGCTCTAGGCTTAATCGTCCTGCCTGGCTTATCACTGCCCGAGGCATCGGGAGATGGACCAATACTCTGATGCCCTTTATGGCACTCTGAACAGACCATACATGGTCGGATTTGCTGCTTGATAGAACAGGGATGTCGTGGTAATTTGACTTATGGCCCATTCTCACTTGCAAAATTTAATGCGATTAACCCGTAAGAATCACTGTACACTCATGATTTTTGAGCGATCGCCATTACCGATTTTATATTTTTTAGTAGCATTGTAATTGCGATCGCTCTAAATTCGCAAAAAAAATGCTGCATGTAGCGCATTTGGCGATCACCGCTAATTGTGAACCACCAGCGTTCGCCGGGGATTGCGGCAATGAGTTCACTGCCAGTTAGTTTACATTGCGCTAGCGCTTTAAAAAGCGCTAGCGATTATCGGTGATTAGCGGTAAACGCCTGCTAATCGCCCAAGTGAGAATGGGCCCTTAGACTGTAGACACACTGTGATTGCTTTTCTGAACACCAGTTCTTTCTGACTTGCATTGAAATCGCGGTAAAATTGTTGAGATCACAGAGATAGTGATTTTTGAAAAAACGTGATCTCAATAATTTTACCGCGATTTCAATGCAAGTCAATGGGATAATTTTGTTAAAACCGCTCAGAAAGCACTGATGGCCAGAAAAGTGCTCAGAAACCACTCGGTGCATCTACAGCCTGACTTCATATTCTACAGCAATAATGTATCTGGCTGTTATGTATGCGGTAATGATTCAGTTAGGGCCCGTTTCCACTATCGCAAATCTGCATGCGTTTCCTGCATGCAGATTCGCATAGCCAATACAAGTGAATGGGCCTGTTTCCACTTGTCAGTTTTCCTGAGCATTTTTCTACACGGCAGAGCCCTCAGAATTCGCCTGCGTGTGGAATGCATGCGAATCGCCGCTAATGTATTTAATAGGGAAATCGCCTGCGGCTTTGGTATGCGAATTTTCATGCAAATTCGCATGGAAATCAACGGAAAAGCACACTGGCACTGCCATGGTTAAATTTGCATATAGCGTCATCCATGTGAATTTGCGTGCAAATTCGCATGCACCCGCATGCGAAATTCGCATCCGCATGCAAATTTTTACCGCGGCGATTCGCACCGCACAAGTGGAAACTGGCCCTGTTTTCTTAATATGAATCCTGTGCTGTTGTATTCTTACCTCTGTGCTACAAGAAAATGTTAGTTTTGTATGTTACTTTTTGAACCACAATCTGTATCATTTTTTTCAAATTCAAAACATTTTTTTTTCAAACACTATACATTTCCTTTTAAAAAGTTTATCTACTGAGTCACCTCTGGCTTGTGATACTGGCTTTGCCTAACACTTTATAATCATAACTACATTGCGTATTATTATCGTGCTGACTGCCTGCCAATGCACCTCTGTCTGTTGTTTGGCTGTTTGAAGTTCAGCCAATAATCCAGTAATGTGTGCATTTCCTGACGCAATGCTTTGTAGGGCTGGATAGAGGCTGTCCTCAGGTTTTGTTTTTGTTTCAGTTCTGTAGCATTTCCAATGTCTTGGGAATGGCTTACATTTTTATCTTGCTATATTTACAATAGTTATCCGGAGTAGGGGGTCAGTGCGTAATATGAGTGATCCTGCTAACTTTGTCAGGACTGTTCAGGTAGGTCTTATTAAACCCTGGCGAGGGTTTCTGAAGGGTTGTGTATGCACTTACTGAGAATTTTTATTTATTTTAAATAACTTAGAGGGTTAGAGTCTAGACTTAAGTGGAGTCTTCCTCTGCAGTGACAACCCCGGCCCCGCAAAGCAGGCGGGTTGCCGCCAGTTGTCGGACACTGTGCATGCGCAGCCCCAAGCCACGCACACCCTGACCGCGTTCCCGTGGCGGGCAGCGCTGTGCGCATGCACAGTAACAATTTTTATGTACTGCTCATGCGCAGAACACTCCCGGCCGTGGGAGCGAAGGCGTGGTTTTTTTTTTTTTTTTTTTACAGTCATTGCAAAGTGATTTGGCAGCGATCCTATCCTTAACATTGAATGACAATTGGCAGCAAAATACTGCAGACAGAACGATTGCTATCACAATTGCGCTTGTATAGTGTATGGACGGGTTTATAACAAAGTACAATTAGATAAAACCAACTTTTTCTTCATATTCAACCATTTTTCTTGGATTTTTGGAAAAATTGAACGTTCGTATATGGTACTATGAATAGAATTTTAAAAACTATTGGACCAAACGGACAAATCGATCAAATTTCTCTGATCAAAAAAAATGAGAAAATTGTATTGGGTATGGGTTTCATTAGGCTCCATCTTGCGCTTCACAGTATGATATGCAGTAGATTTGACCATACAAGCCATCTGAACTACTTGGCTATTTGTAAATGGCGTTGGTGTTCAAAATCAGCATAACAGATTCAAAACACCCGAACTTCTTCTGTGTGTGTGACTTTTCAGCACTGATCGGGTGGACAGGGTCAGGGGAAGTTCACTGCCCCACCCCCACTGGTTTGGAAGGAGGAAGATCAGAGTCATGTGAAATGCAATGTGACATACAGGGCAGTGAACTTCTCCTGGCCCTGTCCGCTCATGTAGTGCTGAACCGTGGCAGACGAATTGGCTGTGCCAAATTCAAAAACCAGCACTATTTGTAAAGCCGCCATTCACTACTAGAGTACTTGTCTTTAATAGATCAGACGTTCAGTATTCAGTAAAGACACTAGGGCCCTTATTCAATTCACTTTTTTTCCTAGGAGCTAATTTTTCATCTTCAATTAAAATAACTTGTCAGCACTCTACAATCTAAAAAGTACCATAAATAGGTGAAAGGAGGCACAAAGGGGCCGAGGTGGCACAGGGGCAGTAAAGGAGGCACATGGAGGCAGAGGAGGACTGAAGGAGCAATGGGAGACAGGAGGCACAAAGAGAAGGCGGCGCAGGGGACAGGGAGACACAAAGGGGGACAGCAGGAAGCACCTAAAGACAGAAGGATGCACAGGGGGCAGAGGTTGCACAGAGGGACACAGTGGTGGCTGCCTGCAACATACAATATCCAGATGCAGCAGAAACAGGTGATAGAACACCTTTGGGGTCAGGAATTAGTCCGGGGGTGGGGCTTAATCCAGGGATGGGGCTTAATCCAGGGGCATAGCGCCCCCCAGACCAATAGCACTGCAGGCATTGTCCTGGAATGCCTTTGCCTAAAAATGGCGCTGGCCTGTCTGATAGTGTATGGTGAGTTTTTTGTGTGGCTTATAGTGATTAGAAGTCCCAATTGTGTATATGACCATGTACCAGAAAAGTTTGGCTCTGAAAGTTTACATTATTTCTTCATAGTAGCAGTCTGGGTAAAGGTGCCCATATACTTATCGATCTTCTCAATTACGATTGCTCCAAAATGTCTGATCGGTCTACTTTTTTTGGTCAATTTAAAAAACCCATCAAAAATATTGATTGGGCAGGACAAAAGATTCTGGTCGATTGAGGGCAGGAGCGGAGGTAGATCGACAACCCATAGCGCTGCACTGCATTGAACGGTGCAATGCTGCAGTTTGATCATTTTGAAATAGTTTACCTGCTGGAATCGGTTAAAGGGAACCTGAAATTACCCCCTGCAGCCATCCTGTATCTGCATCGGTCGTAAATTATCCTCCGTCCCCCGCCGCAGCTTAGTTTCGCTTTCTTCAGTCACCAGCCACTGCATGGCCCTGGCTGTGCGTGTCCTCGTTTGTGCTCTCGTAGCCAGGAGCATCCTGCTCAGGTGCAGTAGAGACATACATTCTCATATGGCGCCTGTGCAAGATGCTCCCGGTAAGGGGAGCGAAAACACATGGCAGGCACAGTGGCCATCGATTTGCAAGTTGGGGAAATCGAAACTTAGCTGCGGTGAGGGACTGGAGGAACATTGAGGACACATGACGGCTGGTAAATGAAACTCTTTATTTATTTTATTTCAGGTTCCCTTTTAAAATGGATTCTTCCCTGAATCTATTCCTGTCAGAGCGGAATTGTTCATTTTGTCACATTAGGTGGCAATCTATAAGGGTATGGCCTGCTTAAGTCAGTGCAGAATAAATGAACAGTGTTTCTGTAGGGTTGCTTTATTATTATTATTATTATTATTATTATTATTATTATGTATTTATATAGCACCGACATCTTACGCAGCGCTTTATCAGAACAGAGGCACTGAAACTAGAGCAGAAATGTCTAGAACAGCCAATCAAACTTCTGTTTTATTCATTTGCGAGTATATACAGTTAATGTAGCTTTTGACAAACATTCATAAAGCTTGTTAGTTGTTTTTATACCGTTTTCATGCACTTGGGTGGCACCTGAAGTCACTGGATACTGGTAGTTCCTTTTTTACATTGTTTACTCCTTTGTGAGCATTTTCCCCTAGTAAGCAGAACACTGTGTCATCCTGTTTTTACTAATTGGATTCTCTGGCTGGCATGTTCTGTACCTTGTGTTCCGGCTCCTGTTTGCCCCATGGGATTTCTTATTAGCAAAGTTGAAAATGAAACTGTGAACAATACACTTTGTAGACATTTGTCCAACCTGTATAAAGTATACTTAAAGGGGATCAGTGATTAACTTTTACTCATTGCTTAATTGTGTTCCTTACATATAGTTTAAAGGGCATTCCTCAAGCCAAATTTTTTTTTTAATACTCAAATTCCCTCTAAACTAAACAAGCCTCGCCCACAGCTCAAAGTGCCTTGGCACTCCATGTAGCAAGGGCTTATGGGAGCTCAGTCTGGGCAGGAGGAGGAGGTTACTAGCCAGAAATGTCAGAGGCAGAGGGAAGGAGGAGAGGGGAGTGAGCTGAGGGCTAAAGATGCAGAGCAGCTTGCCTCTGTGTAATGTGACAAACAGAACATGGCTGCTGCCATTGTATCAAATGAATAAATAAACATAAACTGTAGAAGCTGTATGCAGCTAGATTTGCTGTGTAAACTATCTAATCTTTAGATAAGATGCATAGACAAGTTACTTGTCATAGTTAGTTTTTCATCTCGGATCCACTTTAAACCCTTGAAGTTTTTTTTTTTTAAAAGAGAGTCTGAAGCCATTCAAAATTCTTCTTTTTACTGTTCATTTATCTTCAGCAATATGAGCATAGGGGAAACGCTGCATTCCCGCAGAAGAACGATGGATTTAAACCTCCCAAATCCCCGGGGTAAAAATCCACGTCTTTCCAGGTCGAAAAGAAAAAGTTAATTGCATATAGGCCCAGATGTGCATTAAAGTGAACTTCTCACACCCAACCGTTTTTTTGTTTTTTTTTACAATTCGGCACTTCATAACTTTAACAGTTTATTGCTCGGCCAACAACTTAACACCCAAATAAATTTTACCCCCTTTTTTTTCCTCACAAATGGAGCTTTCTTTTTGGTGGTATTTGATTGCTGCTGAGATTAATAGGTTTTTGGTTTTTTTTTAATAAAAAAAAAAAAAAGAGCAAAACGTTTGCAATCTTTTAATCCCACCTCCCCCCCCCCCCTTAAATTGGCCCAACACTACGTTAAATTCTCTACACTATTCATACCTAGACATATGCCTATGGAAGGGAAGATTTTGAGCCCCTCCGAGTTACAGTTAAATGAGGCAATACTCTGTGCAGCACTGTGTTAGCACTATACAAATATTAGCTGCTGGCAGGCTGATCGCTGTGTACAGTGACCGGTGCTCCCATCAAATTTTGCTCCTTGCGAGATGACGCCATATGGCATCCTAGAGGAACAGAGCCACTCTGCCGCCTCCAATCTGCGTTAGGCAGTCGGCAGGTGGTAAATAACCAGGCTGTTTTACTTGTTTTGTTTTGGTGCCTGAAAGAGTTAATTTCTAGGCATGGCAGTGACAGCTTCTATCTTGTCAGTACCTTGTCAGGATTATATTAACCACTTCCGGGTTTCGGGTGGTGTGGATGATCTGTGCTGCGGGGGCTCTTCAGCCCGCAGCACAGATCAGATAGCAGGCATGGTGATCAGACTTCCCCCCCCCCCTTTTTCCCCACTAGGGGGATGTCCTGCTGGGGGGGTCTGATCGCCGCCGCGCTGCTGTGCCTAGCGGGGGGGCTCCTCAAAGCCCCCCTCCGCAGCGCCATTCCTCCCTATGCCTCCTTCCCTCCCTCCCCTCTTCACTATGGGCTGCGCAGGACGGCCTGCCGCCTCAGATAGATAGGCTTCAGCCTATCAGATGCTGGCGCTCCCCGGCCAATCAGAGGCCGAGGATCGCTACGGTAGAGGAGCAGCGCTGTATGTATGTAAACAGCGGGGAAGATCTTCCCCGCGAGTTTACATTTACCCTGCGAGCCGCGATTGGAGGCTTGCAGGGTGTTCACGGAGACACCCTCCGTGAACTGACATGGAACGGCCGGTCATACGAGCGGCCGTTTCCATGGAAACCGCTTCAGGATTCAGGGGCGTACTTATGCGTACGCAGAATCCTGAAGTGGTTAAAAATCACTAATAAGCAAAGTACAGTGATAAGTTTTTTCCTAGCAGAATACAACTTCTAAGAGCAGAGGGAAATGGGAAAAGGTCAATAGTTCATGTATTTTCATTTAGGGACGATGAATAGGCTGCCACTGAGCAGAGGCAGCAAAACATTCAATCTACTTTGTAAATGTGTTGATAAAAATAAAACCATGGGATATCTAAAAAAAAAAAAAAAAAAAAAAAAAAAGGAATTTTTAGGTGTAGGAGGATAAATACAACTGTTGCTCATCAGATTATTTTCACCTCGGGTTCACTTTAACAGAGACTATACATAGCTTCTGTGAGTAGTTTATTCCCATTACTGACCTTACTCTTTCTTGCCTGATCTGCTGTCTTGCTAGTTTGTGTGGAGCTAATACTGCATTGAACCAGTATCCTGGCTGCTAACAAAGTAAACTCAGCCAGTCTGACACAAGCTTCTAATATACATAGAATTGCTATTATACAAGTAATTTCAGCTAGGGGCGGTGCCAGTGTAATTAGAAATGTGTGAGGAGTCAATTGTCATGCCAGCTGGCATTTTTTCTGTTTTTTCTTTCCTTATGTTTATTACTGAGCCATGTTTATGTAAGACACGTTTTCACTTGCTGCCCGCTTCAGGTTTTCGGAGCATAGTCTTTTTGCAGTGGTGGTGGAAAAATGTATTTCACAGAGAAACTTGCCTGGTTCCCAGGCAACTCTGCATTATGCATAGTTGTGGTAAATGGAAGTCTGTCATGCCACTTTCCAGAAATGTTAAAAATCTCTTCCTCAAACACCACAGACGCTATGTTGCATACATACCTTTCTGCTGCTCCACATCTTCATGGTCAGATAATTAGCACTAGGCTTCTCTGCTCCATTTTCTCTTCTAACCACACTATAGGTGGTATGCAGGTCTTTTAGGTTGATGATTTGTGCCTTTTTAAAGAGGAGCTATCAGCCATACTATCTCAGAAAAAATAACCACATATGTAAGTAGATAAATACTTGCTCTACTTGCGTAACATATGTATTGTACTGTCCACGTTTTGAATTTAGTGATTTTACTACAGTAAAAAAAAAAAGAGAAAATCCTTCTTAGCAATTCCCATTTCAACTGTGGCTATTTTGGAGCCAATCCAGATGTCATTTTGTCCCTTACTCTCCTCTGCCTGATGTGCCTGCCCTGCACTATAAAAAGTGCATTGTCTCAGCATGGGAAATATTGGCCAATCAGAGGAACAGAGGTGCGTGAGGGGAAACCAGGAGGGAAAGAGGCTTCAGCCAAACAGACTGCATTAGCTAAGACTGAGGGGAAGTAGAGAAGCAAAAAAGGACAACCCAGCAGGCTCTGCAACTTCCTTTTTGTGTACCAAATTTTGTGTGTGCCAAATAAGTCAGGTAAACTGGGGAATGATCATTTGTCAACAAGAAAAGTAATAGTGATTATAACTTTTGTATTGCCTGGTTAGTATCCTAATTACCAGATAAAAATAAAGAATTGATTTTATGCCCGACAGTTACACTTTAAAGCAGACCCAGATCAAAAATTGATCATGCCTTGCACAATAATTAACATAAAAAAATCTGGATATCATATTAAAATTTTAAAGAGAACCCGAGGCGGGGTTCTTACATCGCAATCCTTATACAGAGGCTGGGTCTGTCTATAGAGCCCAGCCTCTGTTGCTAGTTAGTTTCCTCCAAAGACCCCCATGCACGCTGTCGGACCCCATAAAACACAGCCGCGCTATGCGGCTGTGTTTACCTCACTAACGTCAGTCTCTGCTGCTCCCCCGCCTCCTGAATCGCTCCGGTCCCCGCCCGCGTCCCTTCCCTCCAATCAGCGGCGAGGGAAGGGACGTGGGCGGGGACCGGAGTGATTCAGGAGGTGGGGGATCGGCGAGACTGGCATTAGTGAGATAAACACAGCCGGCTGCGACACGCTGCGTGTCGCCAGCGTGGCTGTGTTTTATGGGGTCTGACAGCGCGCAGGAGAGGCTTTGGAGGAAACTAACTAGCAACAGAGGCTGGGCTCTATAGACAGACCCAGCCTCTGTATGGGGATTGCGACGTAAGAACCCCGCCTCGGGTTCTCTTTAAGTATAACCATTCATTTAAGGATCTTGTTGCATGCTGGGACAGTACTGCTCAGGCTCCCAGAATCACAAATGCAAAAAATCTATTTTCTGGTTGAACTCGGTGGACGTATGTACTTTTTTTTTCTTTCAACCTACTGTATTTTTCGTCCTATAAAAAGCTGTGCACTATAAGACACACCTAGGTTAAAGGGAACCTAAACTGAGAGGGATATGGATGTTTCCTTTTAAACAATACCAGTTGCTTCTCTGTCCTGCTGATTTCTCTGGCTGCAATAGTGGCTGAACCACACACCTGAAACAAGTATGCAGCTAATCCAGTCTGACTCCAGTCAGAGCACCTGATCTGCATGCTTGTTGAGGGGCTGTGGCTAAAAGTATTAGAGACACAGGATCAGCAGGAGAGTCAGGCAACTGGTATTATTTTAAAAGGAAAAATCCATATCCTTCTCAGTTTAGGTTCCCTTTAAGGGCTTTCACGCTTCGACGTTGTGTTTGATGCGACGTTATGGTCGCACAACGTGCCCCTAATGCAATGCATGTGGGTTTTGAAGTTGGACGTTGTTTTAAAGTACGTTATGTGTATCGCGGTGTACCGTTTTCGTCACATACTGATGGAATAAAAACGGCGCATGCGTCACATTTTAAAAAAAACAAAACATTACTGGGCATGTGCAAACAGTCCAACGCAGCTAATAATGCTTTTAACGCACAGCATGCAACACTTTCTAAATATTGTTACACACAGCGCAGCGTGAGCACTGTGAATGTCACACATACTTTGTGTTGCTGTGCGTTAGTCTGCGTTATGACTTTTTCTAACACGCGACTTTAACGTCGCATTGTGAAAGCAGCCTTAGAGGGCAAAAACCAGGGGAAAAAATACTGTAACTAGACCTGGTGCCTCCATGTTCCAGGAGCGTCTTATGCATGTTCTCCTCCAATTATTGTCCCTTTCTGTCCCCCATGTTTCCCCCTCTGCTCCCCATGTATAGTTATAAGCAGTGGCAGTAGAGCTCACCTCATCCATTGGCTTCAGCAGCGGTCAGAGAGCTCTCTCCTCCCTCGCTGTTCCCCCTACTGCCGGCTTCTGCTGATTGTGTCATCAGCAGAAGGCGGCAAATTTAAAAATCCACCATTTTTAACTGAATGCAGTCTCACGAGACTTCCGACCGGACTCCAAAAAAATGGCCGCCAGTAGAGGACACACCAATACAGCAAACCTCCTCCGCTTCACTCTATCTATAGTGCGGGAACCAATCTGTATTACGTCGCCTCTCTCACTGCCATCTCCGCATTGGTGTCTTCCGCGTAGCCCCCAGATAATGCTGCCCAGACTACTAGACAATGGCCTCAATTCACTAAACTTATCTCCTGTCTTTAATATCTCTTCTAGAGTTGTTACCATGGTGATAAGGCATGTAGTATTCAGGAAACATTTTACCTCAGGCAAGCCTAAAGTTAACTCTTCTGTCTTTAAATTAACTCTCCAATCCTTAAAATAACTCCAGAGTTAAAGACAGGCTGTTAATTAGCTGCATGTGAAAATAACTACAGAGGAGGTAAATTAACTACAGGAGAGGTAACTTAAGGAATGAAGAGGTAAGATAACTCTCTCATGTGTGGAGGTAAGTTTTCTCTTGCCTTATTATCTCTAGCATGATCTAAGTGAATTGAGGCCAATGGGCGCTACCGGAGACCACGCCGGCCCAGCATACTACACAGAGCGGAAATCCATCCACTCCGAGCCACTCTGGAAACAATACTTCTGCAACAGCACTCCCATCATCACAGCTGATTCAGCCTATTTCAGGCCTACCACAGACAGGAAATTCTTTTTCCACCTCACAGCACCCATCCACCTCACATGGGGCTGCTATCTCGGTTCTGGTGGACAATTTGAGATGAGCGATGAACTCTGAGCCATCCCCCGATCCAACAAATGTGAGTAACACAGTCTCTCTAGTTAAACACAAGCTGAGCAAGTTAGAGGACTGGCTTAAAACGGGGGCTATACCTAAATCCTCTCGGGTTCCTACTCCTGTCCAAGAACTAATTAAAGGCTTCTATGAGTTTGCTGAATCCGACAGCAAAAGTTCAGTTTTCTTAAATATTCCATTTGTGTGTAATACTACTGTTGCTCCCTCAGTATCACATGATATACAAACTATTGAAATATTACAGGGTTGTGAGATCCCTATTGAGGGTGCACAGGGAGACTGTTTCTTCACAACCTGGTCCAGTACAATCCACTTCTATGGACAATGTTCCGGTAGATAATTCATGCAAGATCGATCTGAATTATACTATGGACATTTTGGGTGAACTTTTATCAAACCCAGATAGGATAAATAAATATATTTCTGTCTTTTCTAGACAATCGGAAGCTATCAGCTCTGACCCTACTCTTAACTTGCAATCTTCTTTTTCAGGTCTTGAATGCCTTTTAGATAGAGGTTAGGTTATGGTGGGACATTACCACTTTAACCTCCCTGGCGGTTAATTTATTTTGACAAATGTGCAAAAATCCTTTTTTTTGTTTTTTATTTATTTTTATTGTTTCATGTAAAGCTACCAGAGTGGTAGCTACATGAAACACCACTAGAGGGCGCATGTGGCCCTCTAGTGCGATCGTCGCCGGCATCAATAGCAAACAGGGGAGCGCGTATATAACGCGTTCCCCTGTTTGGCTTCTCCTGTCGCCATGGCGACGATCGGCATGACGTCATGGACGTCAGCCGACGTCCTGACGTCAGGCGCACTTGATCCAGCCCATTGCGCTTCCCGGAACTTATTGGTCCGGGCAGCGCAGGGCTCTGGCGGGGGGCCCTCCTCCGCCGCTGCGTGCGGGCGATCGAGCTGTGCGCGCGGCTAGCAAAGTGCTGGCTGCGCGCACAGCACTTTGAATGGGACGAATCGCCCCAACAGACCCTGAGAAATCCTCCTGCGCGGCATAGCCCGAGCTCAGCTCGGGCTTACCGCCAGGGAGGTTAAAACACTGTTTCTGAAGGCATGATACCGAGAGGGCTTCACATCAAAAAGATACCCACTACCGTTTATTCTAATCAGTTCGTAATCCAGTGGATCCAGATTCTAACCGATTGTTTCATTCGTCTTATGAAGCTGATTATCTCTTATGAAGAGAGAAAGCTTGCTGACATCAAGGTTCAGATAGTGGAAACCAAAAGAGAGCTCAGCAAATGTTCTTCCTTTGATTTGTTTGATGACCTTAACTCCAAAATGAAAGAAAACATTGCCAAACTAGAGAGTTTAATTATGAACACTAAAAGGGTTACATTTCTTAGAGATTCTACCGACTACAAAAATAACATAGTCTATGAGTGGGGCCGTTGGTAGACCATTCACAGGTCTCCAAGACCAATTGTACGTAAGCCGAGACCTCCGAAAAGGGTCAGCTTCAGCTAGGCTGATAGCTCGGGCTCCTTTTCGGACGCTTCGGATACGGTAGAAGAGAGTGTACAGTCAGCACCCCAAAAAAAGGGGGGCGGGGGACCAGCGCGGACGGCCAAAAAGAGAAACCCCACCAGTACAGACGAAATATTATCGCAATCCCAAAAGAAAGGGTCCCAAACAGAAACACAAAAGAGAAGGCGTGGGAGGAGAGCAGGGAGGAAACATAGGAAGTTAGGGGCCACAGATTGCCATTCCAATGTCACAAATGTATCACCTGCACAATTATCCTTACTCTCTCGGGGTCTCTCTTTATCCCCATCATGTCATTTTGATGTCTTTAGTACCATGCTCGTCATCAATAGGTTTGTCAGAAACATGATGGTGAGAAAGCATTTCCTAGAGATGGAGGAACGTAATGGAGCAGATGTGGGTTTCGGGACAGCCCCGGGGCCCCTTTGTTCTGCCTCTGTGGTAGGGGAGGTTCCACCTTTCCAGGAGGCCTCTACTGTCTTCGTCCTGGAGCAGTTGTCCAGCATGGGTGACAGTCCAACCCACACTTTTATCCCGTACAAGCAAGGTCTCCTATAGGTCTCCTATAGTAGATAATTTTCAAGATTTAGTAGAGCATGAACTTATGCAGATAAAACGGGTTTCTAGATCAGCCTCTGATCTTAATAGAGAGGCGCGTGAGGCATTGCAGGCCCTCCAAAACGAAAGGTCAATAGTAATACGCATTGCGGATAAAGGAGGGTCTGTTGTTCTCGACGCTACAATGTATAGAGATGAGGCCTTAAGACAATTACAAGATAGGGATACCTATCAGATCCTGACAGCTGACCCCACTCCTGGATTCAAGGCAGAGCTCAAACGGCTCCTAAATTTGGGTTGTTCCTTGGGGGTGTTTAGTGAGAGAGAGAGAGAGAGGGACTTTCTAATGGTGGAGACACCTGTGATCCCCATCTTTCATCACCTTCCCAAGGTCCACAAACTGGATGTTCCCCCGAGGGGCCGCCCCATAGTTGCAGGCATTGGCTCACTGGGGGAATGTTTGGGTCAGTGGGTGGTTACGTGTCTCCAGCATTTAGTCCATAGGTTACCAGGCTATCTACGAGACACGTCACATCTTTTGAGCAGCCTGGAGTCCCTGAAGTGGAAGGGTCACCATACTTGGGTGACCATGGACGTAACATCGCTCTATTCCTCCATCCCTCACGGACTCGCCTTCAGAGCATTGAAATTTCATTTGGATAGATATGCTTCTTTTTCTCCAACAGTTAGGGACTTCCTCATATTGGCGGTGGATCATCTATTGGGCCATAATTATTTTATGTTTGATGGGGTTTTCTATCTCCAACGGTGCAGAGCTTCTATGGGAGCCAAGTTCTCCGCATCCCTGCCAAACATGTACATGGGATGGTGGGAGGAGCTCTGCATCTTTGTAAAGGAAAATCCCTTTAAGAATTTTATTTATTGGTATGGAAGGTACATAGATGATCTGCTGCTGATATGGGGAGGCCCCCAGGATGTTCTGCCTGATTTTCTTTCCTTCTGCAATAACGATGGTCTTAATCTCTCCTTCACAATGTGTCACCACTCTACCACAATTGATTATTTAGATTTAACTTTAGGTGGCTCACAAGAGTCGGGGAGAATAATGACCAGAACATACAGGAAATCCTGTGCGGGCATTTCTTTATTATAGGCCACCAGATGCCACCCAAAGCATACTCTGAGGGCGATTCCATTCGGAGAAATGGTTAGAGCAGCAAGAAATTGCTCTGACCCGGGTGCACTGAAAATGAACTTAAAGCGGATCCGAGATGAAAAATGAACTATAACAAGTAACTTGTCTATATATCTTATCTAAAGTTTAGATAGTTTGCACACCAAATCTAGCTGCAAACAGATTTAATAGAAAATGATTATTTCTTCCTGTGATACAATGACAGCAGCCATGTTGTTTGTAAACCTTACACAGAGGCAGGCTTATCTGCACCTTCAGCACTCGGACTGTGAAAAAAAAACTAATCCCCCCCCTCCTCCCTCCTCCCCTCTGCCTCTGAAATCAATGGCTAGTAACAGCTCCTCCTCCCCCTGCCCAGACTGAGCTCCCATGAGCCCTTGCTACTGCCAAGGCTCTCTGAAAACCTGTGGGCATGGTTTATTTAGTTTATAGGAAATTAGAGTATTAAAACAAAAACAAAAAAGTATTTGGCTTGAGGAATGCCCTCTAAACAATAGGAAAGGAACACAATTATGCAATGAGTAAAAGTTCACCTCGGATCCACTTTAATTTGGCACATACTCTACTCAAAGAGCGGGGCTATGACAACCTCTTCTTTATAGAGAAAGTCAGACAAAGTGTTACAGAGGGAGCGTAGCGAATTGTTTCGGAGGGACGCTGGTTGCAGGATTGGACAACGTAAGGGGATATCTTTTTTGACCCCTTACAGTCTACAATACAACAAGGTTATCAATGTTATTAAGAAATATTTGCCCATCCTGCATACGGACCCGAAACTCCATATGGTTCTATCTGAGGCGTGTAATTTTTCATCCGACGGGCTCCCACTTTAGGTTCTAGACCAGGCATGGGCAAACTTGGCCCTCCAGCTGTTAAGGAACTACAAGTCCCACAATGCATTGCAGGAGTCTTACAGCCACAGTCATGACTCATAAAGGCAAATGCATTGTGGGACTTGTAGTTCCTTAACAGCTGGAGGGCCAAGTTTGCCCATGCCTGTATCTAGACTGTCACCCAGCCTTTTCCAAAGCTCCACCAAACAGTCCCCTACCTGGTTAACATACAAAGGTCACTTATCTTCTATGGATACGTCCTAGCGTTCAGGTTTTCGTCTAGGAGAGTGGATCTACTGTTTTTACAGATTGCGATGTGATATTACCTGTGAACCAACAAGTGATATGTGTGTATACTGTGTGCCTCTGAGGAAGCGGTCTTTGGCCGTGAAACCCGTGTCAGGCAGTCCTTTGTTTTGATGTGGAGTCCTGTATGTGGTTCTTGTGGTTACCTGTCCGCAATCTAGTAGAAAACTGAATACTGAAGAATAAACGTTGATTGTTCATTTAAAACCCCGTTGTATTGTATATGGACTATATATGACATTGTATGAGTAGTGGAACTATACTATTGTTGTTTTAAGTGATCGTGTACTGCTTTAACATACAAAGGTTCCTACAAGTGTGGCTATAACACATGCAAATATTGCTGTGTCCATAGCCAAACACGTGAAATTCTTTCTACTTCTAAACAGAAAAAGGTTTGATATGCGTCATTATATTAATTGCAATTCTAGTAATGTGGTATATTTAATCACGTGCGAAACTTGCCAACTACAATATGTAGGATGTACGACTCGGCCTTTACGCCAACATATTTCCGAACATTTTAATGGCCTCGGCAGGTGTCTGAGGAACAATGCTTATATCACACAAGTTTCTAGTGTGGCTAAGCATTTCCCATACACCCACCAGGGGGATATGTCACATTTTAGATACCAGGGGATAAAAAGGGTGACTTGTTCACCCAGAGGAGGTGACATTCTTAAGCTTCGTCTACACGAGGTGATCCGGCGGTTCGATTAGCCGCCGGATCGCTTCTTCCGCATCCCCGCGCGTACCCACCGCGTCCCCACTCGCCCGCGCGTGCGTCGGATTTGATCCGCCCTCGTCCCCGCCGGCGCCGCTTATCTTCCGCTCGATTCCCTGACATTGTCCCCTCGTGGGGAACGAGCAGGGAATCGGCGGTGGCGAGATCCGACCTGTCGGATCTTATCAATCGAGCCGCATCAGCGGCTCGATTGATAAGGCACATCGTGGAAACCTCGCTCCGTGTAGACGGGACTTTAGACTGCTCCTTAAACGGGAGGCTTTCTGGATTTGGAAGCTGGGTACCCGGGCCCCAGCAGGACTTAATTCCAGGCTGGATATTAGTTTGACCTATGACATAAGATCCCGATAATCTCTTTTCTTCTCTTTGTTTTCCTTGTCTCTCTCTTTCCCTTTTTTATTATTTTTTTCTCTTTCCTTCCTTCTCAATTTTATGTTTGTGGAAACTGCTTACCCATATTACTGTCTTACAATGATATGGTACTTGTTTGTATACTGTTGTATGGTTTTAAATTTTGTTACTTGGCTATGCCAATTCATATATATATATATATATATATATATATATATATATATATATATATATATATATATATATATATATATATATATATATATATATATATATATATATATATATATATATATATATATATATATATATATATATATATATATATATATATATATATATATATATATGTATATGTATATATATATATATGATATACATTTTGTATGTATTGCTTTAAGACAGGGACCACCCCCACTTGGGGGATGGGCACCTGACTATATATACCTGTAGTATATACCTGTCTGTTAGCTATGATTAAGGAGCTATTTAGAGTTCCGATGTGCGTGAGCCTATACCTGTCTGTCCTGTGATGCATTGAATAAAGAATTGGATGTTTTAACTGCCATCCGGTGTAGCGGGATTTCTCCCTGTGGAACTGATTTTTCAACTGAATGTTATCTGTCAGTTTCTGCACCCTGAAGCAGTAGTGTTCTAGTCACCGTGTTGAAAACCAAGCCAACAGTTTACTGCTTGGTGTAAAAGACTTTCCAGAAATGTCATCAGTTTGTTTCATTGGTTCGGAAGTCTGAGCAGTACATAAAGCCATGGCTTCATGTAGATTATAAGTGGGAAAATCAAACTTCGGAATGCAGTAATCTGTAGTAGAAGTTATACTTTAAGTTCATTGAAAAGCAAGCTTTTACCTTCAAATGATGCTTTGCAAGAGTACTGTGTTATGACATGTCTGTGGGAGATGATTTTGCATTCTTACTTATCGTGCTTGGGCTGAAGTCTTTATTCTTACTTACAAGTTCCATGTAGTGCCCCTCTGTGTAATTAAAGCGGAATATAACCCTGCATTTCAACTTTGCTCTAAAACATTATTTACAGCATATTATATGCAACCAGCATTTCTTTTTTACTAGACCAGCATTGGAAGGGTTAGGCCCCATTCACACTTGCGGTTCGAGTCTGCAAGTGTCCGGGGGCCGCAAAGAGACCATACGGGTCTCTGCGGTGGCCACAAGTTGCCACCAGTTGCGGATCCGGAATGTATCAGTTCCGGCTACAATAAAGTAGCCAGAACTAGATACATTGCAGGGCCAGAAAGGCGTGTAGTCCGGGCCCCCTAAGTGGCATAGGACCGGTGCTGGAAGCATCCGGTCCTATTTCCAGTGTGATGAGAAACATCCGTTTCTCATTGCACAGCATGGCCGCATGTTCGGGTCAGGATCCGGCCCGGGTGCGTGGGCCGGATGACCGGACCCGAAAAATAGCGCATGTTGGAAAAGTGTCCGGAGTCCGGATCCGATCCGGCTCCGTTCTGTACGGAACGTACGCATGTGAATGTCCGCATAGACTTTGCATTGCTATGCGGAACGTACGTTCCGTTTGTACAGTATACGGTCCGGATCCGATCAGGTGGATCCTGACAGCAAACGCTAATGTGAACCAGGCTTTACACACAGTTTTAAAGTTCTGTGGAGAGAGCTGCTCCTGGCAGCCGAAGTTTAAATCGATACATTTCAGTAAACAAAATGTAGCTAGTGGTGAATGTTACACACTCTTTGGCTGTCCAGCTCCTGCTCAGTCAGAGAGAGTGAGTCACATTTCAGTTGTTACATTTTGTTTTGCTAAAATGTATCTATGTAAGCCTCGGATGCGGCAGCAGTTCTCTCCAGGAACTTTAAAGCTGTGTGTTTAACCCTTCCAATGCTGGTCTAGTAAAAAAAAAATGCTGGTTGCATATAATATGCTGTAAATAATGTTTTAGAGCAAAGTTGAAATGCAGGGTTATATTCCGCTTTAAAATGCCCTCACTGGTGTTTTGTGGTTGCCCAGTAATTAGTACGTAATGTTTTCCACTCACAGTTATGCACTTGATAGCAATAGCCTAACCTTGACTGCTAGAGTAGGCTTCGCACATATTTTTGTATGAGGCTTTGTATTGTGAGGTTTGCTTGTTTGTTTCTGTATTATTTACTTAAGGTATGTGGCCACAGTGAGCAAATCTTTATAAGCTGTTATTGCTCAGCTTGTATCTGTTCTGACGGCTCTGTTACTGTAGTGTGAATGATAGGAAGCAGTCTGTTTAATCAGTGTAGCTGCATTGCCAGGAAGAGCAGATACGTGAAAATGCTTAAAGGGACACTTAAGTCAAACAAAAAAAATGAGTTTTACTCACCTAGGGCTTCCAATAGCCCCCTGCAGCTGTCCGGTGCCCTCGCCGTCTCCCTCCGATCCTCCTGGCCCCGCCGGCAGCCACGTCCTGTTTCGGTGACAGGAGCTGACAGGCTGGGGATGCGAGTGATTCTTCGCGTTCCCAGACACATTAGCACCCTCTATGCTGCTATATGGTATAGGATATATGCTATAGCAGCATAGATGTCGCTATTGTGGCCAGGAACGCGAAGAATCACTCACGTCCCCAGCCTGTCAGCTCCTGTCACCGAAACAGGAAGTGGCTGCCGGCGGGGCCAGGAGGATCGGAGGGAGACGGCCAGGGCACCGGACAGCTGCAGGGGGCTATTGGAAGCCCTAGGTGAGTAAAACTCATTTTTTTTTTTGTTTGACTTAAGTGTCCCTTTGGGCAGGGCGTAAACCTAAAAAAAATTGGGAAAGGATTGAGAAAATAGTATTAGTAAATTTACCGATATACTTCTTAATTGACTTAGCAAAATATCTGCAATAATTGCCTAAGACCTAACCTCCCCCTACTCTCTCACAGAACCCTCCCCTGGTGGTGCCTAACACCCCAACCCCCCTGGGGCGCCTAACTTTAACCTTACCCCCCCTCTAAGTGGGCAACTCACTTTAATACCTCTGAAGCCTCCCCCGCAACTAAGATGGTTGGCTGCTAGCCGCAGTTTGCATAGCGGGGGCCCTGGCGTCCGATATTTAGCTGCCACACATTTTTGTCTCACCATTTTAGCTGATCCACAGGAGAATGCTTACATCACTTCAGAAACGCATTGGTTCTCAATATATTCTCAAAAGGAATATTGTTGTCAATGTTGCATATTACTTGAACTTGCATTTTATTGCAAAAAGATTAAACTGAAGTTTAGACTTTAAAGTGTGTATATTATAATTTCAAATGGGTTTGTGATAAGGCAGTTTTCCCAATTATGCCTGTGATTTCTTCCAACATTTTTTTTCATATATTTTCGATTTGCGTTTTGTAGTTTTCCAGTTGCTAATCTCCTTTTATTTGTGGGTTTTGTGTTTTTTTTTTTTTTTTTTTTTTTTTTTTTTTAATGCGAGTTTTCAGAATGCAAATTTTTCATGCATACCAAGTAAGTTAAAGTGGATCCGAAATGTACTTTTACTCATTGCATAATTGTGTTCCTTTCCTATTGTTTATAGGGCATTCCTCAAGCCAAATACTTTTTTGTTTTAATATTCTTATTCCCTATAACCTAAACAAGCCTCGCCCACAGCTTTTCAGAGAGCCTTGGCATTTTCAGACAGTAGCAAGGGCTCATGGGAGCTCAGTCTGGGAAGGAGGAGGGGGAGGTATTACTAGCCAGAGATTTCAGAGGCAGAGGGGAAGAGGGAGGAGGAGGGCGGATTCGTTTTTTTTTTCACAGGCTGAGTGCTCAAGATGCAGATAAGCTTGCCTCTGTGTAATGTTTACAAACAACATGGCTGCTGTCATTGTATCACAGGAAGAAATAATCATATTCTATTGAAGCTGATTGCAGCTAGATTTGCTATGTAAACTATCTAAACTTTAGATAAGATATATATAGACAAGGTACTTGTTAGTTTTTCATCTCGGATCCACTTTAAATTACATGACAATCTAACTTCAAATTTGCACTTTATAGAGAATTTATGTGTGCATCAAACCAAGTAACACCTGACAAATCTGGCTTTGCAAATTTGGCCTGATTGGCTACTCACGAGACATAGCTCATGCAAATATGCATTTGCTTTCGCATGCCAACGTTTGCAGGGTTAAAACCAATACCGCAGAGCGGTTGCCCTGCGGAATTAGATCATGCTACATTAGCACTATCCAGGAGCGCCACGGGGAGGCTTCCCAATGCCCCCATACAACTGGGGTGCCGTGGGGGGCCCAAGCTCTCTCACTGCCTGGAGACCACAGCGGCATCCTGGAGGGGGAGGCTGGGAGGTGCAGGCAACCCCCCCAAGCGTGGCCAGCGCCGGGAAGAGCCGCCCGCACCTGCCTCCCAAAATTTAAAAACAGGCACTTGCCTTAAATTTGCATGTGTTTTTCTCATTGCAAATGTGAAATTTTGACATTAGCGTTAGCTTGCATTGATATGTGAATGACCTGTCCATTGGGGGTGGGGCAGGGGAGCATATGTGGCGGGCAAAAAAAAATTCTCTGCAGAAAATTTGCATTTGAAAAATTGCAGAACACATGTCAAGTGCGACCCCATTAACTTGCTTTAGATGTGCAGCTGACTGCAAATCACATGTGAATTCTTCTGTGTATGTGTGAAAGTGGCCTAAAGCCTGGCAGATTCTCATCTGACATGCCCTCTCCGATCGACATCTGATCAGTAGGATCCATTACTGCCAAATAGTGCACAACAATTTTTCATAGATTTTTCACAGATTTCATCTGTTGACCACCACCTGTTGACCACTGTCCTTTAATTTTGTCCAGAGATTGATTGAAGTTATGATTGAGCAGGATGTTGGGGCATCAATTCTTGGCAGATTCGATCAGAGGCTGAATTTGCTAATGAGAATTGCATGGGGTATGGGCACCTTAAAGTAAATCATGAGACACAGCAATCAAAAGGATTTATAGTTACCTGGGCCTTCTTCCTGCCCCCTGTAGGCCATGGGCTCCCTCAATGTCTATCTAGTCTCCTCTCAGCCCCGGTAGTTGCACACTACTGTGCATGCATAGCCCTAGCGGCGTGCCTCCTTGCTTGCACTCCTGTGGTCAGTAGCATTCTGTGCCTGCACAGTTAAGGCTTGTAATTGTGCAGGTGCAGAATGCTCCTGACCATGGGAGTGTGACCAAGGAGGTGCGCAGTAGTCCTTGACTTGCTCAAACTTGGACATTACTGGGGCTGCCAGCGGCACAATGGATGGGACCAGCTGGACATCAAGGGAGCCCATGGGACTACAGGGGGCCGGAGGAATCCCCAGGTATGTATAAATCCCTTTGATTGCAACTTCTCTGGTACACTTTAAGGCAAAACAAACTTCATATTGCTTGGAAGTGAGCTTATCTGTTAATCTAAAGCCTAATACACACATGGAGGAAATCATTCTAAACAATGTGTCATTCTCCATTCATTGTGATGTCTTCCAAAAATGAGACACAAGTGACAGCTTATAGGGCTGTTCTCACTTGGGCGATTAAGGGGTGATTCCCACTAATTGCCAAAGCGCTAGCGCTTTTTTAAACGCCAGTGCAATATTAATCTATGGCAGTGTTCTCACTGCCGCGATTGCCGCCGATCACGGGTGTTTCGCGATTAGCGGCGATCGCAAAACGTGTTGCCTGCAGCATTTTGCTGCGATTCTGGAGCGATCGCGATACAGTGCTTATAAAAGCGCTGATCGCGATTGCTCTGAATCGTGAGTGTATAGGGATTTTACCGCGCTAAAAATCACCTTCACAAAACGGTAGCGCTAAGCGCTACCATTTTACGCTTTTAAGTGTGAATGGGCCCAAAAAGATCCGCAACGATGCTGGGGCAAACGTCATGATCACTTTGGCAGATCATTCAGTCAGCAGTGTGTACATAGCTATGAATGATTATTAAATGAGGTGTCCATGCACACTATGGCACCTTGCCTAGATCTAGCATCATTTAACGATCCTACCATATGGCATTTCATTTGCAGTCTTCTACTGTTTAAATTACATTGCCAGGATATAATCCGTGATAGTGGAACAATCATTCATCAGTTTTTATTTTGCTGTGTACGTAGCTTTAGACATGCAGAAAAGCATTTGGCAGATTTCAGCATTTTTCACCTCCGCAGGTGACAAGGAGGTGCTGTAGTAGCGACCCTGGAAGCAACCTATTGCTTCCAGATCAGCTCAAACGACGAGAAAAAAATCAGCGTTTGCAGAAACGATGTTACTGGCGCTGCCCATTTGAATGATCAATGCTTAACGATGAGTACTGCAGCTGCCAGTGAAGGTGTCTGTGTAATCTACACTTGATCTAACAATGACATCATTACTAATGGTGCAATTACCAGTCTCTGTGTCAGAGGGTGGAATCAGCCTTGCAGATTTACCTCACAGATAAGTCTATCAGCTGAATACTTTTCCCATCAAGCCGAGTTCTGTCTCCCAGAGAGGCAGCCTATGGGCAGAGCACATGACATGGAGATACACATATAATTGGAGGCATATGATGAACGTAGAGGGTCATTGTAATGGGAGCGTATGTAATGAGGGCACCAGAGATATCCCTAAGCATTCTGATCATTGTGTCCCACACAAGATGCTTGTTTGAATTTTTATTTCAAACTGTGTTTGTTGGGGCTGTATAAATCTTTTGCTGCGGCTGTTTTACTTTGTACTGTTAAGCTCTGTTGTGCATTTTTCACTTTTTAAAATTCTATAAATGTCTTACAGCTTGTTGCCATGAGAAACCTTTTTCCTCAGTCCTAATTCCTTTCACTGTTATCACACAGCATTAGTAACTGATCCTGTGTTATACTATATCAGTGGTGGAAAGAACATTCCCACTGTAAAATATGTCACATAGTTCATATAGTGTGTACAAGAACTGGAGTGAAGGTCATAAAATCTGCATTAAAGTGAAAGCAAGCGAGTGCTGGTGCAGCCAGGGTGTCTCTAGTGCTTGTACAGGCAGGACAGGTTTAGTGGCAGGTTGTCAGGGCTGGAATCGAGATTTGGTTTTAAACGACCTATTCTGTACTGAAATACCAGAGAATAGAAAAATGTGGATGTCTTCTTGTTCTGGCCATCCATGCTTTGACACGTGCCTTTTTGTTATTTTATCTGAGCACACAGCCTGAAAGCTTACTCCTCTAAGTTAGCCAATAAATGGTATCATCCTGATTCAATACGTCTTACATTTAAGAATGATGGCTAATGCTGGGTAAACACGACGTCCGATTTTCCACCTGATAGTTTTCTCAGCTTGATTCTGCACTTGATTCTCTTATCTTCCGCTCGTTTTTCTTATCTTTTTTCCCATTCACTTCTAGCTGAAAATGAACCAAAAAACGATTGGGAGAAATATCGGACATGTCTGAAATGATCTATCGAACCCATCTATCAGGGGTAAAAATGTATGGTGTATTCACAGCATAACACAGTACAATACTTTTGTGAAGGAGCACTCAGTGTGGATACTGGTCTCATGACAAATCTCAAGGATAGAGTTTCATTTTACCACATATAGTATTTTTAGAACAAGAAGTGTGGGGGAATTTCTTCCACAATCCACAAAGAGTTGTGAAATCCTTATAGGGCCTAACTGAACTCTTTGAACCTAAATTCTCTAAAGCAGTGCTGTGCAAAACTTTGTGGATGTGAAGATAAAACATTTTAAGGGGCAGCAGCCGGGGGTGACGGATCAGTGTCTCATGAGGCTAATTCATGCTCAGGAATCGAAGGGCAGTGTATGGGCAGCCAACAGATCTCTCTCTGAACAGATTCAATTATAGAAGGATCTGTCTCTTGGTTGAATCTGCCCGTCATTGCTAGATGTATGGACACCTTTAGTTTCAATCAGTTTTATTAAACTTTGCAAAAGATACATAAACAGCCCCAATTGGAGCATGCAAAATTGAGATATCAATACGTTCAAGTTAACCGTACACATACTTCAACAGTGAACAACTAAACCCACAATTTCATAGGAAATCCACGATGGTGTCATAACTTCAAGAATTTAGCTCATGATAATCCCCAATTAAATAGGGACCGAGATTATGGAATATTCCCAGCTTCTTGTGGATTCAGTCATAATCTAGACAAACGGCAGAACGAAGCTCTTATTCAAAACAGTGTTTTATCTTATATATCTTATTATTGCTATATAGTGGTGGACAGATCAGCAACCTAAGCCAGGAAAAACCTGGCTGTTACCCTTTCTGTGCCACCAATTAAATGTCAATGTATCATTGAGATCAGGAAGGTCGACCACAGACAATGGGGTTACTTATCGCTTAGATCATACAGGAAAAAACAAGTGGAGAAATGCCAAAGGGATTTGGGTACTTTACAGGGTGGTGGGGATATGAGCCTGTTTTGCATTAGTGGACTGATCCCAAAAGTAGAGGGGATCTTCCGCTACATACCTGTACTAGCTAAAATAGACCATATAATGGAGATCTAAGTTATCAGCATATTAAATCCACGGGTCCCAAGTTTTTTGAAATTGGTCCAGCTTATCCGTAGAGATGGCCACCATTCTCTCATATATCATTAATTGATGTATTTTATTAATAAGGGGTCTAATTATTAGAGTAGAGGACTTCCAGTTAGCAGCTAGGTATGATTTTGCTCCCATTACTATAAATTGAACCAGCTTGTGGGCCTGGTTAGTGAAATGAAGAGGTTTATGTCCCAAGAGGAAAATTGCTGGATCTAGCACTAATGTAAGAGAAGTAACTTTAGTAATCAATGCGTTAACCTTATTCCAAAAAGCAGATACTAAGGGACATGTCCACCACATATGAGAGAATGTACCAACTCCTCCACATCCCCTAAAGCATAATGACGAAAAACTTGGGGTAGCCTTGTGTAATCTAGAGGGTGTTAGGTAAGCTTTATGGAAGATTTTTACATTGGTTTCTATTAGGGAATAATATAGACTTCCTTTAGTGAGGGTGATGAAACATTCCCCCCATTCTTCCTGGTCCAGGGAGACCTGATACTCAGTCCAAAATTTAATTTTTTCTATCCCTGAGGAGCTATTTTCAATAATGGTGGCATAGATCTGAGAGATTAACCCTCCTTCCAAGGGTGTTCCTGTAACCCAGTTTTCAAAAAAGGTACAGTGACTAGTATAACCTCTGGGCACTATTGTGTGAAAAAAATGCAAAATTTGAGTTATCTGAAAGGAGTATTTTGAAGAAAGTTCAAATTTCTCAAGAACCTCCCGACAGGTAAGTAGTCTACCACCTGACCAAAAAACCGCCAAATTAGTCATTTTTTTATGAGAAGCCCAGGAGAAATCTTGCAAGTAACCCGGGGGGGGGGGGGGGGGGAGTCTGGATTGCCTATTATAGAGGTTAGAGATGAGGGACAGGAAGAGAGCTTCAGGCGCTGCCTAGTCCCCTTCCATAATTGCAGTGTTAGGCGAGTTGAGGGTAAGGAAAGTTTAGAAAGGGAATTCCCTGGTAGCGAGGACCAGGTTAGTGCGTGTAGACTATAAGGGCCACATTGAGAAGCTTCTAAGTCTACCCACAATGGGGCTCTCTGACCAGCATAAATGGGCGCAATCTGGGCTAGTTGGGCAGCCTTGTAGTATCCATATAGATTTGGTAGTGAGAGGCCTCCCCTCGCCCTAGGCTGATACATATTAGCCCGTAGAACTCAAGGTCTTTTACAAGCCCAAACAAAATCAAAGATATCTAATTGGAGTCTATGGAGATCGGATTTTTTGACCAGGCAGGGAAGGGTTCTGAACAGGTACAGTAATTTTGGAAGTAAGGTCATACGAACCGAATTTATTCTCCCCAGCCAAGAAATCGAGTATTGATGCCATGTCTTCAAGAGACCCCTCAAATTAGAAATCATTACACCATAATTATATTTATATAGATCAGGATAATGATTGGTAATTTTAACTCCCAAATATTTTATATAGTGTTCACAATATTGTAGCTTAAACTGATTAGCGATAGATCTGGCCTGAGCTTTAGTATAATTGCAAGAGAGCAGCTCGGATTTATTTAAATTCAGACACAGACCAGAAACACTCCCAAATCTATTCATGAGATTGAAGAGAGATGGGAGAGAAGTCTGGGGATCAGTAATTGTAAGAGCTAGATCATCTGCAAAAAAGGCAGATTTATATTCCCTATTTCCACAAAATACCCCTTGACCTCAGACGTATTTCGGATCAGCATAGCAAGAGGTTCTATTGCTAAGGCAGCCCTGCCTAGTTCCTCTTGATATATTGATCGGAAGTTTAGATGGGGAGGTTACTTTTAGAGTTGCAGAGGGGGAATGTATGGACACCTTTAAAGAATCAGAATCAAGTTTAATGGCCAAGTACAGGGGTTTGTACCTGGAATTATTTTTAGCACATACAAGCTCAAGTAGTACACAAGACAAGATATACAGTAATGTAGGCTAACAGATAGGCAATAGTAGTACCGAAAGACAATAGAGTACTTAGTAGGTCAAGACCACGTAAGGAGATGTAACGTCGGCGAGTGACTACCCAGGTGTGAGCGCTGGAGCAAGGGAGTGTGGTTGGGAGGGACGGTTGAGGAGATCAATGGCTTGGGAGAAGAAAGTGTTCCTGTGTCTTGTTGTCCTGGTGGGTAAGGACCTGTAGCGGCGACCTAAGGGGAGAAGATTGAAGTAGCAGTTGCCAGGGTGAGTGGGGTCTCTTGCTATCCTAGCGGCCCTTGAGCGCAGTCTAGAGCAGTAGAGGAGGTTGAGTGGTGGGAGGGGAGTACCGATGATCCTTTCCGCAGACTTAATAACCCTTTGTAATCTGTACCTGACGTTCGCAGAGGCCCCTGCATACCATACGATGATGGAAGAGCAAAGTATTGACTCAATGGCAGCAGAGTAGAAGCAGCTCATAAGATCTTGCGACATTCCAAACTTTTTCAGCTGACGTAGGAAAAACAGTCTTTGTTGGGCCGCCTTCTGGATAGTTGTGGCATTTTCCTCCCACCTTAGGTCACTGGATATGGTGGTGCCTAGGAAACGTGCGTGCGGGACCCTGGCAACCTCCATGCCTTCGATGAGGACTGGAGGGAGTGCGGGGTGGCCTTTTCTGAAGTCGATGATCAGTTCTGCGGTTTTAGCTGTGTTCAGAACCAGCTTGTTTGCCTTGCACCAGTTGCAGATATTCTCAATTTGTTGGCGATAGGCTCGTTCGTCACTCCCGTCTATAAGGCCAAGGATGGTGGTGTCGTCCGCAAACTTGATGACCTGGACCGAGTTGTTTGTTGAGGTGCTGAAGTTTGTGTACAGCGAGAATAGCATAGGGGACAGGACACAACCCTGGGGGGCACCCGTATTGGTGACTCGTATCTGCGAGGAGAAGGTGCCAAGTTTGACTGCCTGAGTCCTGTTTTTTAGAAAGTCCTTCAGCCAGCCACAGAGGCTGGGATGCACATTGAGGAGGGCTAGCCTGTCACAGAGGATGTCAGGATACCCGAAGTGACATGATGAGATAGACATGTATGTACAGTGCCTAGCACACAAATAACTATGCTGTGCTCCTTTTTTTTCTTTCTTTGCCTGAAAGAGTTAAATATCCGGTATGTAAGTGGATGACTCAGTCCTTACTCAGACAGGAAGTGACTACATTGTGACCCTCACTGATAAGAAATTCCATTTTCTATCTCTTTCTTGCTCTCAGGCGCCATTTTCTGCTAGGAAAGTGTTTTATAGTTGAAATGTCTTATCAGTGAAGGTCACACTGCGGGGACCTTGGTGGTAAGCATTGTTTATCTCCTTCTTTTCTCCCTATACTTTTTCACTCCGTTCAACAGGCGCTTATCCCAGCAGTCTTTTGAATAATATTGTACTGTATATTGATGGGAAGTTAGGATAGTGAGTTTTTGATAGGTGCACTGCGTGTACACTTGTATCAATGATTTATCAAACACCGTTGTCCCCTTCACTTGATAATTCATATTTCTTCTGTGTGATATTTCTATGACCATTATTGCATGTGTCATTTTTTGGTATCTTACCACACCCCTTGTCATGTTCTATTTGTTTTTAGAAGGGATATGACCCTGATAAAATTGCTTATACTACATGGACTTTATTTGTCATGAGTATTGATTATTGCTATATGGATGGCTTTTCGTTGTTTTGTGCAGTTTGTTTCAAATCATCCATGGCACTATTTAACAGTATTGTTTGGCTCAGTTTTGTTATTTGGATTTAGATCTGGACTTTGACTGGGCCATTCTAACACATGGATATCTTTTGTTTTAAATCATTCCATTCCATTGTTGCCCTGGCTGTATGTTTAGGGTCGTCCTGCTGGAAGGTGAACCTCTGCCCCAGTCTCAAGTCTTTTGCAGACTCCAAGAGGTTTTCTTCCAAAATTGCCTTGTATTTGGCTCCATCCATCTTCCCATCAATTCTGACCAGCTTCCCTGTCCCTGCTGAAGAGATGCACCCCCAGAGCATGATGCTGCCACCACCATATTTGACAGTGGGGATGGTGTGTTCAGAGTGATGTGCAGTGTTAGTTTTCCGCCACACATAGCGTTTTGCACTTTGGCCAAAAAGTTCCATTTTAGTCTCATCTGACCAGAGCACCTTCTTCCACATGTTTGCTGTGTCCCCCACATGGCTTGTGGCAAACTGCAAACGGGACTTCTTATGCTTTTCTGTTAACAATGGCTTTCTTCTTGCTACACTTCCATAAAGGCCAATGTTGTGCAGTGCACGACTAATAGTTGTCCTATGGACAGATTACCCCACCTGAGCTGTAGATCTCTGCAGCTCATCCAGAGTCACCATCGGCCTCTTGACTGCATTTCTGATCAGCGCTCTCCTTCGGCCTGTAAGTTTAGGTGGACAGCCTTGTCTTGGTAGGTTTACAGTTGTGCCATACTCCTTCCATTTCTGAATGATCACTTGAACAGTGCTCTGTGGGATGTTCAAGGCTTTGAAAATCTTTTTGCAGCCAAAGCCTGCTTTACATTTCTCAAAAACCTTATCCCTGACCTGTCTGGTGTGTTCTTTCGACTTCATGGTGTTGTTGCTCCCAATATTCTCTTAGACAACCTCTGAGGCCCTCACAGAGCAGCTGTATTTGTACTGACATTAGATTACACACAGGTGCACGCTATTTAGTAATTAGCACTCATCAGGCAATGTCTATAGGCAACTGACTGCACTTAGACCAAAGGGGGCTGAATAATTACGCACACCCCACTTTGCAGTTATTTATTTGTAAGAAATGTTTAGAATCATGTATGATTTTCGTTCTACTTCTCACGTGTACACCACTTTGTATTGGTCTTTCTCGTGGAATTCCAATAAAATTGATTCATGTTTGTGGCAGTAATATGACAAAATGTGGAAAACTTCAAGGGTGCCGAATACTTTTGCAAACCACTGTACTGAAGTCTTACTTAGCTTGTTTAAATTTTAAACATCTCCTGACACATCTCAGAACAGAAGTCAGACAGCAGAGCTCAATCAATGCGTTTCCAAACACCTTTATGGATGTGTACAAAATGGTGGTTTGATAGTAATGCTGTATTGTTTCTACTAAAGTGGCATTGCTGCTGCTTACTTGCCTCTCGTCCTCTTGCTTTAAATACAGAAAGCAGAGGTTTAATTCCGAACCTTATCACTGATTTGATCTGATTACCTGCAGCATGTAAATGAGAGATGCTGAATGGAAAACTAGAACAGTGAAGAAAAAGCTAAAGCCTCCAGCTGCTCTTAGACAGGGCTGTGAGTGGAGACATTATGTCAGTGTTTGTGTCATAGGTAGAATATATTGTTACAGATAGTGTAGGGTTTCAGGTCAGTATTCTCTGACTTAAATATAAGCACATTAGCAAGCTTAGCTAAAGCCCTAGTTCACCATACTGGGATTTTCTAGGTTTGTCAGGGTTAGTAGGGGACTGTGCCATAACTTTTGCTGCAGCTGTTACAGTGCAAGTCCCTTTGGAAAAGTCAGTCACATGACCCAGACTTTACGCACAGTCTATTGTGTCCTATATGGTTTTCGCCAGCACAGAGTCACTACCAGATTCCACCCAACCCCTATCTCTACTCCTTTCTTTAGAGCACAAGGGGGTGGTGGACAGGTGGACAGGTCAGACTTGTTGTTTTCTTGGGCAATCCACATCTGACAATGGCATAGGAAGACTGCCTAGCAAACCCAACCAGGTTATAAAAAAAATAGATGATGAAAATGGTTAATTTCAGTTAATGAGTCTAGGAATTGCAACCTTAAGTCCTGTACACATTGGAAGATAATGGTTTGAAATAATGTAAGCACAGGTTACATAGTTACATAGTTATTTTGGTTGAAAAAAGACATACGTCCATCGAGTTCAACCAGTATAAAGTACAACACCAGCCTGCTCCCTCACATATCCCTGTTGATCCAGAGGAAGGCGAAAAAACCCTTACAAGGCATGGTCCAATTAGCCCCTAAAGGGAAAAATTCCTTGTGTCAAGTGATGTGTTATGAAATGACAGCAGAAGACTGCAACTAAATGCTAATACTGCCAAATGCCATACTATTATAAACTGATATGATCAAGAAAATCTGAAGCTAAAAATAAAATTGTTTTACCTATGAAGAGGGTAGGCTCTGAATACCATAGAGCATTCCCAGTGCTCGTTGTGTCCTGTTGTTCTTGCACTGTCCCCGGTGGAAGCTATCCATTCTTCTTGGTCTTTGGCGGTACTTTTGAAGATGAAGGTATCTGCACTGCGCACATGATAGCCTTGACCTGCGTGTGCTCAGTACTGATACCCTCGTCTTCAAATGAACTCAGGTATGTGAGTACTTCTGAAGGCTGCACGAGCATTGCAAAAGAGCTATTTTTCCATCTTCAGATGTCCTTTAAATGCTGCAGGATGTGACATTGTGGAAACAGACCTATAGGGGAAAGTGCCCAAGATTTTGCAGACACATCGCTTAAAAGTCTAACGAGCTCTGCACGGCTGCTGTTGAACTATTATGTGCAAAAGTGATCCATCAGGTTGCCAGTTCAAAATGCCCAAGCATTATAGGTTATCTTACCTGTTGTTAGGTTTCCTTAAAGGGAAACAGAGATGGGGGATTACAAAAAATGTATACATAACCTGGGGCTTCCTCCAGCCCCCTTCAGGTGGTACGCTCCTTCGTCATCCTACCTGGACGCTTGGATCCTCCGCTAGCTGCCCCGGTTATTCCTCCAGTCGGGGTGTACTGCGCATGCCTGCCCACGATGGGACTGCACATGCACTGACTGGCCCTGGCTGGAAGTTTGACCAGGCTGGCTAGCGGTGGATTGAGGCAGCCTGGGAAGGATGGTAGGGAACAAACAGCATGAAGGGGGCTTGAGGAAGCCCCAAGTATGTATACATTTTTTTTTTTTGTTTGTTATTTTAGTGCCCCGTCTCGGGTACTCTTTAAAGTGAGCAGAAACTCTATTTATGATGAATTTAAAAAAATTGGAACCCTCACAATACAATGTCACCTTTTCCTCTTGTTTCCGAAGCCTGTCACCATGGAAAATACTTTCATTTATTTATATTCATCATGTGTAAGCATCCATCTTGAGCTTGCTTCTACATAAAAAGCACAGTTGCTCCACAAATACAGAAAAATTGCAAATCTACTTCATTCTACTCTGCTCTGATCACTAAGGGACTGCAGGTTCAAATGGGTCCATACTCCTGAATGTACAATTTGGCGGGGAAATGCTTTACAGTTTATACATTTTCAGTGTTTCTTCCTGCTTTATGCTTTTGTTTGTGCTTATGATTTTCAAATAATACTTTAATGATGGGGGTTTATCAGTCATTTCCAACTCTTAATTTTCTCTGTGTATGCAGCTTATGCTGGTACACACGATGCAATTTCCCATCAGATTAACTGATAATCTGACAGGAAGTTGCATCATGCGTACATGTCCTAACTGCTCCCAGTCGATAGTGGGGTCGATTTTTTTTTTTTTTGATGATGCCTTCCCAAATTCGATCCTGTTATCAATAAGGAGCCGATCGGACATGATGGAAATCAGATTGATCCCGTTGATCGGATGGGAAGTGGTATCGTATGTACCCAAAATTAAAGGGACTCTTAAGCCAGGAATAAAAAAAACAGTTTTACTTTACTTGGGGCTTCTACCAGCTCCCTCCAGCCATCCTGTGCATTCGCAGTCACTCACGGAGCTTCCAGTCCTCTACCGCCAGCTAGTTTAGTTTTTGTGTAAAGGCCCAACAGGCTTGGCCACATGTATTTTTCTTTGCGTTCCCGTCCGCAATAGCGTCCTGCGCCTGTGCGGGATGCTATTGAGGACGGGAACATGAAGGATACATGTGGCCAGGCCTGCGCAGGCGCAGAAAGACCACCTACTCCCTGTCAGGGCTTGTCAGCAAAAACAAAACTTGCGGGGACCAGAGGATCTGCGAGTGACTGCGAGGACACGGGACGGCTGCAGGGGGCTAGTAGAAGCCCCAGGCAACTAAAGATTTTTTTTTTTTTTTTTTTTTTTTACTCCTGGCTTATGTGTCCCTTTGAGGGTAAATGCAGTATGTGATCAAAGCACTAATTGGCAGCATAATAAAGCTGGTTTATAACTATGGCAATCTAAATAGGTTGTTCTGATAAGCAAAATATTTCTGTTTTAAAGAGACACTGAAGCGAAAAAAAAAATATGATATAGTGAATTGGTTGTGTACTATGAATAATTACTAGAAGATTAGCAGCAAAGAAAATATTCTCATACTTTTATTTTCAGGTATATAGTGTTTTTTCTAACATTGCATCATTCTATAATATGTGCAGATTACACAACACTCGGCATTCAAAATGAGTCTTTCAGAGCAGTCTGTGAAGTAATGACCTCTCCTCTGCCAGAGGAAAAGTAAACAGTTATCTTACAGTTGAGATAATAAAAGTCAGATAACAGCCCTCTCCAGGACTAGTCGGAGAGCTTAATGGCTTGTTTGCATAGAGATAACAACTGGAGTTTCTCAACTCTTCCTGTACTGGAAACAATTAGACTGATGTATCTGATCTTAATGTTTTATTTCTTAGCTGTACTACACATACAAATCATAATATCATAATTTTTTTTCGCTTCAGTGTCTCTTTAAGAAAGCAAACTTTTGTTTTCTGATAAACAACAAACTAGTATCAAACGCGGGCCATTTCTTTATAAATAGGCCTCTGTGTATTTGCATCACAAGGTCTTCCTATTTTCCCTTTCAGCAAGCTGGAAGGCATTGCGCATGTGTCTCATATGTTGACAACTCGCACAAATGATTCTGGCGAGGTAAATGAAAGGATTTGCTCCTTTTCTAAGGACAAGCATTGTGCCTGCCTGGCATAGTAGCTTTCTTCACCTGACACTTATTTTAATATTGTTTCTTTTTAATTATTTTGAAATGGCCCTTTGTTCTTTGTGTTTGCGAGCTGCGTCGTGAGCTGGGGCCTTGCAGGGAAAGTAGGTAACTGGGCCAGCAGGTTACTAGGGCAATAGAGAAGGAGCGAGTTCATTGACTTGCTCTGCTGTCTCTTACAGCGCGTGCCAGATTAATCCCTTCAGGTCTGTTTACACAGCGTGCTATTTCAGTGACGTTCTCATAAGAGTGAGAGAAACCCTTCTTCACACAAGACGTCCTATTTCTGTGCAGTCTGTTGCTTTAATCCTAAACATGCCGTACTTGATCTGTTTCTAAATTTAAGATGGTTTAAAGACCTTGTGTCTGGAGGATGAACAGTGTACTGACAGTCTCCTTGCAGGATGATATAGTGTGTGTTCTAAGAAAAGACAACAAATGCTTGTGTTTCCTTCATGTGACCCGGGCAGCATCAGGCTCTACTCTTGGTTAGCATTTCTACTCACCAGGTTGGTGACCTGTCCTTCCTTCTCTACTACCCTGATCTAGCTCCTCTGCATTCGCATCTACACCACTACGGTTGCTGTCAGCATTCATCCTTGCACATCTTTGTTGTTTGCCATTTTGATGACACTACAGATAGAATCTGCTGTGGAGTTTCTTCCTATGTTGCCAAATCAGTCCTCTGTGTTATTATTGATTCCAATAGCGTCATCCCAACTAGCTTCTGTCAGCGGTCACCTCTCCCAGCTCTTTGCACGTCACTCCCCCACCCCCCTCCTCCGATAACACAACACGGCTGTCAGGTCTGCCAGTCCCCTGACTCCCTGTCTTCCCCTTATTTATAAGGGCCATTCACACTTACAACCACAAATCGCTAGCGATTAGCGCAGCGTTTTTTTGTTTTTTTTTTTACCCGATAAACGCGTATGTTTCCATGTACGTTCTCATGATTTTTTTTGAGCGATATAGATTAGCGTTTCCTAACACTATAATCACGATAGTTTAAAAACGGCAAGAAAGCGCTGCAAACACCACTTTCACCTTTGCCATGCATCGCCGGTGATCGCGGCAGTGAGATCACTGCATATACTTTTATTTGCACTAGCGATCACCGACGTTTCAGCGATTAGTATGGGCGATTGAATGGGCCCTTCCACAAAGTGCTTCTTTGCGATTTGGATGTCTTACTGACATATACAGGAAGGGAAATAATTGTGTTGGTCCCTTAAAGGACACCTACAGTGAGAGGAATATGGAGGCTGCCATATTGGTTTCCTTTTAAACAATACCAGTTGCCTGGTGTTCCTGCTGATCTTTTATCCAGCAGTAGCGTCCTAATAACCCACCTGAAACAAGCATGCAGCAAATCAAACATCTGACCTGCATGCTTGTTCAGGGTCTATGACTTAAAGTAGTAGAGGCAGAAGATCAGAAGGAAAACCAGGGAATCTGCATTGTTTAAAAAGAAATAAATATGGCATCCTCCATATCCCCCTCTTTTCTGGTGTCGTTAATGTCTCCTGAATCAAGAATGAGCAGATTATATCATAAATGGTCACCCTTTCCAGCTTGTCCGCAGTGATGTACAGTAACAACGTTTTAGTACTTTTGCACTTACGGTACTTTCTGAAAAGACACTTTGTTTATAAAACCTCTTCTGTAGAAAAACTCATGGGGGAAAGTTGATTAGGTCCAATCTGCTTTTCTTAAAGGGAGCCTAAAGTGAGAGACCTGTGGAGGCTGCCATAATTTATTTTCTTTTAAATAATACCAGTTGTCTAGCAGTCCTGCTGATTCTCTGTCTCTGATTTTTCCAAACGACCGGTCGTTTGGACGTCAAATCAGGCGTGTGTACGGTTGGTCGTTCAGCTGAGAAGACTGGTTTTCAACAATCTGCTTGGCGGATCGTTCAAATCCAGTTTTATCAGCTGAACGATCGATTTGACGACCGGCCGTTTGGAAAAGTCCGACGTGTGTACAAGCCTTAATACATTTAGCCATAGACCCTGAACAAACATGCAGACCAGAGGTTTTTGACAAACCTCTGACAGGATTAGCTTGATTCAGGTGTTATTCAGGCACTACTGATGCAGGCTAGCCAGGAAACTTATTGTGCAAAAGGAAACAAATAAGGCAGCCTCCATATACCTCCCGCTATTTCCTTTAACCAGAAAGTGGCCATGTATCACAAGATTGGTGCTCAAAAACAGTTAATTTCTTCCTAATCTAATTGTTGGTAAGTACTAATTAGGTGTTCCTTTAAGGCAGCCACAACTTGCTTTCAGTGGATCAGACATATTTTAGTGCATCAGACATATTGAAGCAAACTTCAATATAAATATAAAATCTAATGAATATCTATTGAAACCATGGCATTTCTGACTAATATTGCAATCAACATATATATAGATCTGAATGTTTTTCTTGCGACCAATGCTTCTAATAGAAGCAGTGTGATAAAGGGCTGGCATAGCTTTGTAATTTAGTCAAATACTGCTACCCGGTGAGCCAGCACTGGAACGACGGGACCAGGAGAGGAGCTGGAAGGCTCTATAGGACCCAGAGCCTTCCCTCTCCTTAGGTAAGTATCTCTCATTTTTTTTTTAATTCGGTTCCCATTCCCTTTAACACTTTTCCCTTTGTTACATACACACGTGAAGAATTATTGCCTGAATTATTGTTCTTTGTTTCGATGTGAGAACTGAGCAGATGTGTCCCAACTCTCCGCCAATCAGCCTGCTCTCTACTATGGAGAGGGAGGACTAGCAGAAAGCGCCTTCAGGTGGTAACATGAGAGTTCCGCAAACAACAATAGTTGGCGATTAAGAGGAGTCTGGAACACTGGAGGGATGATGAATGAAGTCTAGAAAGACCAGTACACACTCTATTGATATTTTCTTTAGTTGAAAAGATTCAATCATCTCAGCCAGAATGGCAGGCGAGTACATAGCGTTAGAATTCTTGTGCAGTGGTACTGGTCAGAAGAACCACCACAAGGGATCAGGTGTGAAAAAAACCTACAGCTTATTGTTCTGTATTTTGGCTGGAGTGGTACTTCAACCACGGAATCAGGCATCACTACCAAAACGCACTACAAATGCCAATAGCCAAGCCCCAGATTACCATCAGGGGGAACCTGTTGAGGTTGTGGGTGGTGAAGTTAAGCTTGATTTATATGTATCAACTGATTTATGTAACGTTCTACTGTATAGCAGCTAGTAACTGATTCCATCCCTTATTTTTCTTGCAGGTTTGTATCTGGAGATGCCAGTACCAAGCACATTTGTTACCCAATTACCTGTAGCAAGCCATCCACACTGCTGAGGATATCATTCACTCTGACTGCATACAGCAAGGTAATCTGCCAACATCCTGCTAGCCCCATACAGTGTTGTTGTGTTTCTATGAGCATCTGATTTTATAGCTGACACCTGCTGCCCTTGTATTTTATTTATAGCACACTTGTAACAGCACAAACCACAAAAGAAAATACCTACCTTTCCTTCCAGGTTTCATCTGTCTGATTTACTCTGCTCCCTGCTGCTCTTTTGCCATTTTTTAAAACAAGAAACATTGTGGGCGTTTTGCGTTCTTCTCCTGCTAGGGATACCCCTACCCCTTGAGATTGGTGACATTCTGAATGTCGGCAATTTTGAGGGGTCACAGTGCAGGGGGCAGAGAGCGGTGCATAAGGGACACACAGACATGTCATGGACCAGGTAACATTCCTCTGTGTTCCTCCTGTGCTGCCTCGGGTACACTTTAAAGCACCATTAACTGGGTTGGGATATTTTTCAAGATGTATACAACTACCTGCCTAAATGGTATTCAACCTGTTTAATCTAAGCATTCCCTGTCCTGAATCAAAAAAAGCTATCTTTACCCCTTATCTACCCATCTTATCTATCCATCTTATCTAATCTCTATGCTCAGGTTATGCCTGGTCCTTCCATTGCTCACAGGCTAAGGGCTACGCGCGTGCGAGCAGAGCGACAGGACCTTTATGCAGCTAAGAGGGGAGTCAGCTGATCATGCGGTCAGCTGACTCCAGCTAGCATCCGGATTGGCTGAGTGACTGGGGCTGCGCTGTGGAGCATGTTGACTCTATATAGAGCAGGCCTGTCAGTAGCTCCGCGTCTGCTGTTGCGAATGCTATATTGTGCTAGCGCTCAGACCCCAGTCAGATCCCAAAGTGTGCTAGAACCAGCCGGAGCTGGGAATCCACACTTAGCCAGATTCTGTTGAAAGCTGTAAAGTACTATTGCTTGCTACTGTATATGTGTTAGACTAGTTCCCAGGTGTTGAGACCAAGGACCCTTACACCTAAGACTCTGAATGAGAGATATTACTGTTACCTGTTATGACCTTTGGCTTTCCTGACTACTCTCCTGTTCTCTGATTCGGTACTTCCGCTCATCTGATTATCTGTTGCCAACATTGCCTGTACCTGGATACCGAATCAGTCTTCCGCCTTTGTACCTTATCTGTCCGTATGTTGCCGACCTGGCTTGTCTGACCTTTCTGGCTGTCACCCAGCCCTTGGGTGATCAGCCTTACTGTACCATCTGTGACACTTACTCTTCAGGTGTTCACTAGCTGCAAGCACTGCTCTATGGTCACCTGCTCCTCAGGAGGCCATCCTGCAGCACAGTCAGTGGTCTCTACCCTTAGAGGTCCACTGGCTGCAATACAGTCTGATTCCCTGCTTCTCAGAGAATCATTGGCTGCAGTAGTGTCTGTATCTCCCGCTTCTCAGGAGATAACTTCTCTGATTACTGTTGCACCAAACACAATACCATATTGGGTGTCCCGTGTCTAGCTATACTAGTATTATTGGTGATTCTGCAGATCACCACATAATCAGGTATAGCATCTGTATTATTGGTGATACTGCAGATCACCAATAATCAGAATATCTGTGTTGCTGACACCTATCGTTACACTTTAGTTATCTTTTGAACACTATAAAGATGCAGCATGTGTCTGAGATTGCCTGTAGCCCCTGCCAATGTAGATCTCTCAACACACGTCTGGTTAAGCACTGCCTTTGAAGTATAATCACATGGTTTAAACCGCCCAGCCAGATTATTATAACATGGGTAACAGGAGGTAAGGAAAATGTGAAGGCTAGATTAACGAATTGTGCTAATTACTAATCATGTTCTGTATGTAAAGTTCAGTTCTTGGGCGGAGGTCCACTTTAAGGAGAAATGACCAGGTTAATGCCTTTTGTGGCATAATCTTTAATGTTTGGGAGGTCATTGGCCAATAGTAAACCTCTGTCCCAAATTTGTGTTTCCTGTAGGAGAAACCTGTGAATGTGTCTAAAGAGTGAATGCATATGCTAGACACTGTAACTAAATTTCCCCAATTCAGTTTGTGCATTTTCATTACAAAGCCCTAATTCAAACGACCCACCTAATTCGGTGTTCCGCTTCTTTACCAAAGATGTATTGATGAAAAAATTAAACTTCTGTTCTAGTGCTACATAGAAGCAGACGTACATAGCTACTCATTAGTGTTACTAATCAGGATCAAGCTCCGTCCTGTGGGCAGTACTGCAGGGAATTAACTCTGTACTGACACGTCGCAGCTGTGCATGCGATAGATTCTTGGAAATCGTTGCACTATGAGGAGTACTTAACTTTATGGGAGTCCATTTTTAGGCTCACTGAGCACCGATGGTTTTTTCTGTGGGAGTAATGGTGCTGCTTATTTTGTGAGTGGTAGACATTTCTGCATTTATTTATGTGGGATTAAAGATGATTGCATTTCTTATGTGGGTTGATAATGGTAATTATGTGGGTTGATGGCTACGTTTCTTATGTGCGGTGATGATGCATTTGGGCTGATGGCTACATTTCTTAGGTGGGGTGATGTTTGTTGCATTTCTGATGTGGGGAGAACATGGCTGCATTTCTTGTGTGGGGTGATGGCTGTCTTTATGTGGAGTGGGGTGATGGTTGCATTTCCTTTGTGGGATAGTGGTTGCTTGCTGCATTTGTTGTTTATTAATAACTGTTGTAATTGATATTTGGTAGCTATTGTCATTTGTCTGCTAATGGTTGCTGTATTTATTTGGGGCTTTGTGATCACTGAATGGTAGGTTATTATACAAATGTGTATGTGTAACATGAGTTGTAGATGTAATTTTTATGCAAGGTTTCTTGAGAATTTTGAGAGCGATTCCTCCAAGCAAAATAAAGCGAGGATGAGGCTGAAACCTCCCGACAGGAACATTCAGACCAAAGCAGTGATTTGCCAAGATCTATATGTAGTCTATGCTAAAGCTTTTAGCTCAATATAGCGTGTGATCATGCTCCCAGCTCCATATCGTGTGTGATCATGCTCCCAATTTATGCAGCGATGATGCTAGTGTAGAGGCACAAGTCTGGCTGGGCACACAGGGCATGGGTGGGCGTATTTAACGCCTCAGTAGTTGGGTCATCACACATAAAAAAGGAACATGGTTTGTGGTTGGAGGTTTAATGAATGAGCTACAGACATCATTTGTTGCATCAAAGCACCGATCAGACAATAAGCAGCACTTGCTGAAAATGTTGACCTGTATGGACTATAGATTCTAATTTATCACGGATTGAACTGGTGAGAAGCACCTCGCTAGCATGCCACTTTTTAGTGTCGTTTATTTCTGTGTTAATCAAGTTATTACCGGGCATAGGATGCCCTCGGGAAAAATAAAGTTGTGTGTAGTGTCTTTCCACTTAGTAATAGGGCTGGTTCACACTGGAATGCCGGTGATCAGCAAAGCGCTGTTGCTAATGTATCCATATGGGATTTTTTCCTGCAGAGTTTGCGATTTGCATACACTGAAAACGTGCTGCTTGCAGCATTTTGGGGTGATTGCAGTGTGATTCTCGTTCTATTGAATGAGAATCACAAACGTAAATTGCTGCAAAATTGTGTAATTTTGTGCTGAAAAATTGTGCTTGCGGTTGCCATCAGCATTTGTGTTCCAAGTGTAAAACAGCCCATAGAAACCTGCTGAGAAACAGCCCACTGATGCTGAAGGGGATACAGGTTTTTTTTCCTAAGTTTTATTCTTTATTTTCCCTATTTAATTGAAAAGCGTATGAACTTTGTATAAAATGTGATAAGGAAGTGGTGATACATAAAGGCAATTTTGAATTATGATTACATGTATGCAAGGAACTGGTTGTTTGATGCCAAATTATTGTTGTGAATATAAACCAAATGCAGTTGCTGCACCCTTTTAGCAGCTTCACTTACATTCTCTTTCCAGCAGTACAGCTATAATGTTATAATGGCCGGCCACAACCATATATTAGAAAAGCAACACAAATGCAGCAGACTGCAATAAGAAGCCAGATCATAGGCCTACAATGGAGATGGACATGCAAAGAACTCCTGTTGCAAAGCTTAACCACTTCCCAACTGAGGGGTTTTACCTCTTGAGCACCAGAGCAATTTTCACCTTTCAGCGCTCCTTCCATTCATTTGTCTATAACTTTTTATAATTACTTATCACAATGAAATGAACTATATCTTGTTCTTTTCGCCACCAATTAGGCTTTCTTTAGGTGGGACATTATGCCAAGAATTATTTTATTCTAAATGTGTTTTAAAGGGAAAATAGGAAAAAATGTGGGAAAAAAATATTTTTCAGTTTTCGGCCTTTATAGTTTTTAAATAATGCATGCTACTGTAATTAAAACCCATGAAATGTATTTGCCCTTTTTTCCCGGTTATAAAACCTTTTAAATTATGTCCCTATCACAATGTTTGGCGCCAATATTTTTTTGGAAATAAAGGTGCATTTTTTTCAGTTTTGCGTCCATCCCTAATTACAAGCCCATAGTTTATAAAGTAGCAGTGTTATACCCTCTTGACATAAATATTTGAAAAATTCAGTCCCTAAGGTAACTATTTATGTATTTTTTTAATTGTAATTTTGTTTTTGTTTTTATTACCAAAAAAATAATAATTGGGAGGTGTGGGAGGTAATGAGTTAATTTTTAGTGTATAACTAATATATTTGTATATGAAAAATGCTTTAGGGTGTAGCTTTACTATATGGCCACAGTAAGTTTTTGTTTATGCGACCTGCAAGCGTACAGGAAGTACGCTTGCAGGATGTTCAGGGGGGCTGGGAACCTTTTTTTTTTCTCACAATGATCGCGCTACTTCTACGAGAATCATTGTGAAATCAGCTGAAAAAGCAGCTGATCATTGCGGGGGGCTTAGATCAACGAATGGGAGAGGTTTTTCCTGTTCATTGATCTCCGGGCTAGCGGGCGGGGGCACGCGGACGAGCGGGAGCGGTGTCGGGTGCGGATTTCTCCGTCCCTTGGTGTTAGGGTGGAAAAGGGACGGAGAAATCCGCACCGCTGGGGGTAAGGTGGTTAAGCTGGCATAAAGATAAAGCAAGGAATGCAGAGCCACACAGTCCTGTATCTAAAACTTTATATAGGAACGCAAGGATTCTCACTATTTAGCAGACACTATCCCTGTATGCCTTCCAAGGCTACAACTTGAGATGAGGTTAGCTGGGACCTCCCATGGAAATGTCTAAGTGATGTAGTCTCCCTCAGTGGTTACTCACAGTAGTGACTCGAGTATAAGCTGAGACTCCCACTTTTGGGCCACTTTTTTTGGCCCAAAAATTAGGCTAATACTTATATACAGTAGTTGAATCCTAATGTGCCACTGAACTTAATGTAGCCATTAGAAATCCCCTCTATTGATGCCAGCATAGTGTCCCTCACATTAACATAACAGCAGCCTTTACAGTTGCCCCACAGCTAAAGCCTGTCAGAACGGAGCCTGGTAGTGAATTGCCTAGGAACAGCACTTTTGCAGTATGTTCAGACTGATTAGGATCTGACATTATTACTAGATTCTTGATGGTTTTATAAATGTTTAGTTTATATCAATTGCTGAAGTAATTGAGTTTTATTCTAGATGTCCCTAATTTTCAGTGTTTCCGATGTCTCCACAGACCAGCGTACAAATGTCTCCTACAAGGCTAAAGTGTGGCATTGTCTGCTCTTTTCCATAAGCTGCCATAAGATGAGCTCCATTGGTGACAGGTGAGTGTGTGCTTAGAGAGCGGACTTATGTCTGTGACTGCACATGTCCTGCAGAGCTGGAGTGCAAAATGTTGTATTTCCAGATTTTTGTAACCCTCAGCAGCAGCTGACATTTCAACCAAACCATGCCATTAGCAAATACCTGCTCGCTTTTTAGGTTAGATGGGATCTGATGAATTTATCATTTCTTTTGTTTTTCCTTTTCAAGCTGTGACCGGTTTCATTTTTAGCATTTTTATTTTGCTATGAAACTCTACAAATGTGCAATATGAGCATAATATAGCAAGGGCAACTTTGGCCACCTGACACAATCATGCGTGATTGTTTTTGGTGCCTTTTGCAGCGTGTGCAGGTGTCCCCTGCCCCATTCACACTTGCGGTTCGAGTCCGCAAGGGTCCGGGGGCCGCAAAGAGACTGTACGGGTCTCTGCGGTGGCCACAAGTTGCGCCGGATGCATGTATCAGTTCCGGCTACAATAAAGTAGCCGGAACTAGATACATTGCAGTGCCAGAAAGGCACTGCAAGCATGGGGGATACCGGCGTGTAGTCCGGGCCCCCCAAGTGGCATAGGACCGGTGCTGGAAGCATCCGGTCCTATTGCCAGTGTGATGAGAAACATCCGTTTCTCATTGCACAGCATGGCCGCATGCGTAGGTTCAGGATCCGGCCCGGGTCCGCAGCCGCACCAGGACGGACTAAAAAATAGCGCATGTTGGAAAAAAAAGCCGGATCGTCCCGGAGCTGCGTTCCTGGATCAGATCCGGATCCGGACGGCGCACGAGTGTGAATGGATACATTGATTAACAATGTATCCATTCACCATCCGCTGTGTACGGAGTGTTCCGGGTCCGGGGAAGCCGGACCTGGAACGCTAATGTGAACCAGGCCTTAATGCTTGCTGACTGGTTTCCAGTGATACTCAATCTTTATGATTATTTGTCTCCACAACTCTCTACAGACTGGCTTCCTCTTTCCATAGGGCAGAACTTACTGCTTGGTGAGTGAGTTTGTATACGGTCAGGCTGCCCAAAACAATTCTATTATTTGATACGTCTTGCAAAATGAACCCTATAGTATGTTAACCATTTAGACTCAATATCGAGCTAGGACACCTGCCTATATGTGGCTTAACTAATCTTTTAAACCAGGCATCATTCTAGTCCTGTTCTAAACGAAAAGGAAATTTGAGGTGAAAATAAACTGATATAAACAATTGTATCTATCCTCCTCCTCCTGAAAGGGCCTTTTTTTTTTAAACAATCCCCCACTTTTATTTTCTTTTTAAAAGCTAAAATGGTAGGTTTGAGGGCTCTTGCACACTACACGTGATTCCGATTTGCGATTTTTAATTGGTACTGCATGCTGCATTTTTTTCTGAATTTTTCTTGTGTTGAGTTTACAGTGTGCAAGAGGCCTAATGTTGTATTGCCTCTTATGAATGATAGTCTTTCCCACAGTCTGTGTCCCAGAGCTAAAATATATGAACTATTGACCTTTATCTATCCTAGGCACTCAGAAGCTGTTCTCTTCCAGGCAAGAGTTTTATGGTTGTAATTCCTTATAATTAAACTATAGTCTGACTACGACTGAAGAAAAAAGATCGCTTAAATACCTGTATGTTTAACTCTTTCAGGCAGAAAAAGAGCACAGTCTAGTTATTTATATCCTTGGCCCTGAGTTAAAGAGACACTGAAGCGAAAAAAATATATATGATATAATGAATTGGTTGTGTACTATGAATAATTACTAGAAGATTAGCAGCAAAGAAAATATTCTTATATTTTTATTTTCAGGTATATAGTGTTTTTTTCTAACATTGCATCATTCTCTAATATGTGCAGATTACACAACACTCAGCATTCAAAATGATTTTTTCAGAGCAGTCTGTGAACTAATGACCTCTCCTCTGCCAGAGGAAAAGTAAATAGTTAACTAACAGTTGAGATAATAAAAGTCAGAAAACAGCCCTTTCCACGACTTTGAAAGTCGTAGAGATAATGGCTTTTTTGTATAGAGATAACAACTGGAGTTTCTTAACTCTTCCTGTACTGGAAACAATCAGACTGATGTATCTGATCTTAATGTTTTATTTCTTAGCTGTACTACACATACAAATCATAATATCATAGTTTTTTTTTGCTTCAGTGTCTCTTTAAAGACATGTCTATCTCACATTGGGTACACTTTAAAGCTGCCCATAGACAGTAACAGTACAAGTGCAAAAAATCTGTGGCTTCCAGAAGAAATAAAACAGGAAGCTGCCATTTTTTTCTTATTTTCCTGGCTGTGTAAAGAAATACGGTAGATGTGGACTAGCCCGATGGATTAAAGCGTTACAGGACAACAAAAATGATTATAGGATTAGCTTTTGATCTTTACATGTGCTTAATTTTTTGTGCCAGTTCTGATTTGAGACTTTTGCCCTCATTGGATTGTCCTTGAATTGTGGCTGTGTTGTAGAATATTGTATAATGCAATCAAATGTATGGCAGTGCCTCTATAAAGGGAACCTGCTCAGATTTTTTGCGACTGCATTGTCTGCCAAAAAAAACAAAAAACAAATCCGCAAAACACTGTTACTAACTTTATTAATTCAGTCAGTAACCACAATTGTGTTCCTGTATTGTAGGGATGATGGGAGTATTTTTGATGGACTTGTGGAAGAAGATGATAAAGATAAAGCAAAAAGGTATGTTGATTATCTTGCTTTTATTTTACATGAAGGCTCCTCCCTCCCCCACCTTCCTTTTTAAAGGCACTCTGAGCACCTCTCATGGGCATGCCTTTAAGACTCCAACCAGAACTGCAAAGTACCTAAAGCATATATTTCTGTAGCTTGTGCTCTCATCTTTCATTTGATGCTTCAATTGCTGTTCTACACCAAATAGTTTTCGTTCGATTTCAATTTAAAACTCTCGGTTTTAACTTCCGGGTCACCCCTGTCTTCTCTGTTAGAAAAGTGCATCGCTGAATGAAGAGGAAGTGACACGCATGGCCATTGCAAGAGGCTCCTCCAGAGGAGTCATAGAACGACTTTGCTGGAAGTCATCTGGCTTAAAGGCATGCCCATGAGAGGTGCTCGGAGTCCCTTTAAAGCACAACTGAACTGGGGCAAAAAAGTTGACTTTTAGTTACCGGGGTTTCTTCCTGCCCCTTGTAAGTCTTTGAGGCCCACAGTGTCTTCAGGGTCTCCATCGTTGTGCTGCTGTCCTGATGCCTACCCGACTTTGTCGCTGGCTACTGCGCATGCATGTCCGCATGCCTCCCATCAATCGTTCTCCCATCAATCGTTCTCCCATCAATCGTTCTCCCATCAATCGTTCTCCCATCAATCGTTCTCCCATCAATCGTTCTCCCATCAATCGTTCTCCCATCAATCGTTCTCCCATCAATCGTTCTCCCATCAATCATTCTCCCATCAATCATTCTCCCATTGCTGGTAGCGTTCTGTGAATGCATAATACAAATCATTTGGCAGCACAACACTCCCAACGATGGGAGCACGATTGATGGAGGCGTGCGGACAGCACCGTGCATGTGCAGTAACCGGGACAGAGATATTCTGAGGGTAACTGCAACAAAACAGAGGGGACACTGAAAGACCTCAAAGATTACAGGGGGCTGTAAGAAGCCCTAGTTAAGTCATCTTTGCTTTAAAGAGGGGCTGTCAGCCATACTATTTTAGAAAAAAAACACATATAAGTAGATACGGTACTTTTCGCCGTATAAGACGCACTTTTTCTCCTCAAAAAATGGGGTGAAAAAGTCCCTGCGTCTTATACGGCAAAGGCAGGGAATCCCCGACTTCCGAACGCCCGCCGATATGAACCGCCGATATGTCGGGGATTCCCTGCCTATTTCCCCCTGTGCCTGGCTCCCCGCTATGTGTCTATCCTGCTTCTCCCCCCCCCCCCCCCCCGCTTACATGCCTAAGCCCCCCGCTTACATCGCCGGGGTCCCCCCTGTGTATGCAGCGGCAGCGGGCAGCAGCTTACCTCCTCCATCTTGCCCGCGGCGATTGAAGATATCCGGCTCCTGTGGGTGGCTTCCTCTAGTGCCGGCTTCTAATGATGCATCATCAATTACGCGTCATTAGAAGCTGGCACTAAAGGAAGCCGCCCACAGGAGCCGGATGTCTTCAATCGCTGCGGGCAAGATGGAGGAGGTAAGCTGCTGCCCGCTGCCGCTGCATACACAGGGGGGACCCGGCGATGTTAGCGGGGGGCTTAGGCATGTAAGCGGGGGGGGGGGGGTTGGATAAACACATAGCGGGGAGCCAGGCACAGGGGGAAACATGGGGGGCGACAAAGCACAGAGGGGGCAGACCAGAGGGGGCAGACCAGAGGGCACAGAGGGGGCAGACCAGAGGGCACAGGGGGGACCAGAGGACACAGAGGGGGCAGACCAGAGGGCACAGGGGGATCAGAGGACACAGAGTGGGTAGACCAGGGGGGCAGACCACAAGGCACAGAGGGGACCAGAGGACACAGAGGGGCAGAGCAGAGGGCACAGGGGGGCAGACCAGAAGACACAGGGGGAACATCACAGGACAAAGGGGGGAGACCAGAGGGCACAGGGGGGAGTCCACAGGACACAGGGTAGGAGACCAGAGGACACTTGGGGTAGACAGGGGGAGATAAGGACACATGAGGTACACAGGAGGACACCATTTGGGGGAGGACAGGTACACAAGATGCTCCTGAAATATGGACGCACCAGGTTTAGTATTTTTATTTATTTTCCCTGTTTCTTGCCCTCTAAACCTGGGTGCGTCTTATATTCCGGAGCGGAGTAAAATAAAAAAGAGAAAATCCGTCTTAAGATTTTCCATTTTGACTGTGTCTATCTTGAAGCCAATCCTCCCAGTCTTCAGACACTCCCACCCAGCTCTGCAGTGGAAAGTGCATTGTCTCCGCATGCATTATCTCTGTTGTAGCCAATTCTGACATCATTTCCTCCCTTGCACTTTCTGTGTATCATTGCCCACCCCCTCTCAGTCTTTAGACACTCCCACCCAGGTCTGCAGTAGAAAGTGCATTTAGAAATATTGGCCAATCAGAGAAGAACAGAGGTGTGGGAGGGGAAAATGGGAGGGAAAGAGGTTTCAGCCAATCAGGCTGCATTATGTCTGAGGGGAAAGTAAAGAAGAAAAAAGAAAACCCAGCATGCCCTGCAACTTCCTCTGTGTGGCAGATGTACCAAATAAGAGCTAGGGAATCTGGGGAATGTTTTATGGAGAAGAAAAGTAAAAGTGATTTTAAACTTTTGGATTGCCTGATAAGCATACTTATTACAGATAAAAATATAGAATTGATTTTATGCCAGACAGTTATGCTTTAGAGGGATTGTCAGCCACAAAATCAAATTACATTTACCCACTGCTTTGTGTTCGTTGTGCAGCCTGGAACCCTACCCTGCATTGCAAGTACTCCAATCTAATCAGACATTTTTATGCTGTAATAAACCTTATCTCAGTCAGACTGGCTCTAATTTTGCCATCGCCGAAGAGTGTGAGTGGGATGCTTGTCCTCACCCCTCCCTCATTCTTGCTCCTCATTGATTGGCTCAGGGCAGTTCAGTGCAAAGTTGAAACCTGATCTATCCTGTGCTCTCGTGTTTACAAACAAGCTAGCTGCGACAGAGATTCCAGGAGAAGAAAATAAGGAGTAAGGGAGATAATGACATCAGGATTGGCTTCAGTCAGAGGGAACCAAGATGGCAAATGCTAGGAACAGAATTTTCTTTATTTACAATATAAAATTCACTGATATCAAAATGTGGACAGTACAATACATCTGTTATGCAAGTAGAGCAAGAAGTTGCTGCTTTAAGCGGTCATGTACTGCAGAGGTCCCTGGGCCGCGGCCCACTGCCAAGCCGCAGGCTGCTCTGAGATGAGCCATGCCGTTTGACATCACACCCGGCTACTATTTCATGCCACCCGGCTGGAAAAAATTTCTGAGGAGAACACTGAACATGTAAACATATAGTACTTTCTGTTTTCCAGTACAGCAAGAATTAAAAGAAACGTGTGTTATCTGTGCAAAAGAGCTTGTCCAACAGCTTTTAAATTCAGTCCTTAACCACGTGAGGACCCACCCTTTACCCCCCCTTAAGGACCAGCGTTATTTTTTGTGATCTGTGCTGGGTGGGCTCTGCAGCCCCCAGCACAGATCAGGTTTCATGCAGAGCGATCAGATCGCCCCCCTTTTTTCCCCCCTATGGGGATGGTGTGCAGGGGGGGTCTGATCGCTCTGGTGGGCAGGCTAGTTGCGGGGGGGGCACCTCAAAGCCCCCCTCCGCGGCGACATTCACCCCCCTCCCTCTCCTACCTGTTCCCCCGGTGATCGGGGCTGCACAGGACGCTATCCGTCCTGTGCAGCCAGTGACAGGACGTCCCCTGTCACATGGCGGCGATCCCCGGCCGCTGATTGGCCGGGGATCGCCGATCTGCCTTACGCAGCAGCGCCGTACAATGTAAACAAAGCGGATTATTTGCGCTTGTGTTTACATTTAGCCTGCGAGCCGCCATCGGCGGCCCGCAGGCTATTCACGGAGCCCCCCGCCGTGAATTGACAGGAAGCAGCCGCTCGCGCGAGCGGCTGCTTCCTGATTAATCAGCCTGCAGCTGGCGACGCAGTACTGTGTCGCTGGTCCTGCAGCTGCCACTTTGCTGACGCACGGTATAAGCGTGTGGTCGGCAAGTGGTTAAAGCAAACCTGAAGTGAGAAAAAAAACTTATGATGAATTGTATGTGTAGTACAGATAAGGAATAGAACAGTAGCAGCAAAGAAGAGTCTATTTTTATTTTCAGTTACAGTGTATATAGCTTTTTAACCTCTTAAGGACCGTGGGGTTAAACCGCCATAGTGACCAGGCTATTTTTTACAAAATGGGGCACTGCAGCTTTAAGTGATTTAAACCCCCCCTCCCCCTCCCTTTTCTGCCCACCAACAGAGATTTCTGTTGGTGGGCAATGATTTCGCCCAGGATATTTATTTTTTTTTACAATACATATTTATTGTATTTTTTTTAAATAATGTTATTTTTAAAAATATTTTTTTTAATCTCCCCCGCCAGCCAATCAGCGCGATTGGCTGTCATAGGCTTCAGCTGTAGCTGCATCGCTGTAGTGCCTCCCAGGGGGACAGCCGTGTCACACTGCTGTCCCCAGTACAGCGCTGCCTTAGATCGCAGTTCTGTACAGTGTTATTAGCCGTCTCCTAGCGGCAATCGCCCCTGGGAGACTGATGGCGGAGCGAAGCTCCGTCATTCATGCGGAGATGCACGAACATCGGTGAGCGCAATCATCTGCAATCCCCGCCCCTTGCACTTCACACCAATTGGCGGGGAGCGGTCCTGGGGCTGCCACACTGCTCACGCCAATTGGCGCTGAGCTGTCGTTAAGTATTTAACAACATTGCATTATTCTGTTACAATTTTATTTTTAAAAGCATCTTTTAAACTGTAAAACAAGGCAGAAATAATGACCCTTTGAACTTTCCTGCAGTAAGACCTTCTCTCAAGCTGTCTCTCACTGTTTCTTTGCTGTTTAAGTGCTTCAGAAAACAGGACTGAGCTGGGGTCGAAGCGCTCAGAGAAGCTCTTTTGCATAGATAATTGAATTTAAACTCTTCCTGTACTGGAAAACAGTGACTCTCTTCTTTGCTACTAATGTTCTATTTCTTAGCTGCACTTCTCATACAGTTCATTATATCATACGTTTATTTTCACTTCAAGGTTAAAGTTGCTGAAAATTGCTGATCAATGAAATTATGTGACGTTGGTCTCCAGTGAAATTTTATTTTGCTGGAGATTTTTTTAATGCCCAACTCCGAGTGTTATAGAAATCCATACTGTGTCCTCAGCTTCCCTGAATGGAATTTACAAAAATGTTACACAGAAATAATGAATGTATTCAGCTGGCTGAGAATGACACCTTTGTTATAACTTTGTGGGGAGGACAGAAACATAAACTGTTGCAGGGAAATTGTGATGCTGAATCTGCCCAACCATAGACATTAATTCTAGCTGTGGTTGACCTCTAATGAATTTAAAGTGATCATGTTTTCTTTATGATCTTAGAATCTTGCATCCCTTTCATGTACAGCTCACCCTATAGTGTCACATGCATGAGAGGGGATTTAAATGTGTTAGACTTTTCCTATGACTTTTTCCTAGTACCTAGTGTGTGTGTGTCGCTGTGTGTGTGTCGCTGTGTGTGTGTCGCTGTGTGTGTGTCGCTGTGTGTGTGTCGCTGTGTGTGTGTCGCTGTGTGTGTGTCGCTGTGTGTGTGTCGCTGTGTGTGTGTCGCTGTGTGTGTGTCGCTGTGTGTGTGTCGCTGTGTGTGTGTCGCTGTGTGTGTGTCGCTGTGTGTGTGTCGCTGTGTGTGTGTCTCTGTGTGTGTGTCTCTGTGTGTGTGTCTCTGTGTGTGTGTCTCTGTGTGTGTGTCTCTCTCTGTGTGTGTGTGTGGTGTTTTTACTGTTTACTGTTTGGTCTGTTTACTGTTTACTGTTTTTGACCCCAAGCTTTATCCAGGATGGAATGAAAGAAACTGCAGGATACCATAGTCGAAATAAGCTAGTGGGATCAGGCATATACTATGACCTGATGCTTACCCCATTCTCCTTTCTGCTCCTTCTTCCTACCTAAATGCCCCTCCGGTAGCCTCTTCCGGGCACCGGAGTCGGCCACTACTGCGCTGGCCAGGCTGCACACATCCTACAGTGTGCCCGTGAGCACTCTGCGCATGCATAAGACGTGGTGTCCTATGCATGCGCAGAGCGCTCCCGGCCATGGGAGCGCTGTAGGCAGAAAGGATAATGAGGGGAGCGCTAGACATCAGGTCAGATATGGCTGCTTCCCCCCTCCCCGTTTCTGTAGGTTATTTTGGTTCTGGTATCTTTTAACACTAAGAAACCTGCCATTTAAAAGTGGGGCTTTTATACCTCAAGCCCCATTGCTGATCATTACAATATACTAGGCTTGGGACCCACTTGCGATTGCAAAATGCTCTAAAAAAAAGTGTTTTCGCGAGTGATTTTTACCATTATTTTTCAAAGCAGGCCCTGTTGTCCCTTATGAAATTGCTCTGATAATGCTGCATGCAGGGCGAGTGTGATTTTCCCAAATTGCAATTGTGATTCAGTTTTAGCCGCTAAGCACTTTTGGAATTGCCGGCAATTCCTAGCAAGCCTAAATCGCTGCTGAAAGTGCTCTAGTGGGTCCCAGGCCTTGGCCTATTTTATTTTAAAGGCGTATGGTGGCAGTGAACAGTCATATTCTCCTTGCGGCCAGCTTAACATTGGCTAGGATGTGTCACTTGAGGCTGCATCTCAGACCCTTTTTTAAAGAAATGGCTGCAGTTGGCGGCTGGAAGTTTATCTGGGGTCAGTCTGCCAAGCACTAGGGGCCTTTGTTCTTTGCCCATCACAAGTTCCTTTGCAGCCCTGTAAACTTAAAGAGAAACTTTAATTCAGGATTGAACTTCATCCCAATCAGTAGCAGATACCCCCTTTCCCATGAGAAATCTTTACCTTTTCTCAAACAGATCGGGGAGTCTATATGGCTGATATTGTGGTGATACCCCTCCCACGGTGGGATGTTATGACTAGGGATGATAAATGCGATGCAAATACTTCAGAGTTTATGCAAATATATGCAGCTTGAAAATGCAACTGCATATAATTGCATACAAAATTTCATAAATTTGCATCAACTCGGAAATATTTACAGCTCATTGATCATCCCTAGTTATGACTATGTCCCTGACAGTTTGCTGTCTGAACCTGGTTGCATTGTGGAAAATAAGCTAGTTATATCTCCCTCTGTGCATAGAACTCTCAGTAAACAAACATTCTGCAGAGATCACCTGACAGGACTAGAGATGTCACCATGTGATAAATGTCAGAATGTAAATCGGGGAGAGGAAAGAGTTTACAATGGGAAAACACTGACTAAATAATCTATAAATGAACATTGTAAAAAAATTAGCAACTTTATTCATAGTTGTTTTGACTACAGTTCCTCTTTAAGCGGTATGTCCTACTTTTTAGGTGGAAAAGCTGTTCTTCCAAAGGGATGCATTTAAGCACTAGTGATAAGCATCTGTATGAAGTATATCTTTACGAGTTTGAATTACAAAGACCTCTTTATGATTTTTTTTTTTTTTTTACATTGAAGAAGGAGAGTTCACTTTGAAGACGTCCAGATGTAAGCCAGATTTAAAATCTGTATACATCTGCGGCTGTTAACACTGGACAACTTTCTACTAAGGCTTCCCCAATGTCTGTCTCAACGGTTACCTCGTCCAAACCTCTGACATCTGTAATGAATGGCTACTTAATTTATTAGTGGTTTAAGAGAAGCATGATGGGTGCCAAGTATACTGTGAGCAGTGGATGGTTCCTTATGAGCCAGATCTCGGTATATCTACTCCGAGACTAGTAAAAACCTGAAAACTTCTAGCTTTGTGTAGCACAGTTAAACAACTGATGTCTATATCAGTCGGTCTTCGTTAAACTTTAATATTGGATGCTTTCTGTGGTTTCATAAAGGTGCAGAGTGAAAAATTCGGAGAAGCCTGGGCTATTGTTTTTTGTTAATATACCGAGAATCTAGAGATGCAAGGAGAGGCTGTAACCAGAGTATAATTGTTTATTTTACAGAGTGTCTCGGAACAAGTCTGAGAAGAAGCGGAGAGACCAGTTCAATGTTCTCATTAAGGAACTTGGCTCAATGCTGCCAGGCAATGCCCGGAAGATGGATAAATCCACAGTGTTGCAGAAAAGCATTGACTTCCTGCGCAAACACAAAGGTATGTGCCTGAACCATGTTTTTGTGTCTTCATTGATAGTTTTGGTTCAGGACACGCAGTTAAAATCTGCACACTGGAGACGTATCTATGTCAGGGCATAGAGTTCAACATCCCAACTCTGTGCACTTCAGCCATGATTGCACTTCCACAGCTGCCACACTCAGCTGTCCGATTATACCTGAGCTCCATGCACTGATCAGTCGATTCCATTGGCTGTTGACCATGTGACACATCAGGTTTATTGAGTTCAAGTGAATTGGAGAGGGAAAAAGAAGAAAAAGGGCTTTCTCCAGCCCTCTTCATGCTGATTAGTCCCTCACCATCCTCCTCTGCAGGCCCCGTAACTTTAGGATTTGGGGGCTTCCTGCGCTAGTGCAGCCTGGCGCGTGTGCCCCATCACGCTCCCAACACCGGGAGAGGCCTGCGCAGTACTATGTCCCATTTTCTCAGGAATTGCCTCGGTGGGACTGGGAGAGTAGCAGAGTGATGGGTATGTTTTGCACCTTTTAAAGTAATTGAGAAAAAGTTTTTGCAAATGAACCTAGTTTGCAAAATTAAAAGCCACTGATACCTGTCCCTTCCATACTTCATATCATGGTAGAAATGGAAGTGTATGAGTAGAGCAATACCCTCCACATCCCCTCTCCCCCAATTCCCTTGGAATTTGGTGCCATCCAACATTTAGTTAAGCTGAGCATATATGAACCCAGAATGGCTTGATTACTGCTTCCTGAATTGATATGTGATATTAAGTAACTAGTAAAAAAGCCCGCCGGTTAAACGGGAGCTAGGTTACAGCCGCTAACACCCCCCCTCAATGCGCGCACATACGCCTCCTGCTTGTTCTTTCCCCACCACTGTCTGAAGTATATGCTCAAAGGGAGCTGCTTGCTTAGCAGTGGGAAAAAGCTGTTATTTCCCACAATGCAATGAGAACCTCTGTGAACCACACACAGCAAACTGTCAGGTCCGGCCCTGTGTCCTAACTGCCCTGGCTGCGCATATGCTCAGTACAAAAAAAGCCAGGGACACACAACCATTCAGTTGATGACGCAGGGTTCACTTGCATTTTATTGTATAGGATACAAATGATACATATAGTACAATAGTACACTATTAATAACTTGCCTAAGGTCCCTTTTTTATTACATTGCAAGGGTTAAAAAAATGCTTTTATCTATGCAATTGAGCTTACCAGCTTTGAATTCAATCTAGTTCTGCTAAAAAGTAAACAGAAGCCAAAAAACCTTTGCTTAGTCGAGGAAACAATCCTCATAACAAGACAGGGCTGTAAAGTTTAAAGGTTGTGTTTTTCTTTTGTTTGGCAGCTAAATAAGCACATTTTAATAAATTCAGTTTGCTGTAATTCTACGATTAGAATCCTATCTAGAATGTGAAGTGATGCACCACACTACACAGTAAATACTCAGGAATCTGGTTGGGATTCCCCTATACTATAGCCATGCAGTGGTTGTGTACTTCCTAGTGCAGACCCAAACCCCTGCTCCATCATACTTCCTCTGGAAATCATTCTTAAATCTTTGTCTGTTCCTGATCACTATTTGATGGACCAGTTCCACAGGGTCAATGAAACATTGGAAAACTGGAGATGACTAAATCTGTTTTCTGCTGCATGGGTCCCTAAAGATTCCAGGAATCAAGGTTCATACACACGCATGACTGTTGTCACATGAAGGGATCAGGGCCCAGTCCCTTGGGTGACAAGTTCAGGGTCTGGGCGATGTACAGTACAGATGCCTCACTCTGCAAGCTCTGTTTTTTTGCTGTGAAGAGGGGGCATGACGACAACTTGTGGCGCACAATAAAGTGGCTTCTGTTTGGAGAGGTAAGAACGAGTACAATGCACATGGGGTTCGCTGTCGTGTAAAGATCTGGCATACCAGATCTTTTAATGAGCTTGAGTGGCATCTGTACACGCACTTCATTCTCGGCGATGTGGCCATATACAGCCTCCTCGGCTGAGCTCCACCTAGTGTCTGTACACACCCTAAGTATTTTGTAACTTTCATTCTAAGCATTCCCATGAGTGTCACTTTTATGTACACTTACATATTGTGTACTAAATGTCCCAGCCTTGCAAGTGCAAGAGTTGGATGTTACACTGACGTCTGCTCATTCTTTCCCACAGAAATTAGCGCTCAATCTGATGCTAGTGAGATCCGACAAGACTGGAAACCAGCCTTCCTTAGTAACGAGGAGTTTACACAGCTCATGTTGGAGGTAAAAAATTACATCTAATTTGAATTGCTTGGTGACCTTAAAACCCAGCAAAATAAAAGGTGTAATTTCTGAGCTTTTTCATAACAATTTGCCTCTCGTGTCTAAACACGTACATACCTACACAAGCAGAAACAGTTTTAAAGGAAAATCTTTCACGTTTTGATAAATTTTATTTTTTTCATAAAGTTTAGAAATCTGCAACTTTTATTAGTACATTTGTAACACGCAGCAGCCATACTGTAGAAATCAGTTTTGCATACAGTGCTGTTTTTTTTTTTGTTTTTTTTTGTAAGACTGTACAACACCATGGAGACGAATAATGTAGTATTGATGTAAATGGCAAAGAGTCTGATGCCTTCAGGATTATTTTATTAATAAACATGAAGCAGGACTTTCAACCCAAGCCTAGAAATGGTATGCTTAAAGCGGAATATAACCCTGCATTTCAACTTTGCTCTAAAATATTATTTACAGCAAAAATATATGCAAAAAGCATTTTTTTTTACTAGACCAGCATTGGAATGGTTAAACACAGAGGTTTAAAGTTCCGTGGAGAGATATGCAGAAGTTCAGATAGATACATTCTATTTAGTTGAATGTATCTATTGATAAATGTTACACACTCTTTGGCTGTCCTCCAAGAGAGTGAGTCACATTCAACACTTAGATACATTTATGTAAACAAAATGTATCTATTTCAGCTTCGGATGCGTCTGCAGAAATCTCCAGGAACTTTAAAGCCCTGTGTAACCCTTCCAATGCTGGTCTAGTAAAAAAAAATGCTGGTTGCATATAATTTGCTGTAAATAATGTTTTAGAGCAAAGTTGAAATGCAGGGTTATATTCCGCTTTAAAGGAAATCTGAAGCGAGAGGGATTTGGAGGCTGCCATATTTATTTCCTACAATACCAGTTGCCCAGCATTCTGCTAATCCTCTGCCTCTAATACTTTTAGCCATAGAACCTGAACAAGCATGCAGCAGATCAGGCGTTTGACATTATTGTCAGATCTGATAGATTAGCTGCATGCTTGTTTCTGGTGTTAATCAGATACTACTGCAGCCAAATAGATCAGCAGGGCCGCCAGGCAACTGATATTGTTTAAAAGGAAATGAATATGGCAGCCTCCATATTCTTCCCACTACAGTTCTCCTGCAATATTCATTTCCTTTAAAACAATGCAAATTGCCTGGCTGTTTTGCTGATCCTCTGCCCTGCCTCTAATAATTTTAGCCATGGACAGCAGCAGTCGCCCACTATTGTTTCTACTTGCACACCAGTAAGAGCCTATCTGGTCCTTAACCTCGCACCTTCCCTCCCCCAATATATTTTTATACATACATATTGTGAGTATGAGAAAATAGTTTTCACTTTAGAAAACAAACCCGTTTCCTATGTATGAATATGTGATTTTCCTTATACTCACTGACATGGCTGTGATTTGCAGCTGTTTGTGTGGATATGTAGTGAAGGGATTCTCTCTATAGCACGTTGGAGGTTGTTTTTGAATGACAGTCCAGTGAACCGATCCCTCACCCACTGCAGTGTGCATGTGACAGTTTGTTTACACTTTGATTTCAGGCCCTGGACGGATTTTTCTTGGCAGTTATGACAGATGGCAACATTATCTATGTGTCAGAGAGCGTTACGCCTTTACTTGAACACTTACCTGTAAGTAAAAGCGAAGCTGTATTTTATTTTGTGTTAAATTTTTGTGTTTTGTTTCTGTTTGTACTCACTAGCCGTGATGGTCAAGCATCATGATTTTGCGTTCCCAAACACGTTTGCAAATTTATAACATGAATATTTGCAAAATGATTTTTTGCAGCGAGCGAGCACCACTGACTTTAATGGCAGGCGGACTTCTAAAACCTTCAGGGCATCTCTGTAGCCACAATTTCTTTATAAAAGGTGCACAAAGTATATATAAAACCCAGATAGTGGCATGGCAGAGCGGAATCCATGACAATGTAGTCGCTCAAAAATATGTATTTTACGTAAACGCTTTTTTCATTTTTTCACAGTGGAGTTGTTGAGAAAATTGATTTCAAAGTTATGATAGAAAAAGTTTTTTCTTAGAGAACCTGTAGGAAAAATTAGCCTGTGGGGGGGGTACTTACCTCGGGAAGGGGAAGCCTCTGGATCCTAATGAGGCTTCCCCCTCCTCCTGTGCAGTATGGATCCATTGCTGGGACCCCCGGACAGCAGCAGGAGGCAATATATACCTTTGCGATCCTGCACAGGTGGAATACCATCTTCCCCTGCGGGCTCCAGAGGAAATAGCTGAGCCCGATCTGGTCTGCTCTACTGCGCCTGCGTGCATCCGCCAACAAGTTTGTTGGTGAATTTTCGGGATTGGGGAGCTGGGGCTGCACAGGACAGGAGAAGCCTCCATTAGGATCCAGATGCTTCCCCCTCCCAAGGTAACTTCCCCAAAGGGACACTTTTTTCCTTACCAATTCTCTTTAAATGTGGTAAGATGATAGATAATGCATCAAACTATTAGTGTAAATTGACATATATCAAAAGAAAGAGTAATGTATTTCACTCCGGGGTTTTCAGGTGGTCGGTACACAGTGCAAAATTACCACCTGGAAACCCCGGTGGAACTTGTAACGCTTTGGCCAGGGATCTAGCTATGGATCTAACGCACGTGTCGAACTCCAGGCCTGGAGGGCCAGATCCATGCCGTTGTTTAGGATGGACTGAGAAAGAAAGGAATGTGTTCTACCTGATGGACCACACCTTTCCCGATTCAGACCCATCAATTCATTTGAGCTGTATCAAAAATGTGTGAGGATCTCGGCCCTCGTAGGACCAGTTTTGCTCTAGCTATGATTTGGCCATTACAAGTTAAATTAAAAAAAATAAAATATGGAGTCTCCCCTCCTCAGTCTGTTTAACCCCTTGTCACCTCTTCAGACTGGTATAGCCAGAATGCGGAGCCCAGACCCCGTGGGGCTCCACACCCTGAAATATACCAGCCCGCATGGTCTATGGTGTGGGGGGCTATGGAAGAGAGTAGTGGCCAAGCCTCCCCCTGTTCCTTCAGAGCCTTTGTCCATACTATTCAAAAGGGGTCGTTCCCCACTGTCGGTTCCCTGGAAGAAGTGCATGTCTTGTTTTTTGTTTTTTTTTCTTGAGTTGTACTGCAGCAATAACGCACGGTGCCAATTTTTCGCCTCTGGTGCAGTACGATTGTTCCAAATCGCACCGCACCAAGTGTAAAAGCACAATTAAAGAGACTGCATAACCTGCAAGTTTTGCCACTAAGGATTATTAATGTCAAGAAGAAAGAAAATTGACTTTGGTGTTCGATGGGTTGATTATTTTCCTATTATGTCGTATGTTGAATGCAGATAAGAGGTTGATCACAGTTGCTAAAGAGTCCAATCACCAGCAGCTGGATAGCTGTGAGTTTAGTGAACCATTTTAGGAAGAGCACCCTAGAATGGAGATATTAGCATGCCTAATGTCATAGTTCACTTTTATTGGTTACATATTTCACTATTGTACTAAGATACACTGACAAAATACACAGTATATCATCAACACAAGCTGTCCAGCACAATTTTTAAAGCTACTTGATTACCTGAAACTTAAATATGTACCTTTATGTCACATATCCTATAATCTCATACACAGTAGTAGTCCCTGTTATCCAGCACAGACGGGGATTGCCTGATGCCCGATATGTGTTCTTGCCAGTTGCTTGAAAATTCAAGAAACCAGTCCTAAAATTAACACTAACCTCCCCCGTAGATGAAATGCAGAGCAGTGCACAGCAGCATCTACTTACAAAACCTCTGGGTGCCGGTCTTCACTTCCTGCAGTTCTCCGCTGCTCTGCTGCATCCCTTCTGTATAGCTCCGATGTGTGCATGTGACCCGATGTGGGTTAGTTGACACGTGTAGCTGTGAGGATGCAGCTGTAGGAGTGAGAGGACCAGGTTCCTGGAGGTTTTGTTAGTAGTTGCTGCTGCACACTGCTCTGCATAATTAGTTAGGAACACCCACCTTACCGCTTCTGGATGCCTAAGTTACGGATAACAGGAACTTAGACACTGAAGCCTCAAAAAAAAACTGTTTTTACTTAAGAGTCTTCTTAAGCATTAATGCCCTACCTGAAACGCTGCATCCCCGTGGCTGAACTCTCAATTAATCCCCCTGAAATCCCCAGGAGAAGATTTGGGGATCGCTTCCATGTAGAGGCAGAGCTTTGGGCAGTAGCTCTGCCTCTACTCATGTCAATCTGCGCGGATCTCCGCCTTCCGTCTTTCACTGAGAGGGCTGAGGAAAGGCAGCGATCAGCGCAGATTGATTGGACTGGAGGCAGAGCAACAGCCCAAAGCTCCCTCCCCAGGCAGCAAAATCCACAAATTGGAAAGTCATGGATATTTGCCCCAGGATTTCGGGGGGTTTAATTGAGAGTTTAGCCGCGGGGATGCAGCATTTCTGGTATGGCATTAATGCTTAAGAAGACTAAGTCAAAACTGTTTTTTTTTTTGAGGCTTCAGAGTCTCTTTAACTGTATTTGTGTTTGGTCTAAATTGAACATTAGAAATCTTATGTTGTGATTATGAATGTCTTACATTTTTGTATATTTACTGTCTTTTCTTTTTTTTAAATCTCATTTTCATCTTTCTCTTTCAGTCTGATCTGGTTGATCAGAGTATATTTAATTTTGTCCCCGAGGGGGAACATTCAGAAATATATAAAATCCTGTCTACGCGCACGCTGGAAGGTGGTTCTTTGGGTTCGGATTATCTGAAAAGTAAGTTTCCCATAGTTAATTTCTTATGTATAGTTGGGTGATGTGTTGGAAGCAGACAGAAGGGCAGTTATAAGGATCCAAAGGGGTGTAACCAGGGCTGAGTAGTAATGGCAATATGCCAGGGTCTGCTCATGCTCAAACCTGCAGGTCTAGTGTTCTCTGTTTTCTGGTGGTTAGTATGTACAAAAAGTGGTCCAGGAAAAACTAGACTCACTACTGGGAATAGAAAATGATGATAAAGGTTGAAAATGTTATTGCTGTTCTTTACACTAGTATGTTGTTTGTGGTGAGTTTAATCTGATACCTGTATAAGAGTGTATGTAGTAATAACAAATCCATTTATCTTCTTACAGCAAAGAACGAGCTTGAATTCTGTTGCCACATGTTGCGGGGAACGGTTGACCCAAAAGAACCAGCTACATATGAATATGTAAAGTGCATTGGAAATTTCAAGTCGTTAAATAATGGTAAGATACTGGCTCTAAGTACTGATTAGAAAAATAAAAGAATCCTCTACAAGTAGCAAAACTCAACAGCTTAGCAATTGGGTAGCTTTATACAAAGTGATTTTAACCTTCTGGTGTTCAATTTCCCCAGGATTTCAGTGCAAAAAGGAATCAATTTTCATAATTTTTTTTTTTTTCGTGTAACTTGCCAAAATGTGTAAAGCAAGGGTCTAGTATACAGTGCAGGAGAGTAGTGATGTGTATGCACGTCAATACTGTACACAGCATGTTTTGTATGGACGTGTATAACTGTCAGTACCGCTAGGGAGGTGTAACGTGTAGTGCAGGGCTGTGGAGTTGGAGTCGGGGCAATTTTGGGCACCCGAAGTTGGAGTCGTTGATTTCATAAACTGAGGAGTCGGAGTCAGATGATTTTTGTACAAAATCCACAGCCCTGTTAAGTATTAGGCCAAGGAGTCTGAGTCGAGGAGTCGGAGACAATTTGGGTACCCGGAGTCGGAGTTGGAGTCTGAGTCGTGGTTTCATAAACTGAGTCGTCGGAGTCTGAAGATTTTTGTCCCGACTCCACAGCCCTGGTGCAGTGCGCACAGATTTGCACTGAATGCAGATTGTCACTTATTGTGGAAATACTGAAGACCAAACCACGGGTAAAAGTGAAATAATGAAAATGTTTATTTACGAAGTGCAGGATATATAGTAGTGATGCTGCAATTGGTGCAAGAACATAAATACAAATAGCAGTGTAATTGCAAACAAAGTAGCAATATAATTGCAGGCAAACGTCTTACAATCAGACATGCCACAAACCAGTGAATATACAGTATATACACAGTGTGCAGACAATGAACGCCGGACCCTGTCTAGCTAATCTAACTAATATATATATCCAAGATAATATACAATCAGACATAGTACATATGGCAGCAGGGAATTGGATCGTCATACACGCCAAGATCAGATACCAGGACATCAAGCAATACAATCGGTAAGAAATAGAATAGTCTGGTAAAGCCAATATCTTACACCAGGGAGTCGAGCAATCAGGTAGCAGGAATTGGGTAAGTGACCAGAACACAGGCTCTAGGGCGATCATCACTAATGAACTAGCAAAGGTGTTCTGTTGGAGCTGGACTTATATACTGTGCAGGATGGTCATGTGACCTCTTCCAAGGCTGCAGAAACAGTTCCTGAATACAGAGACCTCTGCTGGTGGACAGAACCAGCATAGTGAAATGTTCTTGAAGTGAGAGGGGACATCTGCTGGTGAACAGAGGAAGTCCATACAGTTCACAAATGTCACCAGGCGGAACAGATTGTGACAGGTGGTTAAAGTGATGTGTGATTTTGCAGAATTCCTTCATGTGCAGTCTTTCAGAAAATGCTCCATGCAGCACTATTGTGATTTAATACAAATCACAACACTGTAGAGAGATCACCCCATAGGATTCCACTATACTGGCACTTTATCGATTGCTGGCCAATCGCCAAAAGTGCTGCTAGTGTGAACTGACTATTAAGGCATTTTAACCCATTAGCAATTTCAATAGAGTTATTTCGTTTGAAATAATTGCACTGCTTTTGACTTCAGTTGGCAGAACTTGTGCTGTAAATTATTGGAATGCTTTGATCTCTCTCTGCTAGCAGAAAATATAGAAACTGAAAGCAGAAGTTCTCTGTTGTTGTCTCACACTGCCCTTTAGTGACAAGTGGCTACAAATACACATAATAGTAGTACGAATTCGAAGCACAGAAATGTAAGGAATAAAAAAAAAGTGCTAAAATTGGCCTGGAGCACTTGCAAGACTCTAAATGAATTGGCTGCTATTGGGTTATAGAGCTCAGACTATCAGCTGCGTACAGTAATGTTGTATTGGGAGAATACACAATAGACGAAAAAATCCTTGTAGGTGCACCACAATCACCTTCACAAGGACTATTGGATATTCAGGGATATAGTAAAAATTCAGGAAACCAAAAAAATGCAAAAAATACTTTTAATGTTCCAAAAATAGTGCAGAGTTTGTATACAAGGTCTTCAATCACGTAGAAAAGTGCATATAATTAGTTGAAAAGGCAACAACATCGATTTGTTTCGGGTCCACAACCCTTCTTCAGGCCTTTATACATAAAGTGAACATCTGCACAATCCGAATACACAGTATGACCTCATCTGGACAACAACTAAGCCAGGGTAGACCACCAAATAAAGATTTGAGAAAGGAGCCGCATGGAAGCAGGACTTCCGGACTAGGTGGACCACCTGGTCCAGACGTCCTGCTTCAATGCGGTTCCTTTCTCAAATCTTTTCTACGTGATTGAAGACATTGTATACAAACTCTGAACTTTTTTTTGGAACATTAACCCATTCGCGTTCCGTCGTTTTCACTTGAGAAATGTTCACCTCCCATTCATTAGCCTATAACTTTATCACTACTTATCACAATGAACTGATCTATATCTTGTTTTTTCCGCAACCAATTAGGCTTTCTATAGGGGGTACATTTTGCTAAGAGCCACTTTACTGTAAATGCATTTTAACAGGAAGAATAAGAAAAAAACTGAAAAAATCATTATTTCTCAGTTTTCAGCCATTAGTTTTAAAATAATACATGCCTCCATAAATAAAACTCACGTATTGTATTTGCCCATATGTCCCGGTTATTACACCGTTAAAATTATGTCCCTATCACAATGTATGGCGACAATATTTTATTTGGAAATAAAGGTGCATTTTTTCCGTTTTGCATCTATCACTATTTACAAGTTTAAAATAAAATAATATATATAGAAATATTTCATCTTTACATTGATATTTAAAAAGTTTAGACCCTTAGGTAAATATTTACATGTTTTTTTTTATTGTAATGTTTTTTTTTTTGTTTTTTAATATTAAACATTTTATTTGGGTATTTTTGGGAGGGTGAGATGTAAACTATAGTTTTATAATGTAATTGTGTGTTGTTTTTTATTTTTTTTACTTTTTAGTTGTAGTTTTACTTTTTGGCCACAAGATGGCGACCATGAGTTTGTTTACATGATGTCACTCTAAGCGTAACACACGCTTAGAGTGACGCAGAGGGGAGGCAACGGACAGAAAAAGCACAGCTTCCGAGAGAAGCTGTCGCTTTTTCAGCGGGGGAGAGGAATCAGTGATCGGGCACCATAGCCCGATACATTGATTCCGTGGCTACCGAATCCGCGGCCGGGAGAGCGCGTGCACGTGCGCGATCGGCCGCGGTAGCGAGCATGGTTCCTGGACGTAGTTTCTACGTCCAGGAACCAAAATAGGTTAAAGAAAAAGTATTTTTTTTGCATTTTTTTTGGTTTCCTGGGTTTTTACTATATCCCTGAATATCTAATAGTATCAGTTGCATACAGACATCAAGTCATTGTTGCGCCGTGATGGAGATGATCATTGTTTGCCTGAACATATGTAGCTTTCCTATCTTATTTTAGTTGGCCCAACTTGGGAGGGGGACACAGCAGCCATAGTCGAACACCGTGAATCCAGTGCAGGAGACTTGGGCGCACAGGGAGTAACTTAGGCATCGTCAGAAGACTGAGCTGAAGTTACTTTTAAAGAGACACTGAAGCGAAAAAAAAATATGATGAATTGGTTGTGTACTATGAATAATTACTAGAAGTTTAGCAGCAAAGAAAATATTCTCATATTTTTATTTTCAGGTATATAGTGTTTTTTCTAACATTGCATCATTCTATAATATGTGCAGATTACACAACACTCAGCATTCAAAATGATTCTTTCAGAGCAGTCTGTGAACTAATGACCTCTCTTCTGGCAGAGAAAAAGTAAATAGTTCAATAACACTTGAGATAATAAGTCAGATAACAGCCCTCTCCACGACTTTGAAAGTCGCAGAGCTTAATTGCTTTTTTGCATAGAGATAGCAACTGAAGTTTCTTAACTCTTCCTGTACTGGAAACCATTATTTTGATGATACTGATGTATCTGATCTTAATGTTTAATTTCTTAGCTGTACTACACATACAAATCATAATATCATAATTTTTTTTTCGCTTCAGTGTCTCTTTAAAACACAATAATTCGGCTTCCAGCAATTGCTGGAAGCCGAATTATTTAATTCCCTACCATCCATAGCGGTCTGGATAGGGAATAGTATTTAACACAGCCAGGACTTGTGCAGCAGCAGGATCAGCAATATACCAGCTGTATCCTGCGCCCAAGTCTCCCACGCCGATTCCCCTCGTGCGCGCCATAGTGGATATTGTGGCATTGCTGCTTTTTGCCCTATTATATAAATTGACCCTGAGGATGTTAGATGCCTATTTCTATGCAGGAAGAGACAAGTGTTCTTGAAGATTCCATGTTTACAGGTCCACAACAAGATCCTTCATGTAAAAGATTTTTCCATGTTGTAATTGTTAACATGATCATCCACTGTCTATACTATAGTTTTGCAACAAAGCAAATATAACTCCTATCAAGTTTTTTGTTCTCTTTTGTCATATCTGGACATTAATATTTCATCTTTGCTCAAACAGTATGTACATTTAAAGGTGATGTATCTAGACAAAAAAGGACTTTGCAATCAGTTGTTGTTTGTCTTTCAGTGCCCAGCTCGACACATAATGGCTTTGATGGTGCACTACAGAGGTCCCTCAGGCCTGCATTTGAAGAGCGGGTCTGCTTTGTAGCAACTGTTAGATTAGCTACACCTCAGTTCATTAAGGTAAAAGTTATACAATTTTTTTTAAATGAAAACCCCTAGTGCCAGTATGTTCTTTCCCAGCTTTAACTACAGCAGTTTTTGCATTGTGATTCATATCTAATGAGCCAGCTGCATCCATGACTTCTTTTTAGTGGCAGTATCTGGAGGAGTATAACATTTTTGTACTTTGTTGGCATTGCTGACCCTTAGTGTTCCTCAACATCATCAACACAGGCAGAAGATTGTTCAGACTTCTGGACCCATCATTCACTTGCAGTTTCAGTGGTTTGCAATGTGTCTTTCATCAGTGGATAATCGGTTTTCCTGATAGTCTATACAGCTGCTGGAATGATCATTTGTGTGATAATTTTGCTACCTACTTAACTTTGCGACTTGTCATTAGGCTGTTATCTTAGGTCTGTCGGGAGCTTTAAAGGGACTCTGATCAGAGTACAAAAATGAAAATTTCCACCAGCCCCCGTATCCTGTGAGGTCCCTCGACGTCCTCTGCATCCCCTCTGTGGTCCCGCTGTCGGCCCCGTTAGTGCGGCGACTTTAGCTGAAGTCCTTTGCAACTGCGTATGCGCGGCCTAGCCATGCTTCCAGCCTGATCACGCATGCGTTGCCGTGAGCCTCCTGCGCATGTGCAGTTCAGTCTTTCTAGAACTGCACAGGGCGCTTACGGCGACACAAGCGTGATTGAGCTGGAAGTATGGCCAGGCCGCGCATGCGCAGTTGTTGCCGACTTTAGGCTAAGTCACTGCACTAACTGGGGTGCCAGCAGGACCATAGAGGGGACCCAGAGGACGCCGAGGGGCCTCACAGGCTACTGGTGACTGGAGGAAGCCGCAGGTAAATGCCAATTTTCATTTTTGTACTCTGCTCAGGGCCCCTTTAAAGTATCCCTGAATCGGGGGGGGGGGGGTAGACTATTAATTGAAGCCCATGGTGGGCTATATTACTAACCTAGTGTCCTGAAGCAGCTTGTTGTGCTCGGGGTACCCTGTGCCTGGTTTCCTTATCTCCGCAGCCTGCCAGAAGTTCCTGTGAGAGGCGCAGAGCGGTTCTGAACTGTGCATGTAAAGTTTCCCCAACAAACTGAGCTGCACCCCCAATTTTCCCTCTCCCCTTTACAGTATATGTAACTGCAAGGGCCTTTTTCCCCTAGCAGAGTTTTACAATCCAATTCTGATCATTTGTGGATCGCAAAATGCTAGGGACATAAAAACGTAAACTGCTGGGGGGGGGGGGGGCCAGACACGGGGAACATAGTAATACAGGCAGTGGTATACACAAAATATTGACCTGTAATACAGAACTGGTCACCCTAGTAATCACAGTGACAAATCTAACATGATGAACAAATGTATATCAATGTATATCAAATTCCAAGATACAAGGGTGAGAGAGCCCTGCCCTTGCGAGCTTACAATCTACAGGAAGTGCTCTGGCTAAATGACAGAGGTGTATAGGGGAAGTTTTGGAAGGTTGGGAACTACTTACCATAGTTGGGAGAGTATAGGTTAACACAACAACAACAAAAAAACTGTGGAAATGGGCTTAAACAGAAAGCAGACCAAAAACATGATGGCAAATGTGGTGTGATTTCATATGTTTAGATGCTCAGGCAGACCGCTACTGACCACGTTGCTCAGAAACTCCCCTGACCATCATTAGTAGAGAGAGCCCAGAGCCATTAGGCTGACGGCCATAAATGCAGTTTTCACATTTCTGTAGCAATATTTTTCTTTTGCCTATATGTACATTTTAATATTTTGCAAGTGAAGTTGATGAGCTTTTTTTTTAAATGTATTTATTTTATTGTCCACTAGGAAATGTGCACTGTGGAAGAGCCCAATGAAGAGTTCACCTCCAGACACAGCTTAGAATGGAAGTTTCTCTTCTTAGACCACAGGTGGGTAACTCAGCTTGCTCATCCAATCAGTGCACACTTGCCTGCAAAGTTTGTGGTAGATCAGGTAAACATTTAGGGTAGGAACACACTAGGCAGAATCGCATATGAATTTCACACTACGTGCTATGGGGAAAACTCATGCGATTCTGCCTAGTTTGTTCCTACCCTTAGGCTACTTTTACTCTATGCACTTTGCAATAGGAAAGCAACACAATTATGAAAAATCACATTGCACGTTATGAGTGCTATGCAACAGGACATAGAATTATGCTTCACTGCTGCTTTAAAGAGACTCTGTAACAAATTTTGCAGCCCTATTTCTTCTATCCTATAAGTTCCTATACCTATTTTAATGTGGTCTGGATTACTGCAGCCTTTTCTAGTTGCACTGTGTCTGTAAAATATACAGTACAGACCAAAAGTTTGGACACACCTTCTCATTCAAAGAATTTTCTTTATTTTCATGACTGTGAACATTGCAGATTCACACTGAAGGCATCCAAACTATGAATTAACACATGTGGAAGTATAGTACATAACCAAAAAGTGTGAAACAACTGAAAATGTCATATTCTAGGTTCTTCAAAGTAGCCATCTTTTTGCTTTGATTACTGCTTTGCACACTCTTGGCATTGTCTTCATGAGCTTCAAGAGGTTGTCACCTGAAATGGTTTTCACTTCACCGGTGTGCCCTGTCAGTTTTAATAAGTGGTATTTCTTGCCTTATAAATGGGGTTGGGACCATCAGTTGCGTTGTGCAGAAGTCAGGTGGATACACAGCTGATAGTCCTACTGAATAGACTGTTAGAATTTTTATTATGGCAAGAAAAAAGCAGCTAAGTAAAGAAAAACGAGTGGCCATCATTACTTTAAATGAAGGTCAGTCAGTCCAAAAAATTGGGAAAACTTTGAAAGTGTCCCCAAGTGCAGTCTCAAAAACCATCAAACGCTCCAAAGAAACTGGCTCACATGCGGACCGCCTCAAGAAAGGAAGACCAAGAGTCACCTCTGCTGCGAACGATAAGTTCATCCGAGTCACCAGCCTCAGAGATCGTAGGTTAACAGCAGCTCAGATTAGAGACCAGGTCAATGTCACAAGGAGTTCTAGCAGCAGACACATCTCTAGAACAACTGTTAAGAGGAGACTCTGTGAATCAGGCCTTCATGGTAGAATATCTGCTAGGAAACCACTGCTAAGGACAGGCAACAAGCAGAAGAGACTTGTTTGGGCTAAAGAACACAAGGAATGGACATTAGACCAGTGGAAATCTGTGCTTTGGTCTGATGAGTCCAAATTTGAGATCTTTGGTTCCAACCACTGTGTCTTTGTGCGACGCAGAAAAAGTGAACGGATGGACTCTACATGCCTGGTTCCCACCGTAATGCTGGTGACACAGTAGTGGATTTATTCAAAATTGAAGGCATACTGAACCAGCATGGCTACCACAGCATCTTGCAGCGGCATGCTATTCCATCCAGTTTGCGTTTAGTTGGACCATCATTTTTTTTTCAACAGGACAATTACCTCAAACCTCCAGGCTGTGTAATGGCTATTTGACCGAGAAGGAGAGTGATGGGGTGCTGCGCCAGATGACCTGGCCTCCACAGTCACCAGACCTGAACCCAATTGAGATGGTTTGGGGTGAGCTAAACTGCAGAGTGAAGGCAAAAGGGCCAACAAGTGCTAAGCATCTCTGGGAACTCCTTCAAGACTGTTGGAAGACCATTTCCGGTGACTACCTCTTGAAGCTCATAAAGAGAATGCCAAGAGTGTGCAAAGCAGTAATCAAAGCAAAAGGTGGCTACTTTGAAGAACCTAGAATGTGACATATTTTCAGTTGTACTTCCACATGTTTGAATTCATAGTTTGGATGCCTTCAGTGTGAATCTACAATGTTCATAGTCATGAAAATAAAGAAAACTCTTTGAATGAGGTGTCCAAACTTTTGGTCTGTACTGTATCTAACCATCTTTTTTTTTGTCAAGCTTTGTCGACCCAGGGAGAATAGGCTGCCTCTGTTGTAATGAATACAAATTTTATATGCTTTGTCAATTCTTTTAAAAGGGCTTCAATAAATTAAGTTTTTTTAGATGGTGCGGATCTTCTCATCTGATACATTGACTCCCTGTGACTTTAGGGTTGATCACGGCACGCCAAGGAGCCATTGGTGCAGTTGTAAGAGGACTATTATACATTGGGATAGGGACATAATTTAAATGGTGTAATAAGCGGGACAAATGGGCAAATAAAATACATGGGTTTTAATTACGGTAGCATGTATTAATTTCTAACTATAATGGCCAAAAGCTGAGAAATAATGATTTTTTTTTTCATTTCTTTCTGAATATTCCTGTTAAAATGGATTTAGAATAAATTAATTCTTAGCAAAATGTATCACCCACAGAAAGCCTAATTGGTGGTGGAAAAAACAAGATATAGACCAATTGATTGTGATGAGTAGTGGCAAAGTTATTGTCAAATGAATGGGAGGTGAAAATTGCTCAGATGCAAAAAATAAACAACCCTTTGGGCTTAAGTGGTTAAAAGGAAACATCCATATCCCTCTCAGTTAAGGTTCCCTTTAAAGGAGACCTGAAGCAAAAAAAGTGCCCCTAGGGGGTACTTACCTTGGGTGAGGAAAGCCTCTGCATCCTATTGAGGCTTCCTTCATTGTCCTTCAAATGCGCGTTCCTGCGCTGGGACCCCGAAAAGAGCTTGCGCAATAGCACCATCCCGCTCGGTTACCTTCAGAAAAAGCCAGGCCAGATTGGGTCCACGCTAGGGCGGAGGCGGGAGCCATCTGCCGCTTACAGTAGCATGGACTCAAACGGCTCGGCTATTTCCATCACCAAGCGTGCATGTGCTGGAAAGCCACTCTCAGGGCGTCCCAGCGCTGTTATTCAACTGTTAATGCCATCGTTTACATTGATTTTTTTTTAGTAGGTTTGATGTTTGTAAGATCTAAATTCGACAGGCAGACAGAGACGTGCACGCCTACCTTTATTCTTTTTCTAATTTCTTCATGTAAGAATAAATCTTTTGTAGTGTGTAAGACACTGCTACTCGGTAGGAAAAATAGTATGCTACTAGTACGCCACACTGCTGTTTTTTTTATTATATAGCCATTTGGGTTTGTTTTCGGATTTTATTTTCTTTGCAGCTTTATAAACCTTTTTGAGCAGTAATAGTGTTGTAACGTTTTTGCTGTTTTTGCTTAAACCTTTTCAAGGATAACCTAAAACATGTAAGAGGCACTTGACCCAGCAAGTGTGTGCCCAGATGATAGTGCACAGTAATGGATAAAAGCCATCATGTTCCAGTAACAAGGTGTTCTATGGCTGTACTCTAGTGCTTTTTCATTTTTTATTTGTATCAGTAAACCTTATTCTGAACTAGAATTTATGTATTTTATTTTTCCACCAGACATTCTAGAATGGTTTATAATCTATCCCTTCAGTCTGGTGTCTAAATATAGGTGAATTTCCTCCACCTCAAGCTCCCAGACCTCTGTGCGTTAATTTCACATATACTTGTACTACACCATACTACCAGGTGTTATTGTATAGGCTGGAGATGGAAACCACATTCAAATGGGTTGGAGAGTGTTTGTTTTATTGGCGCTTGAAACCCAAACTTTCCTAAGGTTGCTGCAAAATAGGCCCCAGGAATGTCCGGATTTGTTAAAAGAACAGTGTGTTTTAGTTAAGGCATTATTATTTGTTAAAAGAAGAAATGTGTGAATGGATCAGCCCAGGTATGAATACAGAAAATGCTACTGTAAACCGACTGATTTTGTGTACAGGCCTTTTTCAGGGCTGGGGATGTTCGCTTTACAGCAAACAACCTACCTGTGGTAAAACTTTCTTCTTCTGCTTTTGTCATTTTATGGATCCATATGCATGGAGGCATAATTATAGGTTTGAAGCAGAATTACAGCTTGCCTCCCAAGTCTGCCTTCTGTCATAGCCTTCTGTCATGCTGCCCCTACCCTTTGTAATACCTTGCCACGCCCAATCAAGTCCACTCCAACCCTGGAGGTATTTAAATCCAAACTGAAAAGCCACCTGTTTAGTCTGGCATTTATGATCGCATAACAGTTTCCCCTGTACACATCACTATGTACTAATCTGAGACAAGCTTATGCACTTTGTGTCCTATGGGAGAATGTGTTGTTGCTGCCTTCCTTCCCAAGATTAGGTAATCTGTATAAAAATCTCCGTCCCCACTTTAAAAGTGCTTAAGGGCTGGTTCAGACGGACGTTTGTGCAGCGTTTACCCCCAGCGTTCGGGGGCTTGGCGTTAAACGCTCCCATTCAAGTGAATGGGAGCGTCTGTACCAAGCTTTCATGCGCGTTTACACGAACGCGGCGTTCGGGTCCTGATTTTCACTGGCGTTCAAGGAGCCCCTGGAAGCTACATGTTGCTTCAGGGGGCGGTTCCCTTAGGGGAAGAAAAACACGCGACCGCATCCGAACGCAATGCGAATGCTGCTGAAAGCCCGAACGCATTGCCGCCGCGACGCCAACGAACGCGACGCCTCCAAACGTCCGTCTGAACCAGCCCTAAAGCTGCTGGAATCAGTATTTCTTATCCTTTTCAGTCAGGGAGCTATACTAACAGGTCACAGTTACCCAGACTGTTTTGCAACCAATTGCATCTTCTCCTGTCCATATGTGTATATGTAAAATTTCGTGACATTTTGCAGAGCTGAGTGCAATGCAGCTTCCTGTCAGTGCAATCCCATGATAAGGCTTGGGAAGATATGAACACTTTATTATCAGTTATTCTTTTAAACACTATTGTATAATCGTAAAGCAAATCATTTGGATCAGAGGGAAATTTGTGACTGTAATACTGCTGCCATGTGTTTGCATTTTTTAAAAATACATTTATCAATGGACCTAGTATGATGAGTACTACATGCATTATTTAAATAGATAGACACAATACAGTTTTCTTGTTACAGATGTCTGAGAGATGTCCAATCTGCTTCTGATTGAGAAGGATCGATTTTGAGATCAGTACTGCACAAAATTGATCCCTTTCTCGAATCTCAGAAGTGGATTGGACATGCTGGAAATAATTGAACTATCCGTCTGATGCGAAAATTAAAATGTGTCTATCCAACAAATGAATTCTGGAAACGAGAATATCCGCTGGGGATTTAAAGGGAACCTTAACTGAGTGTTAAAGAAATGGATTCACTTACCTTACACTTCCCCCAGCCCCCTGTAGATGTCCTGTGCCTGTGCGCCGTCTCAAACCGATCCTCCAGTCCCTCGCAGGCAGCTAGTTTAGGTTTCAGTGACTGACCAGTTGCTGTCCAATGTGCCTGCGCGGCTGTAGCCTCGCGCGTATTCGATCGCACTGCAATGGCCATCCTGCGCAGGCGCAGGTCGTGTTTACTCATTGTATAATGCTTCCTCTCTCTGATTTACAGGTGATCTGTATGGAGATCAGGTGATCTGTACGGAATGTCCATTATTGAGCGTCGTATACATAGAGGGAGATATTGCTTGTTTGGCAGTTAAAAAAAAAAAGCCATGACCACACCCACTAACATTGCGAGTGTGTGTGTGTGTGTGTGTGTGTGTGTGTGTGTAGGCGCGCGCATGCACAGAGGGAGATAATGGTTGCTTAAAAGTTGGAAACAGCCGTTATTCCAACAATGCAACGAGGTTTACAGACCGCAAACTCTCAGGACCGTGGTCATGACATCACACTGTGGGAGGGGTTTCACCACAATATCAGCCATACAGACCCCCTGATGATCTTTTTGACAAAAGGTAAAGATTTCTTGTGGGAAAGGGGGTATCAGCTACTGATTGGAATGAACTTTAATCCTTGGTGAAAGATCCACTTTAAGGTAAGTAAAATTGGGTGCTAAAGTAGGTCAGCCCAATCGAACAACAAATTCAATAACCTTTTGCACACAAATACTCAATGAAACATAATAATAAGGATCCACTATCCTGACAGCTAAATTAAAAAGCAGTGGTTTTAGTTTGCAAAATAATGCATTATTTTGCATAGTCCCATACACTGCCCAGAGGTGGTTCTGGGTAATTATGTGTCCTAACTCTGGCCCTATAACATGCATAATGTGCCATGCAAGCATACAGTGCACCAACCTATCAACCAGATTGGGAGCACTTATGACTCCTCTCCTGGAGAAGTGTATCAAGACTAAAGCTCCTTACAATAGCTAGATGAATTACATTGTATACTGGATGCCAAATACATTATTTCTGCGACCGGTTTCATTTCTGATGTGATTTCTGATCTTTTCTTCCTTTTTCAGGGCTCCACCTATAATAGGATATTTGCCTTTTGAAGTGCTGGGGACTTCTGGCTATGATTATTATCATGTGGATGATCTGGAGAATCTTGCAAAATGTCATGAACATTGTAAGTATATTAACACAGCTACCGTTACCTTAATAAAACATAAATGTTAGTTCTAGTGTCTATGCAGAACATGTTCCCCATAGGAATAATGATGATCATATCGCTGCAGAGATTGAATTCTGTCTTCCCCAGTCTCTTAGGAAAGAACATTTAGTTTGTCTCTGTGATGTCCCATTCCTTAGAAATCTTCACTTCCTGCCTTGCAGATGTTCTCCTCGGCAGGCTGCTGTAGCCAGCTCTCTGCACTGCGCTCCTCCACCTCGTGCAAACATTGGTATCTCATGCAGGGAATACACCATGAGTGTTTTCAGCAGATAGATGGCTCGATAGATCATTTCCAGCAAGTCTCGTTTTGATAGTTTTTCTGAATGATTTTTTTCATGTGAACGGAAACCGCAAAAAAAAACGATCTGACAGGTGAATGGAAAAACAATCAACTAGTAAATCTGCCCCAAAAACTCGTTGTGTATTCCCAGCATCAGAGCAGGTTTGAGGTAGAAAAAAAAAAAAAAAGCATAATGCAGGATTTTCAGGAAACAAGATGGCAAGTCCCATGACACAGAGACAATACATTCTGGCCAGTGGGATTAGATGACAATGTGCTTTAGTAGGTTAGTTATGGAACAGATTGGCACAAGTGAGGGAAATGTTACATCAGTTTTGCTTGGAAACTTGGAATTCTTTTATATTGGAAAAATATGAATCATATGGCAATATTTTCCACAGCACTTCAGAGCGTCGCTGTGAAATTTGTCACTAACTTTACCTCAAAAGTGCTCACAGTGTATATTCCTTACCATAGTATTCCTATCATATGTGCCAAATTTGGGGTAAAGCTAAATAACCTGCCAGTATGTTTTTTTTGGACGTGGGAGGAAGCGGGAGAAAACCTATGCCGACATGGGAGAACATACAAATGCAGAGAGTGTCCTGGGAAGCGAACCTGAGACTCTAGTACTGCAAAATGAGTGCTAGCCACATAGCCACCGTACTGCCCTGACATCATAAGAGAATAGAGGGAACAGCAATGAGCACTAATGTGTAGCAACAGACAATGTTCTTTCAGTCATTTAGTAATTGGCATGGTTCCTGAATAGTTGTTGTGGTTACCTGCTTATTACACATGGTTATTTGCTCTTTCTCATGCATTAATTTGCTAAACATGATGGGCAATAATGTTGGTTTTTCCCCTTGTAGTGATGCAGTATGGAAAAGGCAAGTCCTGTTACTATCGGTTCCTCACAAAAGGCCAGCAGTGGATATGGCTGCAGACAAGATACTACATCACCTATCATCAGTGGAATTCCAGGCCTGAGTTCATTGTGTGCACACACACTGTTGTAAGGTAATGAAATGGTTAGTTTGTGGTCACAAAGTAATGAGGTTGGTTTGTTATGTGTGCGTGTTGTGCCACCACCAGTAGCCATTCCCAGGGCCTGATCTACTTATTGCTATAGCAGGTGGATTCCGTGCTCATAATTGCAATCTAAACTTTTATTGAAACAGACATTGTAAATGTGGTTTTTTGTAATTAAATTAAAAAACTACCTTTTGTTGAAAATTCAGCACCACAGATGGACAGGATTAAAGTCACACAGTACTTAGCTTATTATGGTGACCCAAAGCATCCACATATTTCTGTAATGAATAGAAAGTCTGCGTCTTAAAACCAAAATGAAAGTGACCACATGTAGCTACAGTGGCTTGCAAAAGTATTCGGCCCCCTTGAAGTTTTCCACATTTTGTCATATTACTGCCACAAACATGAATCAATTTTATTGGAATTCCACGTGAGAGACCAACACAAAGTGCTGTACACGTGAGAAGTGGAATGAAAATCATACATGACGTTTTTTTCAAATAAATAACTGCAAAGTGGGGTGTGCGTAATTATTCAGCCCCCTTTGGTCTGAGTGCAGTCAGTTGTCTATAGATATTGCCTGATGAGTGTTAATGACTAAATAGAGTGCACCTGTGTGTAATCTAATGTCAGTACAAATACAGCTGCTCTGTGACGGCATTTGAGGTTGTCTAAGAGAATATTGGGAGCAACAACACCATGAAGTCCAAAGAACACACCAGACAGGTCAGGGATAAAGTTAAAAAAAAGGTGGGGGGAAAGGCTGCGCGTCCCTAAACACATGTTGCAATTGAATGGTTAATCGCACAGGCATACACCGCCTCTGTCAGACTGAAAAATGCATGCCCTGCATCCTAGACAAGTGCTAACATTTATTAAACTAGGAGGAACTTTAGCTTCCAATATGGTTTGCATGCAAAGTATATTATACTAGACACTGGCGACACGGTGAGGCAAACCTCCGGGCAAGTGACCTAACCTAAATTTAAAACCTTGGGAGCAGCTAAGCAAAAAAAATGTGTAACTTAAATTTTGTTGAACAGTGAGGAGAACGCCAGCGCATACCACTAAGGCTGCATCTGAAATGACCACCAGCTCAGTGGGAAAGCACCTAAATAGATTTTCTGCACACTTTGCATTCAATTCAGATGCAAATCATATGCAAATCTGCTACTACTTATTATGCAAACAGGAAACTCAGGAGGAGGGGCTGGGAGCAGCTAACCTGACAGTTACATAGTTACAAAGTTAAAAAAGGTTAGCACTTGTCTAGGATGCAGGGCATGCATTTTTCAGTCTGACAGAGGCGGTGTATGCCTGTGCGATTAACCATTCAATTGCAACATGTGTTTAGGGACGCGCAGTCTTTCCCCCCCACCTTTTTTTAACTTTGTAAAAAAAGGTGGGGGGAGCTTTGTGGTGTTCTTTCCCATACTGGACACGCAGTGACTTTCCCTCACAGGAAAATTTCCATCTGCCACCTTTTTTGTCTGTTCCAAGATAAAAACATTTGGGGTATTTGCATTTGTCAGTATTTGCTGTCTTTAGAAAAATTATCTCTACTTTTTTTTTTTATGTCATGTCTTCTTTGGAAAAGAGTCTCGCCACTTATCAGGCAGTGATGAGGAACTAATCTAATGCCGGGAATACACAGCTTGCACCGCTCGATTATGCCGCCGGATCGATTCCCGCTCGTCCCCACGGGTGATTCTCTTATCTTCTGCTCGTTTTCCTTTTTCCATTGTCCCGCCCGCTGTAACGAGTGCGGAATCAATCCGGCGGGTGATCGGACATGTCGGAAATTATCAATCGAGCCATCTAATGGCTTGATCGAGCGGTACAAACGTACAGTGTATTCCCAGCATAAGTGCACAAACCTGTTACTTTGTCTTATTTTTTTTTTATTCAAAGTAAAGTTTAATGGAGCTTTGTTTTGCAGCTATGCTGAGGTTGGTGCAGAGAGAAGGCGAGAACTTGGCATAGCAGATTCCCCGCCAGCCATCATCTCAGATAAAGTGAGTTCTTGTTGCTGCTAAACAGACTGCAGAACTAGTTGGTGTTCCTGCTGTGATACCATACTTCTGTCTGCATACTGTGTTTATATGAATGCAGAGAACACCTCTCAGCTCTAATGCTCTCAGCTCTAATGAAATGCCTCATGGACTATAAATAATATATACTTATGTGCTTCCAGATTAACCAAGACTCAGTCTCGGATAATCACATACATAAAGATAGCTTGAAGGATGCTTTGGACAGGTTTGATGACAGCAGGACACCATCACCATCTTCCAAGAGTTCCATCAAGTCATCGTCTCACACAGCGGTGTCAGATCCCTCATGTGAGTAGGCACGGTTCTTTATCACTTACAGACAGGGAGCTATTAGTAGAATAACTGTTTCGTAGAGCTATAGAATACTTCCTTAAGTCCATAGGTTTAACAAAACTTATCTGACCCCATAGCTTTAATGACTGGCTCTTGGCACACATGGTAATGAGGGGACATGCTTCTCTACTTTAGTGAATTGATACATTCTCCAAACACGTAGATAGAGTCTGCAGGAAAACTATGATGGGCAGTTTGTCATATAATTATGCTATTTTAAATGCAACTTCCTCTCCTAAATGATCTTGTGACCAGTTATGTCACTTCCTGCAGAGGAGTAACTCTATACAAATCTGCAAAGTCAAAAGTAGGTTAGCACACTGTATCCTTCGTTAGGTTGTTTTATTTTTCAATACATCAGTCAATCCATGACGGGCTGGCAAATGTTTAGGAGGGCTCCCTTTATCAGTACATGGTGCAGACAAATATGACCTGTATAAGCCCCAATGCAAACTTAAAGGAACCCGAGGTGAGAGACATATGGAGGCTGTCATGTATTTCCTTTTAAACAGTACCAGTTTCCTGGCAGTCCAGCTGATCTTTCTGGTCAGTGGGGTCTGAATCACACACCTGAAACAAGCATGCAGCCAACCATGTCAGAATTTTGTCAGGGTCTATGGCTAGAAGTATTATTATTATTATTATCGATTTATAAAGTGCCAACATAATCCGTGGCGTGTGTTTTTAGAGGCAAAGGATCATCAGAACAGCCAGGCAATGTGCATTATTTAAAAGGAAATAAACATGTCAGCCAACTCCCTCATGAATATGCATGATGAACAATGTAAATAAGTCACCAAATGGGTAATTACAGCTTGCTTTAAACACATACCTTAATATATATGGTCTTTTGTGTAAGGACCCCGCCATCATCGAGAGCACGTCACTCATATCAACAACAAAAAACGCAATCGCCAAAGTTTTACATCCATGCTTTGGGAGAGAAAGGAGAAGGTGCCCATGTGACCTAGTCGCAGGGTCCGAGCCTTCTAAATGATTGGACAGAGAAAGCCTCACCAATATTGCTGTTTAACGGCTTTACCATGCATGCTATGTGCCCGGCTAAGGCTCGTTCCCACGGACCTAGCTACTTACGACATCAGGCAACCACGTTTGCCTGGGCAACCCCTACCAGAACCAGTCACATTGGAGCCGTGCTGTTGGTGATGTTGCTTAGCACTTTAATTATACACCCGAATAACAGGTATGGTTGGTGTACTGAACACACCTCTAAGGGCCCATTCCCACCTGAGCGGGAATCTCACGATTCCCGCTCACGGCAAACCGCTAGCGGTTCTGCAAGAACCGCTACACAATGTAGCGAGGTGCATCTTTAAGCTCCCATTCATTTCTCCAGTCCTCATATGGTGCCTGTTCCACACCAGCATACTTTAGCTCACTGATTTATGCGCATGTGTTTAGCAGTGATGAAGTGGGAGGGACCCAAAAACAACGGGCAGGTTATGGATGAACAACAAAGCAATCATTTTTGCTATTTCCACATCCCTCTGTGCCACATCCCTTTGTGACCTTTTTAGATTAAATAAGGGGGCCTTGGAAGAGGAGTTGGCAAAGTGGAAGTGAGCTGGAGGGAAGGAAGAAGTTGGGGTCCTCACCCCTGCCGCAGCCCCCCTCCCTCTGCGAAGATTTATTTTCCCTTGTAGCCATGCTATTGGATATACCCGCAGTTAATGAACTTGCATTACTGTGTGATAGTTCAGTTACCATATGTAGTTATACATAAAGGACACCTGAACTCTTGCAAAGGACAGAAGGAAAACATAGAGAAATGCACCCTGTATGTATTTAGAGAGTTTAGCCTGTTTTAATTCTTCTTCATTTGTGTCTAATCACAAGTTGTAACTTGATCTCTCCCCGGGTCACCTGACTGCCATGACAGATGAGGCAGATAAGCTCATTTGAAAGCACAGAAAGTTAATGTCTGTTTCCATAAATCAGGAAGTAGACATTGCAGATTTATTTTAGGATTTGTATCAGCTGTAATAAAGAAGTGTTTTTTCTTTAAAGTTTATTATGCTGCTTATTCCGCTTTAAAGGACACCTGAAGTGAAAGGGATATGGAGACTGACATATTTATTTTTCTTTTAAGCAACACCAGTTACCTGGCAGCCCTGCTGTTCTTCTGCCTGTAATACCTTTAGCCATTGCCCCTGAACAAGCATGCAGCAGATCAGGTGTTTCTGACATTGTCCGATCTGACAAGATTATCTATATGCTTGTTTCTGGTGTGATTCAGACACTACTGCAGCCAAATAGATCAGCAGGACTGCCAGGCAACTGGTATTGTTTCAAAGGAAGTAAATATGGCAGACGCCATGTACTTCTCAATCCAGGATTCCTTTAAGTTTTGGCTGTATGTTGAGGGGCTTTCATTGTATTATGGAAATGTTCAACATTTGTATATATAAATATGCATTTTCAATGTTATTTATATATAACTATTTATCTAGCTACCCCTACCAAGATTCCAACGGACACCAGCACCCCTCCACGACAAGCCCTGTCTGGTTTGGACAAGAGGAGGTCGTCGTCTATTAGCAGTCAGGTATTAAAACTTTTATCTATGTATCATTATTATTGTGCTATATAATTAAAGCCTACCTAAAGTCAAATAAACACTGACAGTAGGGTTAGTGCCGTGAGTTTAGCCCAGCCCTGCATGTTTCAACTTTCAAAAAAGCGTGCTTCTAGATTTCTATAGCATATGTGGGCTGCACCGCTCTCAAGCTAGTCTCTTTCCTCTTAGCTTGGACTGTGACAATGGCCTCAATTCACCAAGATCATGCTTTAGATAATAAGGCAAGAGATGACTTGCCACCACGCAGTGAGAGAGTTATCTTATCTCTTCATTCTTTGTTACCCCCTCTGTAGTTAATTTACCTCCTCTGTAATTATTTTCACACGCAGTTAATTAACAACCTGTCTTTAACTCTGGAGTTATTTTAAGGATTGAAGAGTTAACTTAAAGACAGAAGAGTTAACTTTAGGTTTGCCTGAGATAAAATGTTTCCTGAATACTACATGCCTCATCACCGTAATATTTTAGCTTTAATAGGAGTTTGTGGAAGTTGGAATTAAATTAATTCCCCAGCTCCTGTCTTTGTAAACACCATAGGAACTGGTGGCAAAACTCTTAGGCTCGTTACACACCAAAAGCGTGCAGGAGAACGGCTCCTGCACGCGTTGCGGCGTGTCGTCGGGAAACTCCGGTGCGACGCTGAGTAGCGGCGGTGGTAGTTAATTACCCCGAAGGGGAAGCGCCGATTCCCGACGATAAAATGCGCCGGGACGCGTCGTACCGCAACGTATCGAAACGCAGCGTCGGGTGTGAAAGGTAAAAGGAAAGTCTATGGACTTTCCTTTTACCTTGGTTAACGCAAAGTATAGACTTTGCGTTAAAAACGCCAGAAGTGGGCTCTGGTGTGAAAGGTTTTGGTTTTACCTTCCTTTCTAAATCTAGCAAGGAAACGGGGAGTTATATGGAAGATATGTAGGTCTGGAAAAACAAGATCGAAAACGAAACTAGCTGGCGGCGGGGGGCCGGAGCCTCTGTGAGTGACTGCGAGGGCACGGGACGGCTGGAGGGGGCTGGTAGAAGCCCCCGACAAGTAAAACTGATTTTTTTTTTATTCTGGAGTTAAGTGTCCCTTTAAGTCACTGTAAGAAATGAAATAACTGCAGTATTGCATAGCTGGCATCATGAGGTACTGACTGTGACATTCCCTAGCTAGTTTGCTGTCCCTGTCCATCACAGGTCAGTTCTACCACATCACTTCTTGGTACTGAGTGGCGTGTCCTGCCTCTTTGTCATAGCCCTTCATTTAAAAAAAATATGGCCATGCAGGTAGCTGGGATGCATATGCTAATTCTGACGTTTCTGAAATAGCATGGACAGTTGGGGACTTGTAGAACGTGTGTGACATCAAATTTGTATGTGCCACAGCTGCCATCTAATGGTGCTGGTTGTGTATTGCAACAACATTTTATTTTTCAGCAACTTTTAAGTCGTTACAATGTACAAAGATTCAGAATAACAAAAATAATTTGTTTTTTCCAGTCAATGAGCTCACAATCTCTTAACCAGTCATTAACACAGCCAGTACAGAAGCAGCAAGGGACTGCCATCTTGCAGCCTGGGATGTCACAGGTGAGTGTTTTTGCTGCTTTGCTAATGTATGTGCTTTTTGCTTTAGATGTAATGTTATGTGATTTTGGCACACAGCTCACTTGCCATCAGCTTGCACCTATGCTTACACTAAATTAGGGATACACCAATGTCAGAACAACACAGTAACCAAGCAGCTTGGGATGACTCAAAACCACAAGGAAAGTATAGTGGACTAAAGGAGACTGAAAAGCCCTCCTACTAAAAAGCAATGCTTAGTGTGATTTGCCTTCTTAAAACAGAAGGAATTTGAATTAAGTGAACATCTGTGGTTACCCACAATGCACTTCTACTCAATATGCAAATGATCTCTTTATGCTCCTGCAGCCAGGCTTGCATCCAGAACCGCTGATGGCTAGCAAGCCTAAAGCTTTAAATTTTACAGAGTAACACCAACCCCACATGCAGACAGCCTGTTTCGTGCTTTTGGTTCTCCTCAGTACATGGCAGGCATTGATATGGCTCTATGGGATAGGGGTTGGATTCAGAACAGCAGAGTAACCAAGCAGCTCACTGTGACCCAAAACCACAAGGAAATCAATTGCAATGGCCGTGCAAAAACTGGAGGGGTGGTGTTACCTGTGGTTACCCATACAAACCAGTAGTTATTTTAGTGGGGGAGAGCTCCGGAATTTAACATAGACAATAAATAATAATCAATAGTGGTGCATTGTGGTTAACCACAGATGTTCACTTAAAGCTGAATTATCGCAAATGCCTTCTGTTTTAAGAAAGCAAACCACACTAAATGTTGCTTTTTAGTAGGAGGGCTTATCGGTCTCTTTTAGTCCCCTATACTTTCCTTGTGGTTTTGGGTCACCCCGAGCTGCTTGGTTACTGTACTGTACTGGTCCAAGCCCTATCCCATAGAACCATATCAATGCCTGCCATGCACTGAGGAGGACCAACAGTCTGAAACAGGCTGTCTGCATGTGGGGTTGGTGTGGCTCTGTAAAATGTAAAGCTATAGGCTTGCTAGCCATCAGCGGCTCTGGATGCTTGCCTGGCTTCAGGGGCATAAAGAGATCATTTGCATATTCAGTAGCGGTGCATTGTGGGTAACCACAGATGTTCACTTAAAGTGGATTCGAGATGAACTTTTACTCATTGCATAATTGTGTTCCTTACATATAGTTTATAGGGCATTCTTCAAGCCAAATACTTTTTTTGTTTTGTTTTAATACTCTAATTCCCTATAAACTAAACAAGCCTCGCCCACAGCTTCTCCAAAATGCCAAGGCACTTAGACCCATGTAGCAAGGGCTTATGGGAGCTCAGTCTGGGCAGGAGGAGGAGGTTACTAGCCAGAGATTTCAGAGGCAGAGGGGAGGGGGGAGTGAATTGTTCACAGGCTGAGGGGTGGAGATGCAGATTATCTGTGTAAGGGCCCATTCACACCTAAAATCGCTAGCCACTAGCGATTTGCGGTACCGTTTTCTGTGGGCGATCTTTCTGCGATTTATTGCGGAAAAATCACTGTGCAAATTCGCATTTTTGGAGCGATCGTGATTAGCAATTCTATATATGCTAATGGCGATCGCTCCTAAATCTCCTGAAAAATGCTGCATGCAACACGTTTGCGATTAGCTATAATTGTGGAATACCCGCGATTATCACTTATAGCTCAGGTGTGAACAATACCATAGACTAATATAGCACTAGCGTTTTTAAAAAACGCTAGCGCTTCAGTGATTAGCGGGAATTGCACGATTCCCACTTAGGTGTGAAAGGGCCCTAATGATGACAAACAGAATATGTCCGCTGTCATTGTATCACAGCAATAAATCATCATAAACTGTTGAAGCTGTTTGCAGCCAGATTTGCTGTGTAAACTATCTAAACTTTAGATAAGATATATATAGACAAGTTACTTGTTATAGTTAGTTTTTCATCTCGGGTGCGCTTTAAAGCTGAATTATCACAAATTCCTTCTGTTTTAAGAAGGCAAACGACCAGGGCCAGTTCTAGACTTTTTGACTTTTTGCTGCCTGAGGCAAACTTGTGAGGATGCGTTACCCCCCCCCCCCCCCCCCTCCCCCTTTCCCCCTCTGTTAGCTACATTGAACCATCCAAATTCGCCCTCAGTATAGGTAGGTAGCCAGGTATAGGTGTCCCCAGTATTGGTAGCTAGGTACAGTTGCCCCCAGTATTGGTAGCTAGGTACAGTTGCCCCAGTATTGGTTAGCCAGGTACAGTTGTCCCCAGTATAGGTTGGCTAGGCACTATCATCACTTCCTGTTTCTGCCTGGTGCTGCCCCCAGGGTTTTGCCGCTTGAGGAAGTCGCCTCACTTGGCATCATGGGCGGACCGGGCCTGCAAATGACACTAAGCAATGTGAGAAATGGCTCTGGCATCTCTGTGACAGCACTGATGCCAGTCTTGTGCAGCTTTTTTACATACAGAGTTTGCGTATGCATGTTTTTTTTGTTTTACTGTTGCACTTAAAGTAGTTATGGTTTTAGATCTCTGATCCCTGATTGCATTATGATCATAATCAGAATCTTCTTTGTATTAAAGCTAACCTGTAAGAAAAAAATATATTCGTACTACAGTACGGCATGCACAGAATTATTTATTACTTAGAATTTATTTAGTCATGACATCTTCCGCAGCGCTGTACATAGTATATATTGTCACTTAACTGTCTCTCAGCGGGGCTCACAATCTAATTCATATCTTAGTCATACTGTATGTCTATGTAAGTAACGTGTAGTGCAGGGGTCTCAAACTCCATTTACCTGGGGGGCCGCAGGAGGCAAAGTCAGGATGAGGCTGGGCCGCATAAGGAATTTCACAATCACGGCGCATCGCCGCCTCTGCCCGCCCCTCTCACTCTTCCTTCACAGAGAGGGGCTGGGAGAGGTGGCGATCCATGCGGCGATTGACGTCAGGAGAGGCAGAGCTGAAGCTAAAAGCTCTGCCCCTTCCAGGAAATGCCGGCAGATTGCCCCCCCGGGCGATTTGGGGGCTCTGCAGCCCTCGTTTAGCGGCGGGGACAAGGCGGATTACTTGGGAGCACTGAAGCGAACTATAATGAAGCTTTTGCCGGCGAGGGCCACAAAATATTGTATCGAGGGCCGCAAATCAGAATCAGAATTTATTTCGCCAAGTACAACGTGAGTTGTACCCGGAATTGATTTTGGCACATACAGGGTCGGTGATGGTACAGTAACATTTAGCATACAGTAGGTACAATAGATATACAGTAGATACATACAGTTTCTGCCGATACATACAGTAGATCCCACAGTAGATACAAAACTTTTATAGGCATAGATAAAGAGTGTAAGCATAGAGGAGCTTGTAGAAAGGTGGACCCAGGAGAAAGGACCGGGGGGAATCCGCTGCCATCCAGGCACTCAAAACGCTTCTGCAGCGATACTTTGAATCAGATGTCGCCCCAGTCTATCCCGGGAAGAGAGAGAGAGAGAGGAGAAGAAAGGGAGAGAAGTAAAGCTAAGAGATGGAGAAGGTGAGGGAGCAGAGAGAGTGAGATCCCTTGGGTTGCAGTCTAAAAAATGGCTGGCCAGTTAGTGTCCCAGATGACTGGCCCGTGACTGTGATGGGTCCACAGCTGTGAGGTCCGGCGTCGACCCCAGTGTGAAAGGACCTTGCGATGCCAGCGCAAGATGTTGGGGGTCGAAGGGACCTTGCGATGCCAGAGAGCGTGGGGACCAGGGTGGCTGGCCCACAATTAAGCAGTGGCAGAGGGCCGGGCTTTACCAGGGGACAAGATGGTGGTCTGGCTCCCCCAGCTCACTGGAGCAGCAGCAGCAGTAGCAGTGGGACTAGCGGCAGATAGGGGCATGAGTCCCATAGGCACAAATGTTCATGTAGGCATGCAATGCCAGATCCATCAGGACAACAGGAGGGATCCTGAAAATAGCCTCACCCCCAGCTGCAGCCTGCATGGATGGCCGACACAGACCTGAGTGTGCCCGGAGTGGCATTGACTCCCTGGCAGCGACAGCGGCGGTGACCCGATCACAAGGGTAGCGGCATCCGCTGACATCAAGGCAGCCAAATGATGTTGTTGCATCTCTGGTGGCGGCTGTGCCCTTCCCCAGCAGTGGCGGCCTGGCTGATGGTGAGTAGGCACTGTGGGCAGCTCCACCTGGAATGCATGGCCTCTCCTCCACTGCGACCACTGCAGAGTAGTTCACTGTGGGACGGCAGCACCAGTTTCTCGGATGGCTGCTGAGCGGCGACGATCCGGCCTCATCCGCACGTGGAATGTCTCACGTGCTCCGTCCTGGCGTCCCGGACGCCTTGACAACAGCGTGCAGCAGCCCACGTGGTGGAGGGGATCTGGATGCCCAAGTCGAGCAGCCACAGCGATCCCGGGCTGCGCAGCAGAGGAGCGACCAAACCGCACACAGCGGCCGGTGGCATCAAGCCCCCAGTGGCTGCATTAATGGAGCCGGGTGTCGGGCCTCCCACAGCCGATCAGGGTCCGCCGTGCGGCATCCCGCCTCCTCCATGACTGCAGAGAGCAGCATCCATTCCCCCAACATCAGCGCAAGCAGCGAGGGGTGGCCACAAGCAGCCCGGCAGTCGTGGTCTGCAACCGAGGAGGAAAACCGAGCAAAGAAGGTAAAAAGATGAAAAAGGCCGGAGCCCTGCGTGCCGTGGCTACCTAGTCCGGCGCCATCCCACGGGCCGCAAGTTTGAGACCCCTGGTGTAGTGTATGTATCGTAGTCTAGTGTCAATTTGGGGGGGAAAGCCACCATGCTGCACGGTAGCATGAAGTGGCTTGTGCATGGATGAAAAGTCTGTGCACGATCAGCATTGTGCTACTGTGCAGGTGTGGTACCGTAGTCGTGCATGCGCAGTATGGCTACACTTGTACACTGATGGGAGCACGACCAAAAGAATACAACTGGCAAGTGCCAGTCAGATATATTCAGAGGGAACGTGGGCAGGAGCGATGGGATCGGCATGATCCTAGGGAAGCCTTTGGACTAGCCAGAGGCTTCCCCTCTACTGAGGTGTTAGTTTGTTTTTTTGTTATATGTTCATTTTTCCATCTTTCATCTTTTTCTCAATAATTGTTGGTGATCAGTAAGTTAGATGGGTGTTCTCCTATTTTGACGCTGTCTAGGTGGCTGGAGTGAATGTGTGCAGTGTAAACACTATAGAAACATTAACTGGCCCTTCTTAATCTCTATTGTTCAGCCCATCTTTCAGTTCACTGCGCAGTTTGGAGCCATGAAGCACTTGAAGGACCAGCTGGAGCAGAGAACACGCATGATAGAGGAAAATATCCACCGGCAGCAGGAGGAGCTGCGGAAGATCCAGGAGCAGTTACAGATGGTCCACGGGCAAGGCTTCCAGGTGACCCCACACACTGTTCAGCCTCATGCATGAATGTGCTGGATCTTCTAGCTCTGAAATCAGTCACTGACTGTAGAGTCCTAAGCCTTGTACACACATTATTTGGTTGTCTGAAAGAATGGTTTTGTCTGAAAAAAAAGCTAGCCTAAAGTCAGGTACACACTTTCATTTATGATTGGCCAATAACTGACCAATTTTACCACCTCCATGTAGTATGTGGGTCTACAGATGTTGAATACTGATTGTGTAGATAAACACTCATATTACATGGAAGTGGTGAAATTGGTCAGTGATTGGCCAATCATAATTGAAGGTGCAGGCTTTATTCTGGCTACAGACTGTCTCTTCTGGCAGATAGGTGTCTGATCAACAGAATATTAACAGTTCAAGTGATCACCACACTAAATGTGCATTGAACGTTTACTGTGATAACTGTAAATGTGCTTTTGTGGGCACTTGTGTATTTTCTCGGCTCCTGATCAGATGTTTGAAATCAGCTCCATGAAGCTGCTCTGTACATTCCCTTCCGTAAACCACCTGCACATCTGGTATATTTGGTTGGTCTAATTAAAATTAGTCAGGTACAAGAGTCCCACTTATGCTCAACCTGGACCCCTTCAAGTGGATCGCCATTCAAAAATTAAAAACCCATCAGCGCTGCTGTAATAAAATGTTATATTTACCTGCGGAGTCTCGTCTCACGGAGCCGTCCCGATGCCCCTGCATCACTCCACTTCTGGCGCCTGGTCCCGCCTCCCCTCTCTCTTCGGAGAAAAACGCCAAGCTATTTACTGCAGTAAATAGGTTGGCGTTTTTTCTCTGAGGGGAGGCTCGGCCAGGCGCCGAAAGAGGAGTGATGCACTTTAAGGTGCCCATACATTAGACGATATACAGTATGGGCAGATCGACCAAGAGACAAATCTTTCTCTGATCACATCTGATCTGAGAGATGAGGGGAGGAAGCCAAGGAATCCGCAGCAGGTGGCTCGGGTCGCACAAACTTTGCCCAGCCATGTGATAGGCTACCATTACCTGTGTCATATCATCTGCAATAATTGGGTGTTGCTAGAGGCAGGAAAGAGCTGTGGTAGAAAAGGGGAAAATCGGTTTACTCCTTATTAGACTTACGTAAAAAGGGGGTCACAGTACAAACGATTCTTTGCATCAGTGATACCCAACCATGTCCTTAAAGCTCGCCAACATGTTTTGCAGCAAACTACAAACATTGACAGGTGGGCTAATAAGTGAAAAAAGATTTATATATCAAGGTTCAAACAAGCTTTCTGACCAAACTGTAGACTATAAAACTGAATTAATAACCATCCACTAACACTGCAATTCAGATTATATCCAACTAAACTCACTCTGCCAAAAATGTACCGGTAACTGAAAATGTCTTTCTTTTTTAAATACAGCCGTGTCATTCGCTGTGGAGCAGCATGTAACCATCAGTTGCCATATGAGAAAATAAAGCTATATGATGTTGTATTGTATGGATGTATTTACACCATGCAGTAGTGCAAAAGTAACATGTGCCCTCTCCCCCCCTTCCCCCCCACAGATGTTTTTGCAGCAGCCTATGCCCAGTCTAAACTTTGGGTCAGTGCAGGCCTCCTCTGGCAGCAGTTCCAACATGCAGCAGCTGCCGCAGCTCACCATGCAGGGCCAGGTGGTCCAAAGCAACCAGATGCAGGGAATGAACACCAGCCACATGGGGGCGCCACACATGCTGCAGCAGCAGCCTCTACAGAACACCAGCCAGGTATGATATGTGCTGTTCGTGATTGTCTAATACTTTTTCTTTTGTAGCTTTAGAAAAGGACTATATTGGTTAATGCAATCTCAAAAAGGCAAAAAAAGTCTCTGAAAAAACTTTATTAACACATGTAGAAAAAGATCAAAATATACGGCTCTTCAATATCACAGTGGTAGATCAATAAAAACACATTGGATTGACTTATGCCAACAATTGGTTGTAGCTTAGCGGGTATGAAACTTCAAGGCAACGACACATGTTCGTTTCGGGCTTTTATATAAGATATGTGCCCTTCATCAGGCTGTGATACCCAATTCTAAAAATAAAAACAATATATAACAACACATTAAAATCACAAACTGTAATTCATCAGATACGACAAAAAGAATTGTCGCAAGAGAACCACCACCAAGAAAAGTTGATAGTATGTACACCGAGTTCAATCCAAAAGCCCACATGCCTACCTAGCCTAGATCGCGTATACACCTAATAATAGGATGTGTGATATATATACAAAGATCAGGCTAGAGGAATGTAGTACCATAAGAATGTGTCAAGATGAAGATAGATTGAGCAAAGAAAGAAATAAGAACCCAAGGAGGAGTTCTCAAGAAAGACCAAGGTGGAACTGCCTCATAGAGACTAGTAAATATCAGTCCCCATGTCCACATACTGGTCAGAAAAAGATGTGTATGAACGTCATGCACAAAGTGTGGCTGAATCAAAGATCTAGATAAAAAGAAGTAAAAGGGAATGATCGACAAACCTGTGTTGCTTAACCAGAAAAAGGAAGACCAATCAGGCAAAATGAGCCATATGCTGGGGGGCGTCTGAACTCACCAGACGCACACTACCTGGGGACTGATATTTACTAGTCTCTATGAGGCAGTTCCACCTTGGTCTTTCTTGAGAACTCCTCCTTGGGTTCTTATTTCTTTCTTTGCTCAATCTATCTTCATCTTGACACATTCTTATGGTACTACATTCCTCTAGCCTGATCTTTGTATATATATCACACATCCTATTATCAGGTGTATACGCGATCTAGGCTAGGTAGGCATGTGGGTTTTTGGATTGAACTCGGTGTACATACTATCAACTTTTCTTGGTGGTGGTTCTCTTGCGACAATTCTTTTTGTCTGATGAATTACAGTTTGTGATTTTAATGTGTTGTTATATATTGTTTTTATTTTTAGAATTGGGTATCACGGCCTGATGAAGGGCACATATCTTAT